>NC_084480.1:76904898-77242755 GCF_030035675.1 Rhineura floridana
AAAAACCTGCCCGCCAAAGAGGGTGGGCAGGATAAAAATTCCTACTCGGCCCTGAAGTGACCCCATAGGCACACCATAAAAGAGGGAGGGCGGGGTGGGCGTCGAGCAGCAGAAGAGGAAGGTGAAAGGGGCGGCTGGACTCAAATAGTCCTATAGACCCCGCCCCTTACACTGCACGTCGCGCTGACGTCACGGGCGCGACGTGCGACGTTGCCCCATTAACAGATGAGGACAGCGTCTTCACCCCCACCTGCAATCATGCCCCGCTTGTCAGCTGCGCGGCGAGCGGAGCTTCGTTTGCAGTTGAGGGGTGAAATAAAACACAGAGACGTCAGCTTGGGTTGAACAAGGGCCACTTTATTTAAATTATAGAACAAAACCCAATTTAAAGTGACCTGCGGAGGGAAACCTAGGTGCGGGAACTGTCTATAAGCAAGTAGCTTGCCATACAGCTCTCGGGCGACCAGCCCCTGCTGGGGCAAGGGCAAGCCCATCTGCTTACCCTTTACCCCAGCCACACCCTGCAGGTGAGTAGGGGGGCCTTCTCACATCATCCCCACCCAGGGCCGTATAACCCCTGGGTAGATGAGGATAAGTTGGCCCCAGAAGCAGCCCATATCCTGCCCTCGAGCCGTAAAGCCCTGAGAGACAGGCCTCTGGAACCGCCAATCACCTCCAAAGGTGCCTAAGGGGGCCACCTAGCTGTCCTTACCTATTTCCCTTCCCGCACCTTCCCGCCACAAAAGGGGGACAAATCTCTATTTAGTCCCCCTTTACCCCACTGCCGAAAAACATCTCTTGCAGACACCCCTGCAGGTCACCCAAAATAAGTCGTTACCTGCATGAGACAGGTGAACGCCATCGGCCCTGTACAGTTCACCCTTCCAGTGCTGAATGCGGGGATGCGGAATGGCCAACCCCCCCTGCCCAAGAAGAGCCCACCGAATTTGCCGGTTGACCTTCTTCCATGCATGATCAATTCCAGCTGGATCCCATATGCCGCGCCATGTCTGACCACATCAGACGCACCAAAGGCCAACGCTGCCTTATCACTTGCATGTCCTTACATGCCTGTATGCTGAGGGCCTTGCCCTGCTTCACGCCGCGGTCATTACCACCGAGGTGGATGACCATTGCCTGCAGAAATATCTGCACCACACCTTGCTGGAACAGAGCGGGTAGGAGCCACTCTCCATGCATTCCTTGCCGGTCCAGCCACTGCACAACAGCCCCTCTACTGAGGCCCAACTGCGAGCCCATGCTCGAATTCGCTGCCCTCCAGGGTGCCCAGAAGACCATGCTGTGGCCGCATATTATGATGTGCATCTGCTCCATCCCTGTCCAGCAACCTGTCAAAACAATGAAGATTGTGAGGCCGCTACATTCCCTTGCCCTCTAAAAGTGGGGAATATAGCCCTTGTACGCATCAGAGGACCAAAGTCCCACGCCCTGTACCAGTGCCTGTGGGAAACTAAAATCTGCTGCCGTAAAAGCAGCCCCAATTCGAGATGAATAGGTTCCAACTGTAAGGTGTCGTACCCCAGCCCTTACAATGCTCGTTCGTGAGGATGCCGCATCCCCCTGCCCTCTAAAAGGGGGGGAATATAGCCATTATATGCATCAGAGGCCCAAAGTCCCACATCCTGTACCAGTGCCGGGAGGAAACCAAAAACATGCTGCCATAGAAGCGGCTCCCATTTTAATTGCATAGGTTCCAGACTGGAAGGAGTCATACCCCAGCCCCTGCAATGCTTGTTTTGTTAACGCCAAAACTGGTATTGTTGACCCAGACAGGCATATATGGCCTATAGCTAGGGGGTCCAGATTAGCCTGGGTGAATAAATATCCTTCGGCAGAGGTACACCTCTGGTCTGTTCTAGACCTTCCACGTTGAGCAAGCATAACCCCCCCTCCCTGGAAACATCAAAACTGGAGGGCATGGCCTATAGCTAGGGGGTCCATATTAGCCTGGGTGAATAAATATCCTTCGGCAGAGGTACACCTCTGGTCCGTTCTAGACCTTCCACGTTGAGCAAGCACAACCCCCCCTCCCTGGAAACATCAAAACTGGAGGGCATGTCGAGAGAGGTCTCACGTAGAGCCAGCCGCCACCTCTTTTCTCCTGGAAGCCTCAAAACAGTGTATGAGCCACTGCCTGGAATAGCTTGGGTCTTCACTGAAGGAACAGACCGTTTCCCACTGGTCCACTACACCCATAAAATGTCCAGCAAGAAGGGTCGATGGGGATAGGGAAAAAACCGCCAGCCTGGCTAAGAAAGCTTACCTCTAAGTGTTCCCACTGCCATGCCCCTTCTCATGCCGTGCCGTCTATCAGGAATATCAGCAGGTGAGTCACCGGAAAGGCCACTCTGGCATATAGCCCTTGCCGGCCCAGAATTCCTGAATACCTGTTTCTGGAAGCTGGCGAGCATGCTGGGGGCAATGTAACCCATTGAATCCAAGGGAATTCCAGCGCGCAGCTCACAGGATTAGCCCCCCTTCACACTGCCCCTGCTGCCCTATTCTGCATTCTGATAGCTGGTGATCATGCTAGGGCAATAGATAGGCTTATGGCCTTCTCTGACTCCCTGCATAAACTTCTCCCAGAACAACGGGACAGGCAAGGGCCATGAATTCTAGTGTTCCTAATTATAAGAGAGTTATGAGACCCGACCCCAGGCCATGAGCTCTTCTGTCCAAAAGTCGCCTTCCAACCACGGAAAAGAGTTAATGAAAGGTAACATTCATAGTTAAAACCCCTTCCTGAATCCAGGCTTGCAACCGCAGGAAAGGGAACCACACGGCCAGGTCGGTGCATAAGGCAGCCATAACCCTGAATTCGTAGTATGGGTGTTCAAGCCCCATCATAGCATAATAACCCCATTAAAAGACCCCTAACATCAAGAGGGCCGAAAGGAAACACTTCATGGTCCCAATCCAGGATCTCATCTGGGACGGTTCAAGCTTGCCCCTGTGCAGCTTTCAGCCCTGGGCAAGAGTCAATCTTGTTACAGAAATGTGAACACCGGGGCAGGATCCTTCATACTATAAGCTGAAACCTCAGGTGCTAACATGCCTCCCACAAGCTGCCATACCTATGAACATCCACTCAGACAGATAGTGCCCCACTGCTTAGGAGCCCACTTGTCTCCTGACTGCCCCCTCACGGAAGGCTCTGAAGCACTCCATGCGTGCAGCTCACTGATCCTAGACTAACTAGTGTGGACCCCTCACTGCCTGCCCCTTTGAATAAGACTGGCGTGACCAAGTGTACTTCTGTACATTCTGACCACAGCTGTTATTGCCATGACTAAACGGGGTGAAGATTGTAGGCCATGAGGGCCAGCCGTGAGTTGGAGGCCATGAAGGCCAGCCAGGAGTTGGGGTATGAGACTGGGAAACAAAAGGCAAACCATAACATAACAAACCTCCCCTTAAACCGGGTAGCCTGCTAACCTAGTTCATAGTACCCGGAGTCTAACTGGGGAAGGGACACCTGTCCCTAAGCAGCCGGTGGCTCCTTCTTACCCTTTTGAAGGCCTCTTGCCTCCTATCTCCCTGTTGCACATATCCGTTGAACATGACCCAGCAGTGTGATGCTGCAGCAAAAAGGGCAAACGCGGTTTTGGGCTGCACAAACAGAGCTATAGCTTCCAGGTCGAGGGAAGCAATAGTCCCACTATATTCTGCATTAGTCAGGCCTCATCTGGGACACTGTGTTCAGTTCTGGGCGCCTCATTTTAAGAAAGATATAGACAAGTTAGAACGCGTTCAGAAGAGGGCAACGAGGATGAAGAGAAGGCTGAGGGGTGACATGATTGCACTCTTTAAGTACCTGAAGGGTTGTCACATAAAGGAGGGTACAGATTTGTTCTCTGCTGCCCCAGAGGGTAGGGCTAGGTCTAATGGTTTTAAGTTGCAGGAGCGTAGCTTCAGATTGGACAGTAGAAGGAACTTCATGACAGTAAAGGCAGTTCGGCAATGGAACCGACTGCCTAGGGAGGTGGCAGGATCCCCTTCGCTGGATGTCTTCAAGCAGAGGCTGGACAGCTATCTGTGGGAGATGCTCTAGCTGTGTATTTCCTGCTGTGAGCAGGGGGTTGGACTCGATGGCCTATAAGGCCCCTTCCCACTCTATGATTCTATGGTGCTAGCATCAACCCTTTTTTCCCAGGGATTGGCACTGTAAGGCAGCTGCTAAGATCTCACTGCCTCAGGTAAACTCACAGACACTACTTGGGAGCAGCAGCTCCTTGGAGTTACAAGCCCTATTGCGTGGGTGGGTGGTTGTCTGCTATGCCTCCCCCCCACTTTGTGCCATGCACAGCAACACCTCCTTCTCAGAAGTCCGGTGGCACAGGGCAATTGCTGCTCTCGCGCCTCAGAAAGTGAGTAGTGTTGCAAGGAGCAGTAGCCACTGCCTCCAGTGCCACGCCTGCCCTCTTGCTCTAGGCCTGGCTGTGTAACAGCAAGGATGAGGAGCACTGAACTGCCACGGAAGACAATGCAAATGAGGAGGAGGAGGTGGCAACTGATCTTGCCTCTGCCCCCCCCTCTAATTGGCATGGCAAAGAGAACTTGGAACAAAGGGGCATCTAGAGAGAAAGGAGGCAGGGGAAAAGAGTATAACCCCAGACAGCACATGCTGAGGACTAGGCCCTATGCTGCTGCCAGAGATCAGCCTCTGCCTGTTCACTTGTTTTCCCTTGTACGTTTTGTCTCAGGTTCTACAAATGCTAGAAACGTACTATTTTTATTTTTAAATGAAAGCTGGGAGCATTATTCCGTTGGGGACGCCCATGGCTCACGACCTGCTTGCGAGCTTCCCATACAGGGCATTTGGTTGGCCATTTTGAGAACAGAGCCCTGGACTAGGTAGGCCTCTGGCCTGATCCAGCAGGGCTCCTGTTATACCCACTCTGTTGCCCTGGATGGCGCCTCTGCCACTCTCTACTTATGGCCGCCCATGGTGGCCCCTCCCCGCTCCTTGCCCCCACCGCCGCTGGGGGTGGGCATCTCCCCCCCACTTTGGGGACCTTTCCTTTCCCTTTTGGCCCCCCTTTGTCCTTTCTTGGGTGGCATATCTAGTTGATTTGGGTCTCCCTGGCCCAACCCTGTCTAGAGAGGGAGATTGGGGCCCCGCTTACAAACGACGTGATTTCAAAACGTTGTGAAGGGGCCCGCCTGCTTATTCTATACCCCCTCCCGGCACCCAATTATCCAGGGGGGGAGCCTAATTGACCTGCACGCGGCAAGGGTTGATGGTTGGGGTCATGCACCACCTACCCCCGCGTTAATTAAAATTTAAATTTAAAAATTGCCGGCCAAAGGCCGTCTCGCCTGTGGTCCTCGCCGCTGCTGGCTCCGATCCTGCGCTGCTGCCTCATAATGACTGCACAGCCGCTGCCGCCGCAGGGCCTCCCAAGGCCAGAAGCCTCGCCCCGTAGGCCTTGGTGCCAGCCACCAAGCCTCCTATGCGCCACCTCGCCGCCGCTGCCTCTCTGTCTCCCGATGAGGCTGGGGGGGGGGCTCGCCGCCGCCGCACAGTCAGCCTGGCCTCAGAAAGCCTGCCCAGAATCCTGAATGTGTGACAAGATTCTCACAGTCCATAATTTATACACAGTGTTTCCTTATGGCAAGTGACCATAACAATATGACAAAATAACTTTTTACCTGTTTAATCTTCTTTAATTTTTTCCTGAAAGATTTTCAGACTTGGCCATGAGGTACCTTGTGGGAAAGGAAGTTCTGTAAGTGTGGCACAATCAATAATCTTCTAGTTATACTCTTTATTCAAATGAGGAACACAGATGGAACCATCAAGAGAATGTTCCTGATAAATGTCAAAGGCTGGAATGTACTTTGGGGGTGGGGATAAGAACAACTTCACATTCCTTGAAGTGTCCAGAAGGTACTTATGAGTAATTTCCATCCACAAAACCCTGGTGCAATTAGAAAGTGGGCCACTAAATTAAAGACTGGATAGAATCTCACAGCAAATCAGTAAAAACACATCACATCGAGCCCAGCCTCATGATTATGAAGGCATGAATTATGGTTACCAGTTAGTTCCAAACCTGCAAGTGAGTCTGTAAGCTTTCTCTCCAGGTGAAAGTGATAAAAGCTGAGCCACTATTTTCCCTAAAAGTTTGATGGGTCTAAAAAGAGCACACGAAAGCTATCAACCTAATTAATCAGTGGAGTCTAATCCCCAACAGTGACAGACGTTCTTACCAGCCAAAAGCTCCTGAGCCTGCAGACCATTATTACTTCAGACTTTTCTGGACTCAGCTTCTGCAAGTTCATTGAAAACAATCCCTTACCATGAGCAGACCACAAATATTGGCAGAATATTGGGACCGTGTCTATCTGACATGGTTTGGATTAGAGACAGAAATTGTTTTAACGGCTTAACATCTAAAACAAGATTTATCTGGTCTAAGCCAGTGAGAAGTTACTCCCTCTAAACAGGTAGCTCTTTCCCCTAATTGCTAATGTGGAGGTGGGTTTTCACTCCATAGACACTCTTCATTATCATTACAGATGTTAATGGCCTAAATTCTGACACTAAAATCAGGTTCTGGGGCTCATCACTGCTAAACCCTGCCTCAGTTCTTGCACACTAAGGCTCCAATCATAAATACTAAGAAGTAATATAGTGTGAGCTAGTGTGGTGTAGTGGTTAAGGTGTTGGACTATGACCTAGGAGACCAGGGTTTGAATCCCCCCATAGCCACGAAGCTCATTGGGTGAGCTTGGGCCAGTCGCTGCCTCTCAGCCTCATGAAAACCCTATTCATAGGGTCGCCATAAATCAGAATCGACTTGAAGGCAGTACATTTACATTTAATATAGTGTGACTTACCTCTGAATAAACATGTATAGGATTGCACTGCACATAAGAGAGGATTCAATGGAAGCTATCAGAATTTCACAGAGTATCTCTTTAGGAAATGATGTTTAGTTTCCTATCACTATTCTTACTCCTGCATGCTGAGAACAAGTAAAACCACTTGAGAGTGCTCACAGGAATGTCTGTCAAATCACAGTTATAAAGCCAACACTTCACAATCAGCAGTATCAAAGGCAGCTGAAAGGACTAGCAGGATAAACAAGGTATAATTTACACTATTGCTCTTCAGCCAGGATCATCTGCCAAAGCCATAATGCAGGCATAGTGCCATGCAGAGGTAAAAAACCAGAGAGTCAGGAACACAGAAAACCAGTATTGTCTACATGTGCCTGGATCTGTTGAACAGCCTGTGTGGCAATAAAAAAATGTATTTTGAAATATTGTGGTACCTTTCTGAAGGAGCCACATCAAACATCAGTTTTTGTGTATGTAGTATGTGAAAATGAACCAGCTGCACCCCACATTCCCAAAGGGAAGCACAGAAAACAGATGATCCAGATACTTCCAGATGGCATCATCACCTGGCAAGAGACCGTGTTCATTTTGCATCTGGTCACATCCAGCACCAGCTCCCCTGTGTTGGATATCAACTGAAACTTATCTCAATAAACAAGACAGACGAAAGGGCAATTTATTTTTGAGATGGAAAAAGCTGATCCATTGTGACTTTGCTACTTTATTTTCACCAGGGAGCCATTTACATGATGCAGCATGTCCTTTGTCATGTTAAGATTGCAGTTTTCCACATGGGGACTGTTCCTGCAGCAGCATTATTAGTAGGAAGTGTTGCTGTTGTTGTTTGTTAGTATTAGTATTAGTATTAGTGGTGGTGGTGGTGGTAGTAGCAGCAAAATATTTCAAACATCTATATTCCATTTCATACAAATGGCTCCCACACATGACAATGAAATACTAGGTCAGCTGGTGTGGGTCTTACCACTTCAGAAACAAATGTGTTAGTCAGCCAGTGCTTTAGGTGTTAAGTTGGCAGTGATGCTAAGTCAGAGCCACAGAAACATATGATTGGTTCTGATGTGGAAATAGCAGATAGTTACATGGATAGTAAACTACCCAGTATAGCTTTGCTGCATATTTTGAAGATGTGGTGTCAGTGGAACAGAACAATTACTTTGTATCTCTTTCTTCCATTATTTGTCCCTGTCTACAACTCATTTGTTGTTTTTCTAAGCTAATTTCTCCTTTTCTTTTTAATAAGCCCACTTTTCATTGTTGTATTTGCTTCTGAACCATGTAGGTAAGGTCTAGCAGACAGATGCCATTGCAGTATGTTTAACTTGCATCAGTTCACTGACTTGGAGATAAAAAAAAGGTGGCCTAGAAAACCCTGACTCCCCTCTCCAGCTCAGATACCAATTTCCCATTTTGATTTTATTGGCCACTGTATGATTCCTCTGATGTTTATAGATAGGAAAATGTAATATAATAATAGACAATTATAGCTATTTTGTGTCACTTAAGGTTTGGTATGCACTTTAAAAAGACAGTATGGATGGCATGGACATTTATTGGATTATTATAATATCCTAATTTTTCATTTGCCTTAGTTTTTCTACGTTCAATCTCTCTCAGCCTTAAGGCTACTATTTATCCCTTTTGTCTCTAAAACCAGAACAGAATCCCTTTGCAAACACAATTTCCAATACCAAAACTGAGTCAATATCGGAATGTTTACTGTACCTATGACAGATTAAACATTACGCTACACACATGCATCTCTGCCATCAACTAAGATGGCGGCAGGGGCTTCAGTACCTTAGGGAAACCGCGGCCGCCATCTTCGTTAAGGGCAATAGTAAAAGACAGCAGACAGGTAGGTGGGGGTGTGGGGGGGGCACGGATCATGGAAGGGGAGCAGAGGGGCGGCTGAGGGGCCCCCTGTAGCTTCAGAGGCCATCGGGCCAGTGCTCCACCTGGCCACCCTTTAGAACCGGCCCTGCATCTTGTAATGAATTTTAGATTAGATAAGTAGCTGTAAGAAGGTAATTTTCAAGTGGGACACCTAAAGATGGAGCTTGGTCCATATGAAAAGCCTTAAGAATATTGATGCAGGATATAGTGGGAACTCCAATGCCATATAAAACCTCACAAACCCTTGAACTACATTCTAGCCTTACTGGACAAATTGATACCTTCTTCATACCAATGACATACCAATTCTAATTCTAGGATCCATTGTGCTTGCATACATTATTATGAGGAAATAAAAATAAGCCACATATAAGGAAATAGGATGGCAAACACAAAAGCAGGATGGCTTTGCATCACTTGCCAGATGTAAAACGCTGCAATTATAAGTGCAGGACAAGCAAACAATTCTGCCACCGCAGTATGCAAATAAAATTAATTTTCTGATCTAATTAATCTTCACCTCAAAATCAGTTTAACCTTTTCCTAAATCACGATAATGGAGTCAGAACTCAGAAAGTGGATGTCTATTAAAAGGAGTTATTCCAAATGAACAGTTCATAGTTGAGGTTCCTTGTAAGTATGCAATGAACGTTTAGCAAACTTCAGAGACAATGAAAGCAATCTCCTATTCTACAAATGCTTATTCTGTTGCAATATCATTTTGTACACTGATGTGAAAAAGTACATGATTTGGTTTCTGTTTCCCAAACCATTCACCCATAAAACTCCAGACTCAGTCTGGTCTATACCCTCAGGCATTCTGATTACCTTCCTCACTTCATCATTAGCTGCCATTGTTTACTCCTTCCTCAACAATATGTGAAACTGTGGGGAGACTATGAGAAGGAGCATGGCAGCATACACTCCTCTGGCTCCCCTCATACGCTGTTCCTTAACTGGAGGAAATAGGCAAAGAGGGGCTGAAAACATGGAATGATAGAATTCACACTACCTGGAGTCAACCCTTTACAAAATAAGAAAAAAATCCAATAAAACCTTTAAAGCGCATTAAAAAGCAAGACTGGGATAAGGTCTCTACTTAAAAGACTTGTTGAAAGAGGAAAGTTTTCAGTAGGCACCGAAAAGATACAGTAGGCCCCGCTTCCCGGGCTCTGCTTCCCGGCATTCCACTAATGCGGCGCCTTTCTTCCCCTGTTTTAAAGCCGATTTTACCGCTTTTGCGTCATATTTGCATCATTTTTGCGCAATGTGCCCCATTAAAATCAGTAGAGTTCCGCTTTACGGCGATTTCCGCTTTACGGTGGGGGTCCAGAACGGAACCCGTCATATAAGCGGGGCCCTACTGTAACAGAGATGGCGCCTATCTAATATTTAAGGGGCGGGAATTCCAAAGGGTAGGTGCTACAACACTAAAGGTCTGTTCCCTATATTATGGGGAACAGACCTCCTGATAAGATGGTATCTGCAGGAGGCCCTCACTTGCAGAGCGCAGTGATTGACTGGGTATATAAGGGGTAAGACGGTCTTTCATGTATCCTGGTCCCAAGTTGTATAGGGCTTTGTACAGCAAAACTAGAACCTTGAACTTAGCCTGATAGGTAATATGTAGCCAGTGCAATTCATTCAGCAGCAGGGTGAAATGTTGGTGATACCTTGCCCCAGTGACCAGTCTCGCCACTGCAATTTGCACTAGGTGCAGCTTCCGGACCAACCTCAAGGGCAGTCCCACATAGAGTGCATTACAGTAATCCAGCCTGGAGGTCACAAGTGCATGAACAACAGTGGTAAGGCTATCCTGGTCCAGAAAAGGCTGCAACAGTCTCACCAGCCAAAGCTGGTAAAGGGCATTCCTAGCCACTGAGGTTACCTGGGCCTCTAGTGACAAAGATGGATCCATGAGCACCCCCACACTACAGACCTGCTCTGTCAGAGGGAGTACAACCCCATCCAAAGCAGGTAACTGACCAATTATCCAAACTTGGGAACCACCAACTCACAGTGCCTCTGTCTTGCTAGGATTCAGACTTAGATTACTGGCCCTCATCCAGCCCACCACCGAGTCCAGACAGCGATCCGGGGCTTGCACGGCCTCACCTGATTCAGATGTTACAGGGAAACAGAGCTGGGTATTGTAAGCTTACTGCTGACACCTAGCTCCACATCCCCCGATGACTGCTCCCAAGGGTTCATATAGATGTTAAACAGCATGGGGGACAAGATGGTACCCTGCGGCACCCCACAGCACAACTGCCAGGGGGCTGAAAGACAATCAATCAATTCTATTCTCTGAAAACGACCTTGGAGATAGGATCAGAACCACTGTGAAACAGTGCCTTCAAAACCCAGCTCACCAAGTCAGCCCAGAAGAATACCATGGTCAATGGTATCAAAAACCGCTGAGAGATCAAGTAAGAACAACAGGGTCACAGTCCCCCTGTCCTTCTCCTGATAGAGGTCATCCATCAGGGCAACCAAAGCTGATTCAGTCCCATAACCAGACCTGAACCCAGACTGTAATGGGTCACGGTAATCTGTTTCATCCAAGAGTACTTGCAATTGCTGCGCCACAACCCTCTCGATCACCTTCCTTAAAAAAGGGGTATTTGTGACCGGGTGATAGTTATCACAAACCAATGGGTCCAGGGTGGGCTTTTTCAGGAGTGGTCGGATCACTGCCTCTTTCAGGGTGTCTGGAACCACTCCCTCCTGCAACAATTCGTTGACCACACCCTGGATCCACTCGGTCAAACCCCCTCAGTAAGCTTTAATAAGCCAAGAAGGGCAAGGGTCGAGAGGACACGTTGCTGGCCGCATCATAGCAAGCACCTTATCCATGTCATCAGGCTGCATCAACTGAAACCGATCCCAAGAAGTTGCAACAGACGTTGCACTGGACACCTCACTGGGGACTACAGTAGATGTAGATGGGGCTTCAAGATTGCTACAGAGGTGAGCAACTTTCAAATTGCCTTGCAAACGATTCACAGTAGATGTAGATGGGTCTAAAACTCCATTTCCTGGAGTTGATGTCAACATACCCCTGACAATACAGAAAAGCTCCACTGGATGGATACTTGAGATGCAATGGAGGCAAAGAAGTGGGCCTTCTTCGCCACCCTCACCACCACAAAGTAGGCACAGTTATGATGTTTTCCTTGTGCCTGATCAGCCTCACAGCATGTCTTTCGCCACTTGCGCTCTAGCCGTTGTCTAGCTTGTTCCATTGCCCTTAGCTCAATGGTGTATCAAGATGCAAACCGGGCTCCACAATGCCAGAGAGAGAGCTCGGGGGCAACCATGTCAAGAGCCTGATGTGCCTTGCTGTTCCACAGCGTGACAAGGGCTTCAACAGCGTCAACTGCTCTATCTACTGGGAACTCCCCTAGGGCATTCAAGAATCCTGTGGATTCCGTTAGTCTCTCGGGGTAGACCATCTTAATCTGTCCACCATCCCTGCAGGGGAGGATTGGAGCCATACGTTTAAACTTCACCAGGAAGTGATCTGACCATGACAATGGGGTTACTTTCACCCCCCATCTCCAGACCACCCCTTCCTCCATCTAGAGCAAAAACCAAGTCGAGGGTGTGCCCTGCCCTATGTGTTGGGCCAGTGACAACTTAAGACAGCCCCATGGTTGTCATGGAGGCCATGAAGTCCTTAGCCGGAACACTAGAGGCAGCCTCCGCATGGACATTGAAATCACCCAGCACTATTGTTCTGGGCTTCTCCAATACCACAGCCAAGATGGCCTCTGCCAGCTCAGTCAGAGAAGCTGTGGGCAGCAGGGTGGAAGGTATACCAGCAACAACCCTAGTTTACTGTCTCCTTGGCCTGACATAGGGTGCAGGCCCTCATAGCCAGCTCCATGACAAAGTGGTTGCCTGGTGACAGAGATGGAAGTTCTGTAGACCACAGCAACTCCTCTCCCCGTCCTGGTAGCCTGTGCTGGTGTTGCATTGAGTATCCAGATGGGCAAAGCTGGGTCAGATCATCTCCTCCCAGCTCACCCACCCAGGTCTCGATAATGCATACCAAATCAGCACCTTCATCCATGATCAGATCATGGATGAGTGTGGCCTTATTGTGTACTGATCTGGCACACACAGGCCATAGGCACAGCAGATGAGCAACAAGGAACCCATCCATGAGAGGAGTGGAAGAGAGGAACAAGGCTTAGATAGCCTTGCCCTTGTCTTCTATGTTAGTTCACCACCTCCTCTTGGCTATACCCTCTACCCGTGAACAGTGAAATTCAGGTGGCATCACTCATGTTCCTCCTTACTAAGACTCCTCTTAAACACCTGATATGGACACAACAAGAGCCCACCAACAAAGCCTATCTGAACCAGTTATCCCAGTAGGCATCTGAGAGAATTGGGAACAGTCAGACCCACTCAATAACTTTCACACAGGGCACATCTACACACACACACACCCAATCTCACACCCAGGGAGGGACAGCCTTCTGCCAGTTGCAGACTCTTACTCTGAAGGCATCTGGCAACTTTCTCCTATAATGTTGGTGAGTGCTGCGTGTGATTGGCTGAAGACTGGGGGATGGCTGTTCATATTTGAGTGCTTGACAGTTTGTCATTGGATAGGGATTTGATTCTGAAATGCTAGACTTTGTTTATGGGTAGTGGGATATGATGGGGATTTAGAGTACAGGGCTTAGTGTTAGTGATACTGAGGGACTGGGTATTTCAGTTAAATAGAGTAGTGTAGGATTAGTAGCTTCTATTATATTATAGTAACTTACTGTATTAATAAATAATTTGTTTTTTCTTCATCCCATGCCTAAGGCTGTAGGCATACTAGATACTTAAAAAGCAGAGAGAATGGTTTTTCTGGCTGTGTTTTGAAGCAGCTCTGCCCTCAGCTGGAAACACTTCCCTTCCCTACTGCTGACTTCAAACCTTGCAGAACTGCTCACAGCAAAGTGTTGAGCTAATCACTTGTTGTGCCTGAGCCTACAGCAAAGCATTTCCGTTGGCCACATCTAGAAAGCAAACAGGTTGATCTATCAATCAGTTGAGAAATCTGTCTGAAGCTGAATTTAAAAAAACAACACTCAAGCTGATCCAGCGAGGTTTTAGAGTAAAAGGGGGTAGAGTTTGACTAGCATAGTGTGCCCCCCTGTTCAAAAGAGAGATGTGGAGATGCACTGGAACCAACACAACAGTAAGTGTGTCTCTACCTTAAGACTTGGCTACATTACCAAGGGAGGGTAAAGGCATATATCAGTGGTATTCACACATAAATTCTCACACATCTGAGGTGTATTTGGGCCTAAGATAAAGATCCTGATGGCAGCAAAACTGGTGGTGGTTAGAAGGCATAGCCTATTGTGGGTGAGGGGGGACAAAGGCCTGGAAAATTTTTAAGAGGGATGCCACATAACCCCTAGTAAGATGAAAGAACATGACCAAGATAATCACAGTAAAACCTAATTAGTTCCTGCATGGATCATTTATATGTCTCCTAAAAATAATCCATATCCATTTTCTCTGTTAACATTCCTGTTGCCCTCCTCACCTGTCTTCTCTTATGTATGAGAAGTAAACACAAAAACAAAACCCAATAAACAATTATGAGGAAAGATATAGGGTGATATCCAACTGGAGTCCTTGCACAAGCCCAAGCAAGGGCTTTTGGTCCAGCAGAAGGCATGCTGTCATAGAAGAGGAAAGAAGGCACTTTTCCCTGAATTTCCCTTTCGTGGCAGCCCCCAGCATTCCTACAAATCTGTTCTGGATGCTTGGGGGACCATCCAAAACAGATTTTGGGGGGAATGCTGGAAGAGGGAAATTCAACAAAAATTGTCTCACTTCCTCTTCTATGAGTGGATGCCTCCCACTAGTGCAGAAGCACTAAGAATATCTATTTGGTTATCACCCACACAATTTAAATAGTTTCTTTCAGAGCTGCAAAGTCAAAACTGGGACATTTCCCTACACCTCTCTGCCCAAAAACACCCACCTTAAAGAATTGGCCAGGTTCATGTTTTTAATCTTTAACCTTCCAAGCTTAAAGGTGTATGGTAACCACAGATATTATAACTTCTGCTCATTTCTGTTTACAAGTTTCTTCTCTCTGCTTGTAATTAATGATTGGCATGTTTGAGCGAGCTAATAAATGTGAGCTCTCATAAATTAAGACATAGTAAAAGGAGATATGTTTCAGGTAGACAGCACTTCATGTGGTCAAAGATCAAAAAGAGTTGTGTACACAAAACAAAAGAGAGACATACGTCTCCATCTTTTAGCAAAATGGGCTATAAATTGTTCCTTTCAAAGGCAACAAAGACAGGTTTGACTAAGTGCCCGCTGTAACTGGAGCACCTTTATGGAGTAAAACGTCTTTTCTCCTTCAGAGCTGCTTTTCAGATTGCATACTTTGTTAATGCACTGAAAAGCTTTCCTTCCTTTACCTGTATTTAATGAAATCCCCATGAATTTATGCACCAAAGCAGGGAACAAGATTATGCCTGTCCCCCCATTTCTCCCCTCGACTGCATAGTTTTGTCCTCATTTTTGTTGGGTTATTTTCAATCAAGAAATTACCTCCTGCTTTTCATTCTGATGCTATCTTTGGTGTCAACTAAAATCAATAGGTCATTTCCAGCTGTGTTCTTACTTACGTCAATGGTTAGATAAAATAAAAGACCAAGAGCTGTGTAGCAACTCAATGCTATCAAAAGGACAAATCTCTTAATACAGCAAAAGGTTTGAATAAATATCTTGAAAAACCTTGTTCAGAGAGAAAAGATGGTTCCATTCATGGTAATGGGAGTTTTGCCAAACACTTTGGTCAAGTCAGAGGAATAATTCCTCTCAGATCAGAAAGTTTCAACTGTCTTATATGACATGATTTATTGCTGCTATGTTGGCAACAATAGGATAAGCAACACAGAGAGCCACAGCACAGATACAAGCAATATTTCACAGTACCATTTCAGTCAGAGGCGCCATGGCAGCTTTTAAAAAAATGGAGTGAGCAAAGCAAAAGCTGCTATATATTAGGCAGGATTTAGATAATCAAAAATGGTATGGAAAAGCCAATTAAGATTCTTTGCAATGCTGGTGATCTAAGGTCTGATGATGATTACTTTTTCTTTCGTGATTCAGAAGAGCCATCTCTTTGGAAGGAAGGAAGTGGGCTTTCAAGTTATTTGAGAATTGGAAATGTTGAAAATGCATAAAAAATCCTGTCGTTTTGCATAAGAACATTGCAATTAACTGCAGCATCAGTAGTGAGAAGTCCTCACTTCCTTGAGAAGGGCTGTAGCTCAGTGGCAGAGCATCTGCCTTGCATGCCGAAGGTCCCTGGTTCAATCCCCGGTGTTTCCAGGTACAGCTGGGACACATTACCTGTCTGAAACCCTGGAGAGCTACTGCCAGTAAGAGTAGACAGTACTGAGCTAGATGGACCAATGGTCTGACCTGGTACAATGCAGCTTCTGATATTCCTATGAGATCAACAGACAACAGCATTTTCAGACAATGAAAGGAAATGGACTGCCTTCAAGTTGATCCCGACTTACGGCAACCCAGTGAATAGGGTTTTCATGGTAAGCTGTATTCAGAGGTGGTTTACCATTGCCTTCCTCTGAGCTGAGAGGTAGTGACTGGCCCAAGGTCATCCAGATCATGTGAGAAGTATAAGCCAATTAAGTTCTCTGCTCCTCTATTGATACTGTCTGATCTTCCTGTTTCTCTGGATTTGGAGTGTAAATAAGGGGCCAGTAGGCCTGCCAACTGGGTGGCCAACAGGGAGGCACTGGTATCATTAGAATGAAGAAAGGGTCAGGGTGACAGAAGAACATTAATGTTAAAGACATCCAATATTGGCAAGGAAGGAATGAGGAAGATATTAGATCAGGGAAAAAGGCAACACATCCAGTGAAAAGATGGTTGGGATGTGGAGGGAAGTACATATACTCAACTAAAAAGTGCACATGATATCAGAACCTGGGTAAGCTCATATCTTATGTTTGACTGTTAGTGGCTAGTGTGGCTAGTGAGTGAAATAGTTAGTTTTATTTTCCACTTATGCAGGACAAAATCTTTTATAAAAGGATTACATGATACCACTGCAACAACAGATTCTAATCGATATATTTACTTTACTTGCATCTTTCAGAAAGCACCGAGTAGCTTCTATGGCACTCCCATTGATCTCTTGTCCTTTCCCCATATAGACTGAGCATCAGCGCTACAACATGAGATGCTTCCAGACCACCGTCCTGCAATTCTATATATTGCACTGTCACATAAGTGTAAAACCATGTGCACTTCTTTGTACATGCACCTCTGTCTTATTTTATGGCCATCATTTGTAAGAACATCTAATTATTTTTGCAATAATTTATTCACCGACTGTTTCTAAATACCACATATCTTTTTTACAACTTGTGAACAAAGGACAACAACCTGATGCTTATATATCCATAAAAAGTATTTAACTTTACTGCTGCAGTAAAAAAATGGAAATAAAGTACTGCACTAACAGCTGGATAACCCTCTGTTGGACTGTAGCCAAGGTGATCCACCCACGTTTGCACAGGTGGTTGCAGGCAGAATGGAAAACTAGCTTTCAAATTGTTAGTAATGCCTTACCACCAAATAATCCTGCATTTCCCTGTAAGTGCCTTGCAGTCTTTTCACTCCCAAGGCATCTGCATAGCTCTGTACATATACTCTGAATCACTACATATGCCTGAACTCTGGGCCAAATTATAGGTTAAATGGGAAGCCTGTGGTCAGATATCCTGATGTTTTAATTTTTCCTTAGAAAAAGCTACTGGGAGAGAGCTCCAAATTGGATCAGAGCAGCATGCTGGGGAAGAAAGGTGTAACTTTTTCCCATGCCATTTTACTGATTGCCCACAAAGTTGCTATTAGGCCCACTAAGTAAAAAAATATAAAGGAACCTGAGTCTGGTTACCCACACTGCCAGATAAGTCCTTTGTCATATTCCATGGGGCTAACTCCCAGATAAACTTGTTTAGGAATGCAACCTTAGATCAAGAACATGGTGTAGAGGGAAACTTTTAGGGACCACCCCCCATCCCCAGAACTGCTGCTTTGATCAAATTTGGAGGGGCTTCCAATGGCTTCTTTTAAGTAAAAATCTAAGCATGGAGAGACCTGATCGCAGATCTTCATAATGTATTTAGCCTCCAGTTGTATTCCATGCCTGGTGACCCTTCCAAGTCATAACTTAATGGTTCTATTTCTTACTTCCTTCACACAGTACTAACTCTGTATTGCAAACTTATATATCCATTATTGACTTGCTTCTATTTAGTTAAGCCCACCCACACAAACCTGCTATCCATTATTTACACGAGAGATATTCTGAGAGAATCCAGCTTCTGTCTTCCTTCTACAGAGGAAATGGTTTCTTCACTAGTTGTAGCCTATGGTAGGCCTCTTGAACACAAACTCAGCAGCTATCTTTATCCAGAGTAAGTTCACAGTATCACTGGTAAAGGACATCCACATAGTATGGGCAGAGAACAGATCTTAACAGATCACATAAATAATAGATAGCTGCTCATGAGCAGAAAACTTGCCAAAATCTTAGATAAAATGTCTTAAACCAACTGGCACTTGAAATTCAAAAGTTTATCATGCTAGTTCGAATCATAAGAGTTGGGAGAAACCACAAATGTCATCTAATCCAACCCGTACCAATGCAATCGAGTTAGAGCATCTCTGACAGGTGGCCATCCAGCTTCTGTTGTAAAACCTTAATGATGAAGAGCCCACCTTCTGAGGCAGTCTGTTTCACTGCCAAATAGCTCATGCCATCAGGACATTCTTCATAATGATAGACTAAATGTTTTCTTCTTGTACTTTTAACCCACTGGTTTGGGTCCTATCTTCTGGAGCGAAAGAAAGCAAATTCACTTTATCTTATGGATGACAGCCTCTCAAACATTGGAAGATGGCTTTCATTATTGCCTCTTAATTGTCTCTGCTTCTGCTGCTCCGTCTAAACTTTCCCAGCTCCTTAAAATTTTCCTAACAGCTTTTCCATGTGCCTCGCCATCTTTGCTGCCCTCCTCTTGACACATTCCAGTTTCTCAATATCCTTAACTGCTAGAGGCAGATGGTCCACAAGAATCTCACTGAGCATAAGAGTTGTGTGTAGCAAAGCAGCTAAGCAGGGCCGGTTCAAATGGGTGGCCAGATGGGGCCCTGGCTGAGGGACCCTGGGGATACAGCGGCCTCTGAGGGGCCCCTCCGCATCCCTTCCACAATCCACGGCATGATTGCTGCCGCGGATCGCAGGGCAGGAGCTTCTGCCTGCCCGCTATTCCCTCGCCCTACCTTCCTGTCTCCTGCCTTTTAGCATTGCCTTAATGAAGTTGGCGGCTGAGGTTTCCCTAAGGTGCTGAAGCCCTTGCTGTCATCTTGGTTGATGGCAGAGATGTGCACGCGTAGCACACACGCGTGCCATCAACCAAGATGGCGGCAGAGGTTTCATCCCCTCAGGGAAACCGTGGCTGCCATCTTGGTTAATGGCAATGCTAAAAGACAGGAGACAGGTAGGTGGGGGCGTGTGCGGGGGGTGGAGGTGTGCATACATGCACATGCACACACCAGGTCCCAGGGCAAGCAGATGCCCAAGGGACCTGGCATGCTTGGGGCCAGCTCTGCAGCTAAGAGACTGAAATTATACAGCCACAAGAGTGGCTGTATACTATAGTCAGCATGGATTTTTCGCAATCCATAATGTTAAATTGAAAATACCCCCCATGCCATTCTGATGGTTCCCATAAGCTCATTTCAAAACAAAACCTTACAAAACTTATAGTCCCGAACTCAGAAACACTTGCTTAACAACCCTCTCAATATTCATGGTGATACACAAAACAGACAGAATCAAGGGTTCAAAGCGTAAAAAGAGAGAGAAAAACCAGACCCCTTTTGGACTTTGTGTCAGAGTTCTCATAATTTGTTGAAATTAATTAAAAATCACAGAGTACCTGTAATCCTATTACAGACATTGCCCATTACTCTGATCTTAATCTTCTGCAGTTTAAAAGTTAAAAAAATGTCTGGCTGATTTTTAATTAATTTAAGAAATTTAGCATGGAACTCAATGATAAGGCTGGGCATGCTCAGTAAGAACCAACTGTCAGTGTTCTAAAAGCCACACTCGCAGATGCTGGGCTTGGCTAATCAGGTGGCCACACCCACACCAGACCTTGATTTCACTGTAGACAGTCATGGCTTCCCCCAAAGAATCCTGGGAAGTGTAGTGTGTGAAAGATGCTGAGAGAAGCCTCCTGTTCCATTGACAGAGCTCCAGTGGCCAGACTGGTTTAACAGTCAGCTGCTCTGACTGAAGCTCTATGAGGGGAACAGGGTGTCTCCTAGCAACTCATAGCACCCTTCACTAACTACACTTCCCAGGATTCTTTGGGAGAAGCCATGACTCTCTAAAGTGAAATAAAGGTCCAGTGTGGATGTGGCCAGTGAGGGTTTTGGTTTAAATTGGGTGGGAGGCTACATGTGCCTGCTGTAGAATAAAAAGGTGGGGGAAAGCCTGAAAAAGAATGATACTGTTCACAATGTTTTCTTTTTGGAAACAAAAGGGGCTTCCCCTCTGCCCAGTGCCCACACACCCAATCTCCTCCCCTCCCCCTTCCTCCCTCCCCTCCCCCTTCTTCCCTCCTCCCCCCTCCCCTTCCCCAGGTCAGTTTCACCTATCCTAAGCATGATTGCACAGTAGTAAATCCAACTGAAGTCAAAAAGCATGCAAATGATCAAACCTCCCCTCCCCTCCTCCTATCCCCTCCCTCTTGACCATTTCCTCCCCCTTCCTTCACCCCTCCCCTTCCAATCCCCTCCTTCCCCCTCCTCCTCCTTCCGCTCCCTCCTCCTCCTCCCCCGTGGTCAGTTTTACCTATCCTAGGACTACGATCTGGGAGACCAGGGTTCAAATCCCCACACAGCCATGAAGTTCAATGGGTGCCTTTGGGCCAGTCACTGCCCCTCAGCTTCAGAGGAAGGCAATGGTGAACCACCTCTGAATACTACTTACCATGAAAAACTTATTCATAGGCTTGCCATAAGTCGCAATTGAACTGTAGGCAGTCCAATTCATTTTCAAGCATGATTGCATGGGAGTAAATCCCATTGAACTCAATAAGCATGCAAATAATCTAACCTCCCCTCCTTCTTCCTCCCACCACCTCCCTTTTGCCCTTTCCCTCCCCCTTCTTTCACCCCCTCCCCTTCCAATCCCCTCCTCCCCTCCCCCTCCTTATGCTACCCCCCTCCTCCCCCATGGTCAGTTTTACCTATCCTAGCCATGACTGCACAGGAGTAAATCCCATTGAACTCAATAAGCATGCAAATGATCAGACCTGCCTTTCACCTCCTTCCCCTCTCCTCTCCTTTCCTCCTCCCTTCTTCCTCTCCTCCACTCTTCCTTCTTCCTCTTCCCTTGCACATTCCAGGCTTTCCTCCCCATGGTCAGTTTTACCTATCTTAACCATGACTGCCTGGGAGTAAATCCCACTGAACTCAATAAACATGCAAATGATCAAACCTCTCCCCCTCCTGCCTGCTCCCATACCCCTCCCCTTCTCCCCATCCCCTGTGGTCAGTTTCTATCCTAAGCATGATTGCGGGGAAGTAAATCCCACTGAACTCAATAAGCATGCAAATGATCAATCCATTCTCAACAAACTTGCACAGGATCCCATTTCTTACCTCCTGGATTAAAAACAGGGCTGTGGAGTTAGTACACCAAACCTTTGACTCCGACTGTGACTCCTCTATTTTTCTACTGTCCGACTCCGACTCCACCCAAAATTGCTTCCAACTCCACAGCCATGGAAAGGGCTGTAAATGTCTTTTTAAATTGGAAGCTCTCAGAGGAGCATTTTTATCGCTGCCTGAATATGCGCTGATCTTGGCATCACAGCATTTGTCTTCATCTGGGTCCTGTGTCATACACTGACACACAAAATGTTTTCCATCTTGAGTTATGGTGAAATGCTCAACTACAGCTGACTTCATGGGAAGCTTCTCTGACATTTTGAATTTATATTTAAAAAAATTGTCAATCAAAATTTATTTTGAAGTCAGAGTTGGTACATTTCTACCGACTCTGACTCCGACTCCACCCAGAATTGCTTCCGACTCCATGAGTCCGACTCCACAGCCCTGATTAAAAAGCAGGAAAATCCACTAATAGGCAAAAAACCTTGCAGTTTAAGAACGTACCTATAGCCAACAAATATTTCTATCAAACTTTAAAAAGCAGGTAAATTGGGCAGCTCTCAGGAATGCACCAGGGGAGCAGGAAACCTTATCTCCTCTGTGAAATATTGTACTGCCCTACAAATTTGTCAAAATGCAAACACAATTTGGGTTGGTATTTCACAGTCCAATCCACTTCCTGTGTAGCTTAGAAGAATTTGGTAACATGTGTATAACTCTGTGAAAGACCAACCCAAACTGTGTTTGCATTTTGACAAATTTGTAGGGCAGTACAATATCTCAGAAAGGAGGTCAGGTCTCCTGCTCCCCTGGTGCATTCACTATAGCTGCCCAATTTCCCTGTTTTTTTTTTTTTTTTTTTTCAATAATTTTTATTCAGATTTTCATAAAACATACAAGACAAAATCATAAAACATTCAAAGACAAAAAACAAAATCAAAAATAGTTAAACAAAAAGAAAAAAAGAAAAGAAGAAAAAAAAAAAACAAAAATAAAAAATAAAGAGTAAAATATTGACTTCCCATTTGTCAAAGATCAAATCAGTTATAAGTCTATAATATATAGCAATCCTGTCTCTTAAGTCATATTATAAAATCACTTTCCTCCAGTAGTTATCTTACTTAATCATCAAATCTCATAAACATTACTTTATTCTTTCCACAAAAAGTCAAAGAGAGGTTTCAATTCTTTAAGAAATATATCTATCAATTTTTTTTTGCAGATAAGCATATCGATTAATCCATCTCATTACTAATTATGATAATCTTATTGTCATAACCATAGTCAAAATAAACATTTCAATTAATCCATCACATCAGAATCTGTTAGGTTCAGTAATTTCAGTAGCCATTGTTCTATTATCTCTATTAGTTCCATTTTCCATCTTCCATCTTCAGTAGTCTTGTTAAGTCCAGTAATTTCAATATCCAATCTTCCATTATCAGTATTCCATAATAATCTTGCTGTCAAAGCCATAGTCATATAATAAGAGTCTGATGGGAATTACCTCTATCCCAAATATTTTCTTGCCATCCATTCTGAATAAGTTGCTGAAATACTGCTGTAAAATCATATCTCTGTTCTTTTTTTCAAAATACACTGGGTCATCTCTTAAAAGTTTTTCCATTGTCACATGGCTGCAGTTAATTCCATAGATTTTCTCTATATTGGGCTCCATCACATCATTCCAGTCCAGAAGATAATCCATGCCATTGATAACTTTATCTCTAGAATCTTCATTAATTTCTTCAGAGATAACATTGAGTTCCAAACAATAGATTTTATTTCTAAAGTCCATAGACTCCAAATCTTGTTCCTGTTCCACGTTTGTTCCAATCTCCGGGATCTCCTCTCTCACATGGACCCCTATTCCAGTCTCCAGGGTCTCCTCTCTCACAGGGACCCCTATTCCAATCTCCGGGGTCTCCTCTCTCACAGGGACCCCTTCCAGGGTCACCTCTCTCACAGGGACCCTTATATCTTTAATCTCCTGCTTCATTTTACTCAATTCAATTTTCGTTATCTCAATCTCATTCATTATTCTCTGAAACATAGTTATTTCCAGATTCTCAGCCACTTTCTTAATTGCCATTTTAAAAGAAAAATATAGGAAAACCACTTCTTATTTCAGCAACAATTGGGTTAATACTCCAAACTTGGTGACATCACAGTATAAACAGAGCAGACAGCCTTATCTCTCCAATAGTTAAGTAAACAAAATGCAGTTCCCAGGATCGAAGCAATTAATGGCAATCGTCAAGAAACAGATTCGTCAAAATAAAATAGACCAAAAAGAGAGTAGTCTCAAAACAGTATAATATTTTTCAAAATAAAAATCTGGAATAGAAATCCCTCTTCTGTGTGTATCTTTAGAATGCAAATCCAGGACAGCTTTTTGCAACAAAAACAGAGATAAGCTATTAATTAGTGCGTAACAGAGAGAAGTTACGGCTCCCCAGTGAGATGTCAAAAACCGATCAATCTGGCAAATCTCTTTTAAACAGCAACAATTTAAGTCAAGTAAAAAGAAAAATATAGAAAGAAGGGTGCTTGCCTGTTAGTGCGTTCTCTCTTAGAAGATAAGATGAACGTTCGCTTTAACAGATAGAGCTTGCTGTTAAAAATCCGTCCCACCTTCGTCGGCTGGACCTCGTCCCATAAATTAATGAGATCTGGTCGTCCCAACAAAAATAGGCTTTGAGGTTAATCTCTTCGTTTCTCCCTACCCGGGAGAAGTTTAATCAGTCAAAAAAAAAAGAAAAAACTGACTGATATATCTGAATAAGCTTCTTTTGAGGCAGGAGCCCGTCTCAAAAGCAGGCACAGGCTAAGTCACCCTTCCCGGAAGTCCCCCAATTTCCCTGTTTTTTAAAGTTGGATAGAAATATCTGTTGGCTATAGGTACATTCTCAAACTGCAAAGTTCTTTGCCTATTAGTGAATATGAATCAAGAATCCATCGGTTTGAGTTTCACCTATGCCATGAACTCTCAAAGCGGCCACTCTCTTTCAGCCTCAGTGGGTGATAACATTAGCTTGGATTCAAAGATGTCTTGTGCAAGCATAAAAGTAATTATCATGTGCAAGGAAGGCCTGAGAAATGGTTACAATGTCCCCATTCCGCTGCAGCCCCCTTGCCCCATATCATGCTGTTCCAGAGGGTCCACCAATCCTCAGGAGGGTCCACCAATCCTTTTCTCACATCGTTGAGAATCAAGAACAGACATATACACCAACCTCCTATGTCATTGCTGGCAAATACTTACTGAACTGGCCGACTTTTTTCTTTTCTTTTCTTTTTACACAAGACGCCGCTGTAGAAAATACTCACAAAAGCTACATATGTTCCATCAGAGTGCAAACTTGCTTGCAAAGGCCACTGACGTAATGATAAGTAGGCTGAGATTGCAAGTAGGGTGGCAAACTCTTGTCATTAACTAGCCTCTTGTACTGGACTTTCCTGTTCACCTTCCTCCCATTTCTAGTGATTTATAGCACTCTATTTAAGCTTTTTACTATCAGCCAACAAAATGACACGTGGACACCTGAAAGCTGTTTTGTTCTCCTTGTTTCTTTCATTCTGAATGGTGGTTTCAACATGGCACGAAAGCTGATAAACAAAGCCAGTTATTTGCTGATAAACAAAGTCAAGATCCTTTTCCAGTCAGTGTACCTGCTGTTGTACCTTGTGATAAGGAAAAGTTAATCCAAATAGCGGTTTAATCTAGGGTAATTCCTCCTATCACATCCAGTCAGTAGAGTCTACAATCTCTGTTTATCTTCATATGACTATGGCTCCAGTCATATCATCTAAACATTCTGCTCTCTGTTGTGCTGGCAATGTTTTATAAGGCATGATTTTTAACTCAGTCACCTTCTGAGCCAAATAATGGCAGTGTTAACTAACTGAAGCATACCAACTAAAGAAAAGCATGGTTGTGCAAAACAGATCAAGACTGCAATCCTATACAATCTTTCCTAGGAGTAAGATTCATTGAATTCAATGGGTCTTTCTTCTGGATACACATATATAAAATTGCATCATATAGAAAGCATAAATCTAAACTAAGGGACGTTTTTCAGGCTTTTCTTGTTGGGCTATTTTCCATAAGGATTCCTGGTTGCTTAGTTTACTTTGGACTATATACTCCTCTATTCATATTTTTGGTTATTTTTAATATTGATATTTATTCATTCAATTTCTAAACCATTTTTCCTGTAAGTACTGTCCCAGATGAGTCCTTATAAAATTCCAGTTAAAAAATGAAATATTTAAAGCAATTTAAACTGTAAAACAATACAATTTGTAAAAAGGAGCATAACATCAAACACAAAGAACTGTTTAAAAGCTAAGTTCCGAATTATTTCAGGGAGGACATTCCATGTTCTGCAAAAAACAGTGAGTTGGCTGTACCTGTGTGGCACACCCACCGAGAGCCTGCTCTGATAAGAAACATAGACAGATAATAACATGTGAACTTGTACAGATGGTCATGTGCAGTGCTATAGAGATTCATATACTGAATAATAAGGTATAATTGTGAAGTAGGCCTTTAATATAGCTTTACAGCTGCCCTGTGCTCTTAGCCAGTTGTGCCAGGTACTACATGAATATGGCACCAATGATCAAAGCTTGAGATTTTTAGTCATTCATCTTTCTCAAGAGATGAACCCAGCATAATCCCACAGTGTCCAGCTGATACTGGCACAAGTTATCCAGTTTGGCTGCTTTCCATACAGTAATTGCTATCTTGAGCTTGCAGATGTATAAACATTGTCAAGGCCAATCAATATAGACAATCTTGATAGTGGCCTAGTGATGCTTTCAGTATTTAATCTTGATAGAATATAAGAACTAGAGAGAAGCAGAAACTCATGAGCCCAGCTTCTAGCAGCTTCCAAAAGGAGGAGGGCAATGAATGCCCATTTGCTGACAGGCTCCCAGGAGTGGAGAGCAAAATCCCATGCTGGTGTGTGCATCTTTTGTCCTTACCCTGAGATTGGAAGGCATGCCACTGCCAGGAAACCTGATGGTCCAAAGGCTGTTTCGATCTGAAGCCAGTTTGGAATGGATTCGTTCAATAACATCTGATGCTGACCAGACACCACTCTCTCAAGCACCTTTCCCACCAAGGAGATATCAGCAGCTGAGCAATAGTTCCCACACACAAAATCACTGATTCAACATGAACATTTGCTAAATGTGCATTTCTCCACCTCAGTTCAGCAGGTAGAGCACCAAATACACAGCATGTTAAACATGCTGAAATCCCATGGATTGGCTGCTTAGAAGGGGAATGCAGGTTAGATTCTGTGCCTATCCCACTCCCCCTTCCTCATGAACATCTGGTGGTGAAGTTTCAGCTTTTTTGAACTTGAGTGACATGCAAACTCATGGAAGCATTTTTACTCTTATGTCTTTGCTAAATCTTCTGCTAGTTTTTCAGACAAGAGCAGGTGTCAGACAATT
The DNA here is from genome assembly GCF_030035675.1 of Rhineura floridana. NCBI lineage: Eukaryota > Metazoa > Chordata > Lepidosauria > Squamata > Rhineuridae > Rhineura > Rhineura floridana. The sequence goes on from NC_084480.1 coordinate 76,931,914, forward strand.
TTAACATGGTTATTCCCCCCCAATGTATTTTATAGTCCATCTACTGAGTCATCTTCATCATTTCTCAGTGTTTTTCTTGAATCAGCTATTCTTTTGAGATGCCACACAAATTCCATTTGACTATCATCATGCCTTTTGTTGGCTTTCCTTTTAAATATTCCCACAAATCAGTTCACTGGCTTGTGTGTTCAGCAAGAAAAGTGCCCTCTAAGTGAATTTTGGAAGATTATTCATTCGCAAGAACCATGTGTAGTTCTGAAAGCTTTCACTGTCAACATAAATCAATAGTAAGTTTCTTTCTGTCTGTCTTTAGAACAGCCATAGATGAGTGCTATAATCCTTTCTGGTCCCCTTTTTCCTCTAACATGGAACACATTTTCAACAAATGTATGGAACCTGTTTCAACCTTATTTATTTTAGGATTTGTACTCTGCTGTTTGCCTCCAAGGAGGTTTCAGGATAGCTTATGGCATAATAAAAATAACAATCAATAAAACACATTAAAATACATCATCTGAAAACACAAGCAAACACAATTTTAAACAAAAAGATAAAACAACAAAGAAGCCACCAATACAGCATTTTTAATGCTTTGTCACTCAAAAAAGCTGCAACATAGTTGCAAGTGAAGGGGCGAAATAAGACAAGGACACATCAGCTTGGGTTGAACAAGGGCCACTTTATTAAACTATACAAAAACACCTTTTAAAGTGACCTGCAGAGGGAAACCTAGGTGCGGAACTATCTATCAGCAAGCATCTTGCCATACAGCTCACGGGCGACCAGCCCCTGCTTGGGACAAGGGCAAGCCCCATCTGCTTACCCCTTCCACCAGCCACACCCAGTAGGTGAGTAGGGGGGCCTTCTCAGGTCACCACCCCCCGGGGCCGCACAACCCTCGGGTGAATGAGTTAAGTTGGCCCCAAAAGCAGCCCATATCCTGCCCTCAAGCCGCAAAGCTCTGACAGACAGGCCTCTGGAACCGCCAATCACCTCCAAAGGTGCCTAAGGGGGCCACCGAGCTGTCCTTACCTATTTCCCTTTCCGCACCTTCCCGCCACAAAAAGGGGACAAATCTCTATTTAGTCCCCTTTTACCCACTGCCGAGAAGCACCTCTCGCAGACACCTCTGCAGGTCTGCCAAAAAGACGTTACCTGCGTCAGACAGGTGAATGCCATCGGCCCTGGACAGTTCACCCATCCAATGCTGAATGCAGGGTGTGAAATAGCCAACCCCCCTGCCCCAGAATAGCCAACCGAATTTGCCGGTTGACCTTCTTTCGCGCTTGGTCCATCCCTATCGGGCTCCAGACACCACGCCAAACCCTTCGTGGGAGTATGTCTGACCAAATCAGATGTACCCAAGGCCGACGTTGCCTTATTAACTGCATGCCATGCATGCCTGCCAAACTGAGGGCCATGCCCTTTCGTTGCAACTGAGGGCCATGCCCTTAAGTAACCGAGGCCATCATTGCCTCCTGAACTGCATGTCTACACATGCCTGCCAAACTGAGGGCCATGCCCTTCCGTTGCCTCCTGAACTGCATGTCCGCACATGCCTGCCAAACTGAGGGCCATGCCCTTAAGTAACCAAGGCCATCGTTGCCTCCTGAACTGCATGTCCGCACATGCCTGCCAAACTGAGGGCCATGCCCTTCCGTTGCCTCCTGAACTGCATGTCCGCACATGCCTGCCAAACTGAGGCCCATACCCTTCCGTTGCCTCCTGAACTGCATGTCCGCACATGCCTGCCAAACTGAGGGCCATGCCCTTCCGTTGCCTCCTGAACTGCATGTCCGCACATGCCTGCCAAACTGAGGGCCATGCCCTTCCGTTGCCTCCTGAACTGCATGTCCGCACATGCCTGCCAAACTGAGGGCCATGCCCTTCCGTTGCCTCCTGAACTGCATGTCCGCACATGCCTGCCAAACTGAGGACCATGCCCTTAAGTAACCGAGGCCATCGTTGCATCCCAAACTGCATGTCTGCACATGCCCGCCACCTGAGGGCCTTGCCTCAAATACTGAGGTCATTCCCAACTCGGGGAATGACCACCACATGCGGAGATGTTTGCACTGAACCAAGCTGGAACAAAGTGGGTAGGAGCCCATCCCAAAGTATTCCTCACCAGCCAAGCCACCACACTGCAGCCCATTGACTGAGGCCTAACTGTAAGCCCAGGATAGGGTGCGCAGCTGCTCCATCCCTGTCCAGCAACGTTGCCAGTCCATCAATGCTATACAGATACAACTCCCTTCCCTGGAGACATCTGATTGCTGGAGGGCCTGTCGAGACAAATCTCCCTTGGATCCGGCCACCACCTCACCTATCCAAAAAGCTCCAAAAACCAGCATAAGGGCTGCTGCCTGGAATAGTCTGGCTTCATACTGTTTTTCACTGGCCCACCATACTCAATAAAATGTCCTGTGAGAAAGGGCAACGGGGATTGAGGGTGGCAGGGTGTTCTCTAGCCCACCCAGCTAACATACGGCAGACTCTAAAGTCCCTGGAATAAGTGGGAAAATCATCAGCCTTTACCTCGAAGTGCTTGGACTGAGAGGCCCAGTCTCCAGCCATTTGCTAGGCAATCCCAGCAGGTGACTCACTGAATAGGCCACTCTGGTGCATAGCCCTTGCCGGCCCAGAAGTCCTGGGAAAAACCCCTCCTGCATTCTGATAGCTGTTGAGCATGCTGGGGTGACAGACCGGCTTATGGCCATCTTTGACTCTGCTCCCCAATCTCCCAATATGCAGTTGCACAACACAGCTGAACCGCTCCACCTGAGTCTACCTTACCATGCCCCAAAAGAAAACATTAAAATCTGGGCACTAAAGAACAAAGGAACAGACAAGGGCCATAACCCTACCTAAAATGGACTGGAGAGTTCCCAAGCCTCACTGCCTATAAGTCCAAGCCTGCAGCCAGCACAAAAACCCCAATGCATCCACGGACTTCCGGTTCTACCTCCCAGCCCTACCTAGAGATGCTATGGACCTTCAGCCTGCAGTTCAGAGGCTCTAGCCCTGAGCTATGTCACATAATTCTACAGCAAGTTAGTTAGTTCTTCCCCAGGAGTGTGGGAAAACTAGACCAAATGATTTGGGCAAGAATATAAAATGTAACCTGCAGTTTGGCTCTAATTTCTTGATCAATATTTGATCACAACAAGCATTATATTATTATACAGCCACAAACCTGAACCTGTAGTAAGGCTGTGGAAGCCCTGCTACGACCTCATAAACCACCGGAAGAGACCTCTAATACCTGGAGGGCAGACAAGAAACACTTTCTTGGCCTAACTGTCATGAAACCCTACTGACTGACCACATGAGTATGATTGGTGGTGAATTAGGTGCTATGCCCAGGAAGGTTAACACCGGGCAGGATGGTCCATTGACACAGCCATTAAGATGAACCAGTTACATAGCCATTCCATAATCTGTGACATCAGGTGTTAACATGCATCCAAATTATTATTATTATTATTATTATTTACCCTCTCATCCCAACAGCCCCTTCAAGGAAGGAGCTGAAGCGCTTCATGCGAGAATAGAGCAGCCTATATGTAATGCTCTACCTCATAGAATTGATTGAAAAGGCAAAAACCCAGCAGCTATAAATCCCCTTGTATCCCCACAGTGGATGAAAAAACAGATTAGATGTCATACTTTCCCATAGGCAGTGCATTAACTAACTGGTAGGAAGCCATTACTGATTACCATTGCGTCTATGCCCAAGACAAATTTAAGAGTGCAGTCCCTTAAGGCAAGCCCTGAGACTACAATATGGGATCCAGAAACTGAAAGAAAACCCCATAACAAAACAAACCTCCCCAGGAACTGGGCAGTCTGCAAGCAAGGTCCCAGTAACAGGGAGGAACGCTTTCCTTGAGCAGCTACTGCTGGGTGCTTCTCCTCACTGCTGTGAGGGCCACTGGCCTCATATTTCCCTGTTTCACATAAAGAAAGGAAATAATTTATGAGTAAGCACATTTTCCCAGCCACCATTTTAGTGCAGCTAACCCAGTTCCCCAAAGCACAGATACTGGAGATATGGCGCTGCCACCCATATTTGGCCCATTACAACGGCCTCCCCCTTGTAGGCTTCCAAACACCTATCATAATAGATGTCCAAAATGCAAAATTAACATCCTATATCCCTTTCTAGTAAATGATATCATAAATCCAAGAGCAGCAGATGCCGAGGATGTGTTGCTGTCACCAATATGTGGCTGCACTATAGCAGGTTTTCCAACACATATCAAAATAGATGAGCCAATGCAACAGTTGCACGCTATATGTAATTCCAGGTAATGATATCAGAAGTCCTAACTAAAATGTAATTTCAGGTAATGATGTTTCGTTGTTGGTGCCACAAGACCTCAGTAAAGGGGGGAAGAGTCTGCCTGGACCTTAAAAGGCAGCCCTATGTCAATAAGAGTCTAAGATCCTGTAATATGAGGGATCTCTATTAGGCAAATCGGGCTTTCCTCTTTATTCCTATTCCCCAATCAATATGATTACCATCTGCTAAACTTTCCATTCCTAACTAAATTCAGGTAAATGCCTCTTCTGTCTCAGAGTGAACAAATAGCCTGAAATTAACACTTGGAATGCAAAAGGACAGCTCACTTAAGATACAGCAAATTAGACATTTTCTAGCAAACTGTTATCTCCGCCCTTATTATCATATAACTATGAAAGGCCCAAAGGCTAAAAAGGCTCACTAGGCCCCACCAATATACTAGTATGTAGTGTAATAATCATATAATTAAGTACTTCAAACCTCATACATGCCTGGGCCTAGCAAGACGTTGTACCTATGCCTGGGCCTAGCAAGAAGTCATAAGCCTCACAAAAGGGCTCTGCCATCACATCATGCATCCACCCTGTAATAATATAATAAAGAACCAACCAGTGTATATCATCAGGGGGGGCTAAGCTGGATAACCTGCGGGGGTGGGCAATCCTCCCCCTATGTCTGGGCCTAGCAAGAAGTCATAAGCCTCATGAAAGGGCTCTGCCATCACATCATGCATCCACCCTGTGTATATCATCTGGGGGGGCTAAACTGGATAACCTGCAGGGGTGGGCAATCCTCCCCCTATGTCTGGGCCTAGCAAGAAGTCACAAGCCTCACGAAAGGGCTCTGCCATCACATCATGCATCCACCCTGTAATAATATAATAAAGAACCAACCTGTGTATATCATCAGGGGGGGCTAAGCTGAACCTGTTGGGGGGAGAGTGCTCGGAGGGAACTTAAACTATAAGGACTAGATACAATTTCTTTTGTTCGTCCCTTTTATTCCGATTTATTTTTAATTTCCCTTTATGTGCATGAGTCTATCTTTAACCAGTGTATTAGCATGACTATATTTAATTTTGTTTGTATATCCAGTATAGTCTCATTTATTTTTAAACTTCCTGTGTCTTTCTTTTAACCAGCAGCAGCACTAACGTCACGCTGCTCAATAAAAAGCCTCAATCAACCCCTCCACAACTGCTAGGTGGGCGGGGTATCGGACGTGCCGCTGCTAGGCCCCACTACGAGGCCCACTGGTCAGGCCCCTTTACGAGGCCTGCCCCAGTCGCAGCCACGCCACAATGCTACCACCCACAGCTGTTGGGGCTCCCAAAACCCCCTCTGGGGGTAACCAATTAGGCCTAATAGGCCCAACCAACGCCAACTGTCCTGCAGCTTTCTCTGCTATGTCCCTCATCGTCCTCTCGTCGCTCGTTGAAAGAGGAGGTAGGAGGGGCGGCCTGGCCTTAAATAAACCCATGGCCCCTCCCCTCCCTGCCACACGTCACGCACACATAACCCTGCGACACACGACGTTGCCCTTAACGAAGATGGCTGCGGCAGCATCGCTCCCTCCTCGCAACTATGCCCCGCTTAGCCATGCTGCACAGGTAAGTGGGGCTTCATTTACACCTAAAAAAAATCCCGTGAACTTAGCTGTTCCATCTGAGTGGAGTCAGGAGTTTCTTGAGTCTGTTTTGTTCTGAAGAGAGAGAATTAAGTTATAACCTCATACACACTGGTGACCAATAGTTACTTGAAGTTTAGTACAAACCCACCTCAATTTGCCTTTCTAAATGTGTTCTGATAAGCTGAGTGCCATAAAAGATGTTCCATCAGACATGCATTCTGAAAACCTGAAAGGTGACTAAAATTGCTTTCATTGACTATGACAGTGAGAACTTCACTAATCCTACAAGGTCAAATATTCCATTTGGAGCTTGTGCAATCAAGTGCAATACTACTGGGCACAATATTGTTCACATAATATAATCTGTTAACTATTCCCCAAGGAGTCACTTACATTAGATCTCTACATTTCCCACTGTGGTTGAATAGAGTATAAGTAACACCAAATCTTGTATTATTTTACCAAGTCATGTTGGTCCAATAAAAGACATTACCTTACCTACTCTGGGTCTTTTATTTTTGTCATATATGAAAACCTGCATTTTGCAGCCTGTAAAGCAGTGGGATGGACCACAATGATAACTCAAGGCAGCTCTGGATATAAATTTAATATAGCTGTGGCTGCAGCGTCTTCATACATGCAGTGTTAACTATGGTGACTGTGATTCTGGTTAACATGAAAATGAACAACTTCCTTTTTGATTCACTTCTATAGATTACCAAAAAACAACAGATGCATGTGTTTTGGGTATACACTCATATGAGTAGTAGAGGAGAATCATGCATATAGAAAAAAATAGATCTGAAGCTGCTGTTATAGCCCTCTCCAATATCTATTTCCTCAGAAATAAGTCCCATAAAGATCACTGAGGCACACCTAAGCAAACTTACAGTTCAGACACTTGTGGGTCTCATGAAATCACCTGTGGGATCATGCAGGGCTGCTGATACATCTCATGACAGATTGTGTATAGGTACTGGTTCCCCATGTTTGGATTGCATTATAAGCTGGTTGCACTTCCATCAAAACTAATGTGAAAAGTTGGCCCCATTGATTTCAATATGAACTAAGTGCAGTAATAGCTCTATTCAGGCATTTTGTGTGAGCTCAAACCAGGAACAGGGCTGGTGCATGGACACGTGTCCTTTCATCAGTATCTCCAAGTGCACCACTTTTGACCAAGGAATGTTAAACATAAAGTTCTGAAGCAGGTTCTACAATTAGGAATCCTGTTAAGGCTCAACACTGTTCATTTTGAACTTCTGAAGGAGGCTTAAGTAAATCGTCTACATGCCTATTCAAACATTAGCCCCACCTGAAGTAAGCCCAACTGAATTACTTTTGAATAGACATGTAGAGGACTGCACTGAGTCTGGATCCAACCCATAATAATGTACTTCACAATACAAAGATGGTTAAGTCAGATAACAGCTATTGATACCATTTAGGATAATTTCACTTGTGTGTGTTAAGATTGCACCTATATAATGAAATTGCTTTCTAAAAGACAAACAGAACTTTTTGCCTCCTGTACATCCAGTAACTGACCCACAAACAGTAACCTGAAAAAATATATGTTCCATTGTTATAAAACAATCCCTATACTAAAACACTTAAGTTTCACAAAAGGGTTTGTTCAGTATAGACTCTGATCTTAACTCAGTGTGGTATCCAACAACCAATGAGTGTTGAAACAAAGGTGTAATCTCCTGGCAAACATTTATTGCTCAAGAGATGCTTAATGGCAGGTGAACTAAATAAATATTTTTTCTAGATAAGTGTTAGAGTACCTTTACAAAAGGAGTCATTGCCAGGTAATGCAAGAAAGTACAGGGATGTAACATAGTTTTGACAGAATTTCAACACTTCCCCTGTTTTCTTTTTTAAAAGACACCCTAGTTGAGGTTGCTGTACTGACACAGTTAAGTAGCATTTGAATACTGTATTGCTGACATATAAGCACACATTTAAGTGGAGCCAAGTAAAGCTGTGATATGATCTACTAGTACTGCAACTAATAACCATCCCTTTGGAAAAAGGATATCGTTGCCTTTTCCATTAATATGTTGGAGCCGCATATGAATGCTGTGACTATGATTTTTCCTGTTCCAAATGGTTTCTAATAACTTAAAACAGATAAAGCAATTGAAGGGAGAATAAATAAAGGACTATATTAATCACCATAGTATACAGAGGACTTCTTGAGGAGGAAGTCACCACTACTAGGTAAAAATAAGAATATGAATAGTATAGAGAATGCTAGGTAGGTTTGGAGGAAGGACTTAATACCTAATTAGCTCTACTAATACAAATGTAATCTCTGGGAAGTGGTTCCAGAATGGAGGTGCTATAAAGAGAAAAGAGGAAAACACAAAAGGAATTCCCAAAATGGGATGTTAGGATGAATATAAGGAAATGAAGAATGAAGGTTGCAGGAGAAAGCAGAGAGTGAGAGCGCAGCAGTAAAAAGAACAAGATCAGGCTTACACAATTTATCATTCCAAACACAACCTAGCAGCTATGCATGAGTTGTCAAGCTCCTAACCGGCCACAATAAATGGCTGATGAGCTGAGTTTGGCCTGATAGTTCAAAAATTGTGCAGGCCTCAGCAACCCCATGTCAAACTTTAAATGTAAGAATTTAACCATACGGAACTGAGAAATAGCTGCCTTTTTTCTTTCTAGCAAAAAAACCAGTGTCCCTTAAAGACTTGCACAATCCTAGGCTGGATTCAGACATGGGGTTTATTGTGTTAGTTTTACTTATTATAATGGCAGCACGTCTGTCCCGATTTCTAATGTTCTAGGAGTGCCTTTTACCAGCTTTGGCTGGTAAGACACCTGTGGCCATTTCTGGACCAGGATAGCCTGACCACAGCTGTCCATGCACTGGTAACCCCCAGGCTGGATTACTGTAATGTGCTCTATGTGGGGCTACCCTTGAGGTTGGTCCAGAAGCTGCAGCTGGTGCAAAATGTGGCAGTGAGACTACTCACTGGGGCAGGGTATCGCCAGCATGTCATCCCGCTGCTGAAAGAATTGCACTGGCTATCTATTAGCTACTGGGCCAAGTTCAAGTTCTAGTTTTGGTGTACAAAGCCCTATATAATCTGGGACCAGGATACCTGAAAGACTGTCTTATCCCTTATATGCCCAGTCAATCCCTGCGCTCTGCAGGTGAAGGCCTCCTGCAGATATCTTATCAGGAGGTCCGTTCTGCACAATGTAGGAACTGGACCTTTAGTGTAGTGGCACCTACCCTTTGGAATTTCCTCCCCTTAAATATTAGACAGCCACCATCTTTTCGGTACCCTACTGAAGACTTTCCTCTTTCAACAAGCCTTTTAAGTTAAGACCTTATCCCAGTCTGCATCTGTGTTGGAATTACTTTTAAATATGTTTTTAAACCTTTTCTTTTTCTTTTTTTTAAAAGCATTTTTAAAACTTTTAAAAAAATGTTTTTAAATATGTTTTATTTTAATGTATTTTAAGTCTGTTTTTATGATGTTCTAAAGTGTTTTTAGTGCTTTTGTTTGCCGGCCTGGGCTCCTACTGAGAGGAAGGGCAGGATATAAATAAAACAATAAATTAAATAAATAAATAATGTTCATTTCACACTGCAGTACCAGTTGCATTATGGAACTAGGCCCTTTTTATCGATATACCATTACGTTGCATTAAATTTCATTCACACCAATCAGCGTGGTGTGACACAACAATGAATGTCATTGGACATGGTGCTTCTCCCCCACCTTTTCTGCACATGTGCACTTCTGTTTGCCCATGACTCCCCCACGAAAACAGTGGGAAAGAACTGTATGCTGGTATACCATCCCAAATTTAATCGCTTTGCTCCCTCAATTTTCCGAGTTAATGGGATTGCAAATGGGGTTTTTCTAGAAGCGATTAACACAGAAATGTGCTGAACTTCCACTCTATTATATTAGATTTCCAGAAATGGCATTTACCTTGTGTGAAAGATCAAATAAAATGCTGAAATTATCAGGTAAAGAAACATCAAGAAAATTGAATAAACTGCTGTCTGAATGCACAGACCATGTAACAGGCCTAAATAAAAGCACTGACACCTAAGTAAGCCCTGCCTAAGTGCTTTTTCAAAAAAAAGATTGAAGGGAGAAGGAAAGATTTACAACACAGTCCTTTCCTGTGTTCACTCAAAAGTCTCATTGATTTTCAGCACAATCCTAATCATGTCTACTCAAAACTAAGTCCTACTGAATTCAGTGGGGTTAACTCCCAGGTATGTGGCCTTAGCATTTCAGCTTTACTCCCAGAAAAACTTCATAATGGGAAACTCCCATTACTAGAAGAAAAATGTTTGGCATAGAATTGCAATGTAGGAAACATCCTACTATAAGAAACTTTGGAAAGGAAAAGTACCTGGTTTTTGTTGTTGTTAGAATGTTGGCAAAAATTCACATGTTATTGGAATGAAATAATTAATCATCAAAATGTTAGTAAGGCAGCATTACAGTTAATTTAATTAAATAATTAATATAAATAAATTGTGAATAATAATATGAGAGTAATATTACTATGGATGATGAAGTTGATATTTTTGTGGTTTGGTTGCCTTAATTTCTCTGTTGGACTGTTTAAAATTCTTATTTTATTATATACATGTATAGAAATAGGGGTTCTGGCCCATACTGCTGGCTCACTCCCAATTTTGTTCATACAGCCAAAGGTCTGCAAAGGATCACATGCATAGAGCTGTACATGCACAGGTGTTCCATATGAACAGAAACTCCAATCATACAGGGCATGATCACATGTAGCATCAGCATGCATACTGCTGTCCACACATAGGTGCCTCTATGTAGACCTTTGGGTGTGTATTTGAATGTCAGGGGCAAGACCAGTAGTGTTTTCAATGTGGGAGGTAGTTCCTATTATTATTATTATTATTATTATTATTATTATTATTATTATTATTATTATTATTATTTACGTTTGGCAGTCATTTCATAACAAAAAAGGCTAAACAAGATACAGTACGATAAATAAAAGCAATTTAAAACAAGAAAATGTTTAAAACAATGAACAATACAAAATACATAAAATGCTCATGAAAAACACATTAATGGAGAAGTCCTATCCACCTACTAAAAGCTGAGCACCACTGTAGGGGGCAACTTAATTCAGTTCCTGAATTCTTGAAGGATTAGGGGGCACAGATACAAAGCTGCATAACCTTTGCATATGCTAATTTATATGCATAGATGCCTCTGGGAAATTCAGGTGGTGGGTGACTAGGGTGTCGTCGTCATTACACTTTGCAGTGTGCCTAGCTGCCCTATAAAGGATTTTTTTTTTTTTACTTGAAAGGACAGGGGTAAGGAGCAGGAGATATGGGACCTGCCACAAAATTTCTGGAGCTCAAGCCTGCTGGGCCACCACCTAACAAAACCAATGGGAGCTGGGCAAATAGCATGGTGCATCTGCTCTCTTTTCTGTACTGTTGATGTATGCTGGGAGATGTTCTGAAAAGGACTACTCAGAGGTTTTAAGGAGGAAAGCGTTCCACATTTCAACAAATATTCATTGCATTCTAACACATTTGTTTTCTCTAAACGTATGTATGTCTTCACCTATGTTTCAAATTTTGACATTTCAATTCATGCCCTCATTTCATTTGCCAAATCAGTTTCACAGTAGCATTTGAAAATGCAGATAGCATGAATATCCAGAAGTTCACCATTAAAACCCACTACTTTGATTGGATATTCTATTCACATTTACTTTGTATTGCTTTGAACACTAAATGTTTATGTCCAGTGATGAACATGCAATCTGAAAGCCTGTAATATTGTAAATAACTACCTGTTATCCTATACACACTTACCAGAGAGAATACCCCATGACAATCAATGAGGCATACTTCTGAGTAGACATGTATAAGGTTGTGCTATTAGTCTGCTAAAAAGATACAATTCTACTTGTGATAAGTTACTTCTTTCACCAGACAGGCAGCCAAGATGATGCAAAGCAGACAGAGACCTCAGAAGGTCATACAGTTACATACTAGAAGATGTGGGATTTCATATGAATAATTTAACTCCAACACTATGGTTTTACAAGTCCATCTCTTTTTTTATGTCACATGCTGCATATAAATTGCTTGCATATACTTAAGTAACTTACTTCTGTCTAATCCCTACAAAGAGAGATTATCTACCTGCAATTCCATTTTGCTTTACAAGGTCTGTATCATTTTTGACACACACTGAATTTTAATGAGATGCTGAAAAGCATTCAGATTCTACAGGATACACATCCATCTTTCTTTTTAATACCTTTTCTGGATATATTTTCATATTTGCTTCTTGTGGTGGAGTCCTAATGCCAGTTTCATATATGGTTGTCATTGCAATCAGCATCATATTGCAAGTCAAATAGCAACAAACTACTGAGATAGAAGGTTGGCTATAAATTTTTACAATGTCAGCAGTCTTCAGATGGATTGTAGAAAGGTCACAGAAATAATTTTCATTTTAAATGTTACTTGATACTATTAGAGCTTTATTGTTCCAGTACTGGGATCTAAAATAAACACCAGGTCAAAATAGTCTAGCAAAATTGCTTTCACTAAGAATATTTTGCTGCACACAAGAAAGCACAATTGGCAGGATTTTGTTACCAATGTGGCTCCTGACTTCTCTCTTTATTTTTCTTGTCAGATCTGCCAACCTAAAGAGAACCTAAGTTAGCATTATTGTGCTTTTCCACTCAATCTGGTTGCCACTTGTTTATTTTTCATTAAAAACATACATCTATTTTGCAGTATAAGGTGCGTACACACCATACATTTAAAGCACATTTCCCTCCCCACCCAAGAATCTTGGGAACAGTAGTTTGTTAAGGGGGCTGGGAATGTTCTATGGTTGTAGCCCTTTGAGAGATAAATTACAGTACTTTAAATGCATGGTGTGTACACAGCTCCCATCAGAACAAGATATCATGAGTGTGTCTTTCTAATGAAACCACGAGTACATTCCAACTATCACTATTTTCAATGGAAATCATCCCATTCAATTTACTATAGCAGGATTGCACTGGTAAAGCTGCAATTATATGCATACATATTGTTGTGAGTTTGGGGCTTAGAATGGATGATTCCTATGGGTCCCCTTCCACCCTCTGATTTGGAATCCTGTGCCTTGGGGTGAGGGGCTGGCTCTACTGACCAGATGAATTTCTTTTGTTAAGCTAATAGAGTGGCCAGTTTGCTGATGGGTCTTTCAGGTGCCTAGCAACTGGTGAATGGGCCAGGAAGATCCTTTTGCCATTGAAACTCTTCAGGAGAGCCTTCCCCCCCACTCCTGGCGGCTAGCAGAGCTTTGTGCTTTGAGTGTTTTTAGAGTTGTCTGAGAATGCCTGGGAACTGGAGGCAGGCAGAGAGGCCGGCTCTCTGCACCATGGCTTTAGGATGCCTCCTGCCACCCTGATGGAAAAGCTGGATATTGGACTGCTGATGCCTTGAACCCCTCCATCCTAAGCTCAGGTTGGAATGTGTGTAAATAAATAAACCATATTTCATAAAGACACCACAGTCTCCACTGACCTTCTTCCCAAGGAAACCAAGCCCAGGGCAAGCACAGGGGACCCCTGAAATCTCACCGCTCAGAGATTGGGGAGGCATGCAACAATATAATTGCATATAGTATGAAGTTCCATTGCAATCAATGAGAGAATGCATTCATATAGAACAGCAGACCATTAGAAGCATGAGCAGGCACAAGCCTCAGACTTGCATAGTCCCTTGCAGGGCCAACACCAGGCATGACTGGGCCCTTGGGCACCAGCCTTCCCCTGACCCACCTACCTCTTGTGTCATGTGAATGAAGCTTCTGCTGCCATCTTGGGTGATGGCATGCATGAGTGCACAGTGCACACAGCATTCACACTGACAGAAGAAGTAGGTGGGGCATGCACGTGGTGGTCTTTCTGAAGCTTGTGCTGTCTGTATTGGGAGTGTGTGCCTGAGAGCTCTCTCTCCGTGATCTGCAGCAGGGTCAGGTTGTAGGACACTGCCATGGATCATGGAATGGGATTACCACTCTCCCACCCTAAGCAGAGGACCTTCAGGGGGCCCTCTGGGCCACAGGGGCCCTTGGCCAGGGCCAAGCTGGCCACCCTCTGGCACCAAATCTGTCCTTTGTCCCCTTTCTTGCTGTTTCATACACAAGGCAAGCAGTCTTGAAACTTATTTTGTGGCAAACCAGTTTCTGTTTTATCCCAACTGGGCAACTATGATTTGCACAATAGTTTACCCACAACTAACATCAAGATCTGGTTTGAGATCCTGCTTTGTGGACAAACTATGATCTCCACAAACTATCGTTTTCCAGGTTCAGATGAACAGCAAACTATGGTATTCTGCAAACCAGTATCAGAAGCTTCTAATATGATCTGCTCATGCACAGAGGAAGGGGGCAAAGGAGGAAACAACCATGAGGCTTCTTTTTCTGTAGATTTTATCCTCACAATAAACCTGTGAGTTATCTGAATGACGTATTCTGGTCAATATAAATGTGATAGCAATTATTGAAAAATATGAAAACCTTTTAAAAACATTTACCAGTATAGTTGTTTCACACTATGTGAAACCTTGGCTCCTAGGTTATGCTTTGGTCCATACATGCGCAGGATGTATACTAGTGCAGCCACAATTCGACACAGACTTTGGTATGTAACACTGATGTGCAGTGTTCCTCATACACATTATCCTTCATGTGCACTTCAAACACATGATCCTGTAAGCGGAATAATAGTGCTGAAAAGTAACACCAACCATACTGTATGCCTACATCAGTAATTGCGTTTTGGAGCCTCCATATGATTGTTGCAATGTTTAAACTGACCCTTTTACTCTCACATGAGAGTGTAAAGTTTCCATTGTTGTCTGTGGAAAAAGCAAGAACTGTATTTGCTCCATAGTAGTAGCTACCTGTTTGTGAAAGTTGCCAACTGACATTCCCTAAGCCAAATCTGGCTCATTGCTTGACCCGCATACAGATCCCCGTTCTCAAGCCTCTGCCTCTCCATGAGCCTCCTTCCTGTAATTGCTCTTTGCTTTGTCTGGCAGCTAATGGAAAGAAGGAGATGATGTACAAAGGAAAGGTAGGGACATCCTCAGCCAGCCATGTACATGTTTGTCTCCATCCCAGCAATATCCCCAAGACTTTTGGGGGGAGAATACTAGAGAAAAGGAGACAGTGATTCATATGGGCAAGAAGGCCCTCATCCTCTTTGTTGTAGGCAGCACAAAAGGGAGAGGGAGTGACAGCTGGATTATTTATTTATTTATTTATTTATTTTATTTTATTTATATACCGCCCTAAGCCAAAAAGGCTCTCTGGGCGGTGTACATCAGAAATAAAACAAGCACAATATATAAATACAATAGATATAACAGAATAAAACAAACAAACAAGCAAGCAAGGAACCAAACTACACCAAAATACAACAATAATGCAATACTGTTAAAATACACTATAAAATACACATAAGATACAGTTTAAAATGCCTGGGAGTATAAAAAAGTTTTCACCTGGCGCCGAAAAGATAGCAGCGTCGGCGCCAGGTGCACCTCATCAGGAAAACTATTCCACAGTTCGGGGGCCACCACTGAAAAGGCCCTAGTTCTAGTCATTACCCTCCGAGCTTCTCGATGGGATGGTACTCGAAGGAGGGCCTTAGATGTTGAGTGCAGTGTACAGGTAGGTTCATATTGGGAGAGGCGTTCCACCAGATATTGCGGTCCCATGCCGTGTAGGGCTTTATAGGTCAAAACCAGCACTTTGAATTTAGCCCGGAAACAAATAGGAAGCCAGTGCAGACGGGCCAGAACAGGTGTTATATGGGCGGACCTTTTGGTCCGCGTCAATAATCTGGCCGCTGCATTCTGGACTAACTGTAGTTTCCAAACTGTCTTCAAGGGCAGCCCAACGTAGAGCGCATTGCAGTAGTCCAATCTAGAAGTTACCAGAGTGTGAACAACTGAGGCGAGGTCGTCACTGTCCAGATAGGGACGTAGCTGGGCTACCAATCGAAGATGGTAAAAAGCATTCCGTGCTACCGAGGCCACCTGGGCCTCGAGAGACAAGGAAGGATCGAAAAGAACTCCCAAGCTACGAACCTGTTCCTTCAAGGGGAGTGATTAGAGGGATGGTTTGGTGGTAAGGCCTGGTACCCCACTCCATTAAGTAGCTCACCAGCAAAATTTGATATTGACCACTGAGATTATTTGTTATTATTTTGTTTATAGTAAGTAGTGAGTGGTGGGAGGAGGGGAGCGAGTGAGAATGTTGGTGAGTGCTGTGTGTGATTGGCTGAAGACTGGGGGATGGCTGTTCATATTTGAGTGCTTAGGATTTTGTCAGTTGGAAAGGGATTTGATTCTGAAGTGCTAGGGTTTGTTTATGAGTGGTGGGATATGATGGAGATTTAGAGTATAGGGCTTAGTGATAGTGAGGGTATTTTAGTTAGATAGTGTGGTGTAGGATTAGTAGCTTCTATAGTATTATATTCATTTACTGAACAAATAATTATTTGTTTTTTCTTCAACTCGTGCCTAAGACTTGTTTACTTTCTCAAGGGAGCATAAAGTCACATAACAATGGTATTCACCTATGAAAAATGGACTGCCTTCAAGTCAATCCCGACTTATGGCGACCCTATGAATAGGGTTTTCATGGTAAGCGGTATTCAGGGGTGGTTTACCACTGCCTGCCTCTGAGGCTGAGAGGCAGTGACTGGCCCAAGGTCACCGACTGAGCTTCATGGCTATGTGGGGATTTAAACCCTGGTCTCCCACTACACTCTAACTACTACACCACACTGACTCTCATTCAAATATACATCCCCACTAGGGTTGCCAGGTTCATGGCTTGAGACTGATCCTGTATCTTTAGGAGGAGAGAAAGTCAGCCAAGTGCAGGAGTTCTTGCAACACTGTAATGGGAAAAACCACAAGGTGGAATTCTCCCTTCCCCCTGCACAAGATTTAAAGATACAGAAGACCTCTTGGAGGCCAGGCCTGGCAATCACATATATAAGGTGAATTGAGCCTAAGATGAAAAGTCTTAGTGGCAGCGAAACTGGGTGATGGTTAGTAGACATAGCCGGGGTGGGGGTGGGGTGGGCAAAGGCCTGCAAAAAATCAGAGGATAGCCCTTTAAAGAGAATAGGGATGTCACAGTGTATAACTATTTAAGGAAATGGAAATAAACTGATTTTAATCAAGTATTGTATTTCAAGTCCTAATGGGGCACAATATATAAAATGTTAAACCTGTTGCCGGCAGGATTGAAATTTCATCCTGGAATCTGGGTCCAGTTAGTTTGAGGGGAAATAACACTGCATTTTCATGACAAAGGAG
Source organism: Rhineura floridana (assembly GCF_030035675.1). Taxonomy (NCBI): domain Eukaryota; kingdom Metazoa; phylum Chordata; class Lepidosauria; order Squamata; family Rhineuridae; genus Rhineura; species Rhineura floridana. The sequence continues at coordinate 76,949,253 of NC_084480.1, forward strand.
GAAAGATTTCTCAGACAGTGTTTTTAAGGGTGTTATTTGCATCTGTGAGAGGGTTAGGATGTTAGAAGTAAGCCCAGGGAGATGCATTAGTGGGCAAAGTGCAGGTGAGGTGGTCAAACATGCATAATAACCACTATTTATCACACAGACATCTTTACAAGATTTGTGGTGTAGTTTTAAAAAATCACAACAAGCTCCTGATGGCATACAATTGCTTCTGTGTGACTTCTAAAAAATATTGTTTTGGTTGGATCACTGCAGAGATCTTAATGTGTTACTTGCACCTATAATGATGCTTGCAATGAAGCAAATTGTTACTTTAACAAATTAATAATCAGTCCGTTCCCTGCTGCCACACACACGCAACAATTACTTGTCAGCAGCCTTCCACCTAGACCACCCTGGAACTCTACACAAGACCAAAAAGCCACCCTATGAGTGGGAAAGATGTGCCCAGAACAGCTGCAATCCCACTTCCGTCTAAACACATTGCATTTCCATTTATTTCATTAACACTTAAGCATGTGTGTTTGGTTGTTGGATGGCACTTCTTGCCTCGACATTACAATAGTGAGTGTATATATACTGCTGTAAACTGTGCAGCAGGAGCAATGAATGGAACAGAAGGGAAATCACTTGTCCTACAGAAGTGAAATTCAACCACACATTTGTCTTATAAAACAAGATTTGACTTCTTAGTGGAAGAACAAAACAATGGATTTAATATCACACAATGGTGGCCTTTTTCATCAGGGCTGCTTTCCACAGGATAGGAGGAGAGATGGATGGGAGCATGGCCCACAGTGGGGAAATACAAAGTCCCTGCTTTTGGAATGCTGTCACATACTATGGAGCACTGCAGCATGAATACACCAATTCAGACATGAGTCACAAACACCCCACACCCATATATAAAATATGTATGGACTCTTGCATATAAGTTGTAAAGCCACGAGAGTGGCTGTATACTATAGTCAGCTTGGATTTTTCGCATGGGATACTGTCAGACACATTCGGAATTTAAAACCTAGTTTATATCAATTGAGGATGCTGAAAATCTGCCCTTCATAAAAAAAATGAATTACAGTCATAAGACTAACATTAACCTCTTCTTTTGCAGGTTAATAATAAAATCTGAGTTTAATATTTTACAAACCATTTGTTTGAAAAATTCAGCGCCAAAGTTTAATATGTAAGGTCATAATTCCTTTCCAGTTTTGCTCTGGAAACTGTGGTCACTGTAAATGTAACAGTTATTTTGGGGGAAAAAACAATTAAAATGCTAGATTTATACTTCTCTATTCAATCCAAGAAGCTAAATATGTAATGTCATAATTCCATTGTAGTTTTGCTCTGGAAATGGTGGTTACAATGTGGTTACAATACAAAAAATTAATCTCATTAAAAATGTATACTACAGCCAGCACAGATTTTATGCTTTCCGCAATTTTACATTGAAAATACCCCCATGGCATTCTGATGCTTCCCATAAGCTCATTTTAAAACAAAACCTTACAAAACATATAGTCCTGAACAGAGCTTGGAAAATTACTTTTAAAAAGTAATAAATTACACTTACAGTTACATGGCCCCCCAAAAGTCGTAATTACTGTTACAATCACAATTGCTCTGAAAGTAACTCATTACTTTACTTTTACTCAAAAGTAATTGCTACAATTACATTTTAGTTACCTTTAAAAAAAACTGCCTACAAGGTGCTGGCCTTGGCTGCTGCACATCTGAGTAGCCTAAAACAACATTAAAAATAAGCACGCACACACAGAGGGTAGTAGTATATATTTTTTGATCCATAAGATTAACAGAATGGCATAACAGAATCTCACATCCCCTCACCCCACCCCTAGCAATGATGATACCCCAACACCCATATTTTTTGTATATATATATTGCCTCCAGCTCTTTTCTCCTTCCACTCCTGTCAATTTTTAAACAATTGTTTTCTCCACCCCGTCTCACTCTCCACCTCCTCCCTCGTTGCCTCCTAAGCACCCATAGAGCGTGAAGGAAAAACAACATTGCACAGAAGCCCAATTTGAAGCACATGATTTTTATTCACAAATAAAATAGACTTCCCCTGCTCCTCCCCCAAGTAATGCGCAAAAGTAATGCTGGAAACATTACAATTATTCCTCAAAAGTAATGAAGTCACTACTCATTCCATTACCAGAAAATGTAATGAAGTTACCCACTCGTTAAGCAAAAAAGTAATAAATTACAAGTAATTTGTTACTTGTAACTAGTTACTTCCAAGCTCTGGTCCTGAACTCAGAAACATTTGGTTAACAACCCTCTAAGTTTTAATGGAGATACACAAAAAACTCAGAGAGAATCAAGAATTCCAAGTGTAAAACAAGAGAAAAAAAATCCAGACCCCTATTGGACTTTTGTCTGTCAGTGGTCTCATAATTTGTTGAAATTAATTAAAAATCAGCCATATTCACAGAGTACCTGTACTCCTACTACTGACGTTGCCCCATAAGCTGACCTTCATCTTCTGCAGTTTAAAAGTTAAAATAATGCCTGGCTGATTTTCAATTAATTCACTAATAGACAAAAAAAACTTGCAGTTTAAGAATGTACCTATAGCCAACAGATATTTCTATCAAACTTTAAAAAGCAGGGAAATTGGACAGTTATAGTGAATGCATCAGGGGAGCAGGAGACCTGACCTCCTCTCTGAGATATTGTACTGCCCTACAAATTTGTCAAAATGCAAACACCATTTGGGTTGGTCTTTCACAGTCCAATCCATTTCCTGTGTAGCTTGGAAGAATTTGGTAACATGTGCCTCTGAGCATATGGGAAGTGGTGGCAACACCTTTCATCTCCAAAGATGGAGAATTACATTTTTGTATGTTTGTTGGTGTTCTTCTTACTTCACTTCTTTCCTGTGTTACTATTGTTTCAACAGAGAATCTAACCTAGAAAATTATATTTTTCTCATTATTCATCCTAGACATCTGTGTCAAATTTATTTTTATTAATTTCAAAGCCTTTTTACTGGTCAATGTCATATGATGGTGAAGACAGCCTTTTGTGTTTCAAACTGGAGGTTATGTTTTGTTTCTATTTTGGGTGCATTAACAGTGCAATCTGAAACTGCAGACTGATTACACTATGTTGCTACTTAAGCAATAACTCTAGCTGTTAGAAAAACAAACTTGCCCTGCCCAAGATGCATGTTTTCAGCCTGCTATGCTTAAATCACTCCACTTAAGAAGAGCACACCTAGAATTTTGCTAGAATATATTTCACCTCCCACTTTTTTATCTTGTGCAAACTGAGACACTCCTCATGTCCATTGGAAGCTATTTTGCAGAATAGTCAGTGCTATTATTCCACAATTGTTTATGGAGTTTTTTTAGTGTTGCGAAGTGTTGCTGTACTTCACATATTCACAGAAACAGAAGCAAAAGAAAATGGTTTAGTATAGGAAACTTCACTAAAATTGCAAAGTAAATCAAACATATTTAAAGTGACTATCTGAACGATATCAACTGTCTTAATATTGTAGCTTCCCCCTGCTAAAATAAGATCAGTACAGCACATGTCTTGTTTCTGTTTTTTGGGCTGACTGCAGGTGTTGCCACCACTCCCCATATGCTCCGAGGCACATGTTACCAAATTCTTCCAAGCTACACAGGAAGTGAATTGAACTGTGAAAGACCAACCCAAATGGTGTTTGCATTTTGACAAATTTGTAAGGCTGTACAATATCTGAGAGAGGACGTAGAGTCTCCTGCTCCCCTGGTGCGTTCACTATAGCTGCCCAATTCCCCTGCTTAGGAATATCTATTGGCTATAAGTACATTCTTGAACTGCAAGGTTTTTTTTTTTACCTTAGTGTATAGTTCTATATTCATCTGAGAACAGAAACAACAAAGTCAGCATAAGAATGCTAACTTTTCTAGACTGGCAATAGCAATATAGTCACTGCAACGAACAAGAGAGTAAAAAAAAATCTTTTTACTATTCCTGGAAATAAATTATTCTGAATTTCTTGGACAAGTCTACATCTGCTTCCTACAAACCAGTTAAAGATTTGGATTCAGCTTGACATTTTAGTACAGAATTTATATGATTAAAAATATAACTGTCTGTGGAAATCTAGCTTTCAGCCCCCAGTAAGCCTCGTTATGAATATGTCATGCCATTGTCCTGGCAATTAAGAAGACAGCAAAGACAATTAACAAAAAACGGAGGGCTAAATTAATGCTTTAAAAGTTGTGAACTGTAATTTCAGCTGCAAAATTCATGGGGATGGATGCATGTCTGCTGCCAACCAGAATCTTCAACCAAAGTGTCCCACTTACATCTTTCCAAGAACTGTTAAAAAATTACGTGTGATGTGACATCACCAGATGTAGTTTCATGGTCCTCTCTTCCACAAGCAGCATCTACTGAAGTGGAGAGAGGCCGAGGAAACTCTAAATGCAACAATATCATGGCACCTGTTGCCTTTTACTAGATGTTATCATAAAGATGTGGGTCAGTGCTTATGTCTAGATTGGACCTTAGCCACCAAAATTTCTAAACGTCCTTTAGAAAGTGAGTGTTAAGCACAGGTTCAATCTTCTGTGTTCCTTAGTTATTAGTTAGACTGAATGATTGGTCCAGGGTCATCCAGTGAGCTCTATGGCAGAGTGGGGATTTGAACCTGGGTCTCCCCATTCCTAGTCCAACTCTCCAAGGCTGACCAGGGATTTGAATCTGGGTTTCCCTAATCCTGGTCTGACACTCAAGCCAATACACCACAGAGGCTCCTAGTTCAGCTCTTGGCCAGAATATTCCTTCTACAACAGGGATCTCCAGTGTGGCATCTACAAGTGCCATGGCGCCTGCGGAGGCCTTCATTTAAAAAATAAATAAATAAGACTTTAGCTCCCCTAGAAAGTTATGAAGCAAAATGTGCAAGTACCCTTCTAAGCGATATATGTGAAATGAACCAGCCTGGCTGCTCCTGACTGTCAGAGTTTTTAGCTAATGAGTGAAGTCAGAACTGTGACTGATAAGTGAGTTTGTACACTAGACAATAGGAATCCATGGGGTCCAAAAGTGCAGGTCTTTTCCCTTCCCCTCTAGTGCCGTTTTCCTGCTTCTGTCTTATTTTCTAGTTGTCCTTGGAATCTTTGTAGTTTGCCCTTCTTTTTTTCCTAGCAACCAGGAGCCAGCATGGCATAGTGGTTAGAATGTTGGACTAGGACCTGGGGGACCAGGGTTCAAATCTCAAGTTAGCCATGAAGCTTGCTGGATTAACTTGGGCCAGTCATACTCACTCAGCTAAACCTACCTCACAGGGTTGTTGTGAGGATAAAATAGAGAGAGAAGAGAACCATGTATGACACCTTGAACTCCTTGAAGGAAAGATGGGATATAAATGTAATAATAGATAAAACAAACTTTCCTGTAGTGCATTCATCTAACATCAGGCACTCCCTAGAAATTATTTTCTGCAAATACTGCAGTTTATCTGATGGAGCGCCTCCAACGCCACCAATTATGCCGCCCGACAAGATCAGCCACACAGGGCCTTCTCTCAGTTCCGCCAACTAAAACAGCTAGGTTGGTGGGGACTAGAGAGAGGGCATTCTCAGTGGCGGCCCCCACTCTCTGGAACTCCCTCCCGTATGATCTTCGGCATGCCCCTTCCCTGAATGTATTCCGCCAGGCCTTGAAGACCTGGCTTTTCAGACAGGCCTTCGGGACTTCCGGGGAGGGTTAATCTCTATGACAAATTGCCTATTACTCTGAACTGTCACTGTTTATAGTTTTTATTGTTTGTATTGTATTATTATGATGTATTTTATTGTAACTGAGATGTACGTCGCCTAGAGTGGCCATTGGCCAGATAGGCGACACATAAATTAAATTATTATTATTATTATTATTATTATTATTATTATTATTATTACACAATTAACAATTAAGTACAGGTGGATATAAAAGAATCCCCTCCCCAAGTGGCAAATACAAATGTGAAAACTGCAAAGAGGCTTATGCAAGTGCCTAAAGCCTGGATACTCATTAAGAATTCATTGTATAGTTAACTTATGGTACAAAGGTATACATGTCTACTCAGAAATAAGTCTTTGTGCCTAGGCTTTGGTTTAGGGTTGGCATTAGGTAAAACAACAACAGGAAGTGGCTAGCATATAAAATCAGGTGAATATGAGGAAGGAAAACCAAAATGCTAGAAAAATAAGTGTTTATTTGTAATCCAAGCCCAACGTGTTTCAGCCTTTGTATATTTAGGCCTTCATCAGGGGAATAAAGGCTGGCACGAAGTATCTTCCAATAAGATGCAAACGCCTATGAGGAGAAAATGTGGAGAAATTTTGTGTTATGCCATGTCTTCCATGACAGCCATTTTGTTCTGCCACACCTCATGGCAACCTTTTTGTAACTGGCACCCACAGCCTCTTCTCAAAATTCATGGTGTACCCACTGGCCCAGAAAGATTAGAAACGTGGGTTCTCCACAATACTCTGCAGGTCATATCATAGGACTAGGGCCGGCTCCAGACATGCTGGAGCCCTTGGGCATCAGCTTGCCCTAGGCCCAGCATGTGCACACGCACACACACACTCCCCCACATGCTCCCCTCCTACCCGTCTCCTGTCTTTTACCATTGCCATTAACCAAGATGGCGGCCACGGTTTCCCTAAGGGGATGAAGCCTCCACCGCCATTTCGGTTGATGGCATGCGTGCATGCTACGCATGTGCATCTCTGCCATCAACCAAGATGGCAGCAGGGGCTTCAGCACCTTAGGGAAATCTTGGCCACCATCATCATTAAGGGCAGTGCTAAAAGGCAGAAGACTGGTAGGTGGGGCAAAGGAATGGCGGGCAGGCGGAAGCTCCTGCCCTGCAATCCACTTCAGCAATCCTGCCGCAGATCACGGAAGGGGAGCGGAGGGGCCCCTCAGCCAGGGCCCCACCTGGCCACCCTTTAGAACAGGCCATGCATAGGACATTGCTCAAAGTCACTGATTTATTTTTCAAAGCCTAGTCCTGAAGGCATAACCATTGCAGAAAATCAGAAAGTCATACAATGTGATGACATGAATGGCAATCATACTACAGAAGGATTCAGTTTATCAGCTCATCTGATTTCTGAGTTCTGGGTTCAAATTTCACTTGAACATTTGAACATAATTCCAGAGCAAACATCTTGTACATTCAATTAAACTTCTACCAATTCTTGATTTGCAGGTTGACAATGATATGTGAATTAGGAAATATGCAAATTACTTGTTGCCTCATGTTATTAGATCTATATGGAATGCATCCCGCACCCCAGTACTAGAAAAACTGCCCATTTTGCAGTAGAAAGTTAATGTATTAGATGCTGTAGAAAGTTAATGTATTAGATGCTGCTTGTAAACTCCTAAACTAGAGACAGGAGGGATATGAAACCACCTTTGATCTAGTGAGCCCAGAGTTAATCCATATAGCCGTACAGGTACACAGGAGCCTTATGCAATGTCAAGACTATTTCTCTCCATATAGTCCAGTATTGTCTATTCTGATTGGTGGCAGCTCTCCATGGTCTCAGGTCTTTGCCATCACTTGCTTGAAAGCTGATCCTTTTCATTGGAGATGCCATAGATTGGACTTGAAACCCTCTGCATGCCAAGTATGTGCTCTTTCACTGATCTATGGTTCTTCCTACGTTTGTTAAGGCAGCTCTGAGCAATCACAAGGGCTAAAAGACAAGCATGGGTTATGATAAGGGACACAATGGTTCATATGGATTATATCTGGACCTCATATATTTCCTGTACCCCATCTGCTATCAAGATATATCTTGATCTAATGCTGCTCACTTCCTATTTCTAGGTTAGTGATGTTACCAGGCTGTTCAACAGGATGCAGTGGTGTTGCCTAGGGCTACAGAGTAGATGGTTAGAAAGGCTTTTGTTGGCACTGGGACATGTTGCAGACTGTATAATTACTTTTCTTAAGGTTTCTCATGTGCCGAGATTATTAATTAACACATCTTTCAAATGTAAACAAATGAACTGCTTGACTGGAAAGTCTGGTTTCCAGGCAGGTAGAAGTATAGAGTGAAGAAGCTATCTGGATTTTCAAAACAGATCCAAATATATATACTTGCTCTGAAGCTCTATAAGAGAGGCTCATGGAGTTGGCATAACTTTGATATCATCCTTTATTCTTCTAATACAAAGCTACCCAAAGCCCAAACACAATAGTTTTAAGAAAAATCTGCAAATAATTTTCTAAAGTCCCCCCAAAAACAGGAACTATAACCAGAAAATGCTTCTATTTAAGATTATTAAAATATTCTTATTATTATTTTCCACAGATATTTAACTTGTACAAAATGTTTTACAATTATCCTCTTGTTTATTTTCATAACTGACTCTATGAGGTACGCTAGCGTGAAAGACAGACCAGGCCAAGGCCACCTAGGTGAACAGAGATATTTCTTGTTCAGCTTTTTCTACTGACCCACACAAGATTAGCTTTCCCACTTCAAACATTTATGTTAGCAGATGCCAAATTATGGTTTCATTATCCACCAGCATTTATTTATTTATCTGATTTCTTACCCACCCTTTACAGTAAGGTCTCAGAGCGGGTTACAACTGCAAAAACAATTAAAAACAATTCCAGAGTTCCTGGATGACACAGGTTATCTGGATCTACTTCAATCTGGGTTTAGGCATGGTTTTGGGACTGAGTCAACTTGGGACATTCTGACAGATGACCTTTACTGAGAGAGAGGTGGAGTGCAACCTTGTTACTGTTACTCGATCTCTCAGCAGTGTTTGATACCACTGACAATGGCATCCTCCTAGATCAACTGTGGGAGAGTGCTCTTGCGCTCATAGCCAGCTTGCAGGCTTCCCATGCGCATCTGCTAGCCACTGTGAGAACAGGATACTGGACTAAATGGGACACTGGCCTGAACCAGCTGGCTTTTCTTAAGTTCTTATGTGTGAAATAGCAATTGAAGGCACTGTACTAAAGCGTTTCTGCTCCTACCTGTGCTGTTGAGTCCAGAAAGTAACACTGGGGAAGTGCTGTTTGACTCCCTGACATCTGTGTTATGGGCTCCACAGGGCACTATTATGTCCTCAATGCTATTTAGCATCTGCATGAAGTCATTAGGAATTTGAGGGCATGGTGCCATCAGTACACTTATGACCTCTAACTCTATTTCTCAAAAATATCTCAATCAGGAGGGGCTGTTCACGGCCCGGACCAGTGACTTAATGCAGTGGAAGACTGGATGAGGGCGAATAAATTGAGTTTGAATCCTGGAAAGATGAAGGCTCTGTGGGTAGGTGGTTCCCATGTCTGGAAGATAGGCCAGTTGCCTGTTCTAGATGAGGTTGCAATCCCTCTAAATGAATAGCTACACAGCTTGGAGCTATTCCTGGATACCTCCAAGCCATTAGAGATCCAAGTGACTTCTGTAGCTAGGAGTGCCTTTTACCAGCTTTCTCCAGTACACCAGCTATGGCTGTATCTGGACTGGGATAACTTGGCCACTATAATCCATACATGGGTATCCTTGAAACTGGATTACTGTGCTGCAATGTGCTCTATGAGAGGCTGTCCTTGGGCCTGCTCAAAAAGCTCCAGCTAGTGCAGAATGCAATGGCTAGACTGCTGATTGGGGCTGATGGCAGCATGATGCGACACCTATGCCAAGACATCTACACTGGCTATCCATATGGTACTACACCAGGTTAAAGGCCCTTGTGTTGATATACAAAGCCCTGAACAACTTGGGTCCAAGATATCTTATAAGAACCCTTATATCCTAGCTTGATCACTGAGAACCGGAGGAGCGCTGTTAGTTGTCTCCCATGTTACAGAGGCCTGACTGGCCTTAATCAGACGTTGGCCATTTTGTTGTCAATCCCATGCTGTGGAACACTCTTCCAGCAAAGATTCAGCAGGTATCCTAGCTTTTGACTTTCACACATCAGACTTTTTTTTATGCCAACAGGCTTATGCAGTTGTTTAAAACTTTCCTTGAATAGCCAGTCATTATAGTGATTGCTTTGTTTTGCTTTTAATGTTTTTTTGTTGTTTATATATTGCTTACTTTGGCCTGATATTTTATGAGATGGCAGTATATAAATATTTAAATAAACAAATAAATTACAATAAGTAGTAGTAACAATATGCCTTAACTTGTAAGGATTACTTCCAGGTTGAGATTATACGAACAGGTAGGTCCTAGAACACATTCAAATTCTATTAGTTCATTTCAGTGTTTAAACTAAATCAAGTGAACAATTATTTATTTCTTTTTACACCAAGGTTTGAGAAGCATACCAATGAAATTTTGGAAAGCCACAGGTTTAGAAGTATGATCTGATGTGTCAGGGAACCCAGATATTACTGGGCTACAATTTCCATCATCTCTGACCATTGACCATGCAATATCTGGAGGGCCACAGAGTCCCCATTCCTGAAATACACCCTTACTAGTGATTGTTGGGAAGCAACGGTGGATGAAAAGGCAATCTCGGTCAATGCTCTAATTACATATGGTTGTCAATTGGCTAGCAGTCCCTGATTAACATAATCAACCTGTGATTGCACTGGAGTCAACAGTTATACATGTGGATGGTGCTCCATCACCATCTCTTAGCAGTTATCAGTAAGGGTGGGCTTTGTGAATTGTGTGTGGTTCTCACCAGAAAACCACCTCACTGGCCACTGAACTCAGACGATGGTCATCTAACAAATTACCTTAAATTTCTTTCTGCTATGCAAGGTAATAGACATGTTTCTACTCTTTCATATATGTAAAAACTGAACTTTTATTTCTTCAAGCCACAAAAGCTATAGCTCATATGAATAAGAGGGAAAGTTTGGATGTTTTCCATAAACTGTTTAATATCTTAGAGAAACGTTTACCCTCAAGACTGCCAAGAAAATTTTTACTGAAAGGCAATGGAAGCTTTCTCTTGCTGCCATTCTTTAATGGAAAACCCTTTTGAGTTTGACTGAATTTAATCTTCAGTATTTCATGAGAATAATAATAAGAATAGATTTTTAAAACATTCTGTATTGCTATTAGTGTTATTGTGAGTGCAATATTGTGAAAATTAACAGGCAAGAAAAACTATTATTTTGCACATGTGAGCACATGTATAGCCTAACAGTTTGCTCAAAAAATCTGTAAAAAGCTTTTAATATTAGTTATAAAAGTCACAATTATCTATCATAAAATTGCAGGATTTCATTATTTCAACTGCTGTGCTACACAGCTGGCTGGAAAGAGTAGTTGCAATGAGACCAATTATCACAAGAGGGCAGACTAGAGAAAGAAAGGAAAAATAAAAGAGAGAGTGAGTTTTATGAAAACTGGGCATGCTATAGGACTGGAGGCATTTATGCGAGATACACTGAGGAAATGTTTATTTCATGTAGTTTTATGTGGCACCAATTACTGAAAATGCAACAATGATCTCTGAACAGAATTCCAGCAGAAAAGGTGACAATAAAATTGAAGAGCAATCCTATACATCCTTGTTTACTCAAAAGCAAGATCTACTGAATTAAATGGGTCTTACTCCCAGGTAGGTGGGTATAGGATTGCAACCTAAAGCAGAAATTTGAATTTATTTTGTAAAGTTCTTGCATCAAGCAACTTGAGCTGAGAACTTCCCCCTCCCCATTTAAAGGTATAGCAGTAGTTTCACATATACTAAAAGGAGTTCTTTGCTATCCCTTGAAAGCTGTGGCACAAAATTTATTATCCTGAGGTGGTAACTTGCTTTAGTGGCCATCATCGTCTTTCCACACATTCATGGAAAGCTGTCTTCCTAGACTGAAACAATCTACTCTCTCTCTTTGGTTGCTACCACAAAGTACACACTTTGACACCTATCATAAGGTCCTTTACCTTCTGTTGAAAAGAGCAAACCACATTTTTCATATATCATAAATACATTGTCCTTGATCTTGTTAACCCTTCTTTCCTTACCGCTTACTAGTGTAATAGCTAAGATCTGGGCTATGTTATCAGGAAATCCCGGATTCAAATCTCACCTGTGCCCATGAACTCACTAGGTGGCCTTAAACAAGCCATTCTCTGTCAGCCTGAGTACCATTCCCCTTGCCCAATCCCACATGTAGACCTTTCTTCGATGCCTTTTCTTACTATTGCTAAGCTTTTCCAAAAATGTTTGGGCCTGGCAAGTCCACTGGATGATACTTAAAATTTAGAGGGTCAAGGGATCTCTGCCAGCACTGTTTAGAACATCAGGTCCAGCCACAAGTGCAAGACCAAGAACTATTATGTTGCACCAACAGAGGGACCCTTATCAGTCCTTGTTCTGCTAAACCTGCATAATAGCTCACAGCAGGTGGCCCTTCTGCAAGCCACAGGCCACTTAATATTAGTTATATATTTAGAAATTTTATTTACCTCCCTCCATTATTCAACTGATCACAGGGCAGTTTTCGACATACTACAAAGTCATCATACAGCACCGAAAACAATTAGAACATAAGACAGTACCAATCATAGCAAAACGGAGCAGCAAAAATTAAGGCAAAGACTTTAGACAGTCTGTGCTAATTTCCTCCAAAGACCCAGGAGAACAGACAGGTTTCTATTTGGCCAACAAAGATCTCACCTTCCACACTTCTGGAAGGGGGGAGGGAGGGTTCCATAGCTGAGTGACCACAACACAAAAGGCCCTGCCCCATGTCAGCACATAGTGAGCTATGCTCGCTAGTGGGATGACAAGACACACACCCCTCTCTGGCTGCTGCCCACAAGCACTGGGCAGGCTGATATAGGAGGAGCTGTTCCAACAAATAGTTGTAATAATATGTAAAACAGTACATTATTACATGTATTAAATCAAGACTCATTACAAATTCCACACTGTCCATCATCACGCTTTCAGTATAAAACCCACATTAATTTTCAGTGCCATGTCACATGCAAAAAAGGACCCTGCCTGAAGTATTGCTACTTCTCTAGCACACACAACACTTGAGTTAGGTGCTATTTATATTTTCGCAGGTGATGTCACTTTCAGCACTTCACTCACACAATAATGGATAAAAATATCTATTGTAAAAATATATGGCAGTTACAAATTTAAAGCACTTGTGAAAGATGAAGTAATAATCTGAGTCTGAGAATGTCATCTTATTATTAACGAAGCAAAAACCTTTTGTACTCAAAACTTGTCTCTACCGTAGGCCTGAATTTTTGAACTAAACAAATCCATCTGCTTCTCTAGACTAAACTGATCAGGAACTTGCAACTTCATCAGGACTTGCAACTTTTTTTTAAACTGCATCCTGGTCCTATGCCTTAAACATGAGCTAAGCACATAGAAAAGTAGAAATGAATATTTTCCTGGCATGGAAATAAAAATGATGAACAAATTCTACTTGGTGACTTTTTGTGTGTCCAATGACTGTCACAAACATAGGTGCAGGGCCAGCAAAACACCAGCAGCAGCAACACCTGAAAACCTAGTCTTCAGATGTGATTATGTGGCTTCCTGCCTCTCTACATCTCTGCCTTTTCCAAACTTTCCCAGGCTCCCCTCATATTGGGAGCTTCTTGTGTGTCCCATGCAAGGGAAATGTTAAAGTCCAGTTTTGAACAAGACAGTGGAGAAACAGAAAGTAGAAAGTATTTCCATTTCCTGTTCCCTCCACAAAATCGCCAGATCCAACAGAACTCTCCAAGTTGTCTGTGAGCCATCCTATTCAACCTTCAGAACATCTCCAGGTTATTTAATTATGGATTTTGGAACTCCACTTGTTATCAAAGAAGAATGTGACCTTTTTTGCTCTATGGGAAAGGAAATTTTCTGGCAATATGTCTGGGTTTTATGTTCAGACCAAGGTGAAAGGCCAAGAAGACAACACCCTGTATCACGTTTCATCTGAGGGCATAAAAGCAGTACAGCCACACATGTTGAACTTCCCTTCATCAAAACAAAAAGGAAACATCTTGCAGATAATAAAATAACTGCAAGAGCTTATGCAACAGCTTTTCTCACTGCCAGAATAGCTTTTGAAGGGACTCACACTGCAGTCCTTGTCCTGGGGGACAAAATCTGATGTAATGTTAAAGTTAGTCTTGGACAGAATACATCTTATGAGACAAACATGGAGTTTCCAATCATTAGTTCACCTTTTAACACAAAATTCAGAGAAAGGAGAGAGACATTTGCAGAGGAGAACTGGCACTCAGGAAGAGATGCATAACCCTTCTCCTGCATGTCATTTCTCTCTTACATGTCCCCCTCTTCATTTTTAACTCTTCTCCTTATATGGGCTCTAAATTAGTCCATGGAGGCATCTGCAGGGGGGAAATCAGCAGGTGCCAGAAATGCAAAACATTCCTTCTCACACCCACCATTCATTTCCTACAAATACCCCACCCAGACCCATATGGCTTTGGCAAATGTGGATTTGGGAAGGCAGGATTGGATCCAGACTTAGTTAGTTGAACTTAGTTCCCACTGAAACTAATCAGACTTAAGATGAATTAAGGGCACAACTCAAACTCTCTCCTCCTGCTCATGGAGTTTGTGAAGCCACCAAAATCCATAGCCCTACTGCTCACAGCAGCTGCAGCAGAAAGTGATTGGCCCCAATGTGGGGATGATGGCTCAGCAAGTGGCCCAGAATTTGTCCTGATGCTGTCACATGACAGGAGAGAGAAGGGCTCAGGACTGCTTCCTCTCCACCCTCAGAGTGTCCTCTTTTGGGGATTTCCACTGGCTCCTTCCAGCAGGCTTCCTGCCCACACATTAGACAGGCAGAAGGGGAAGGTCAGTGGTGGTGGGCGAGAGGGTGACTGAGCCAGGACAGCTGGGCAGAGGGACACCTCCATCTAATCTACACACACCATCATGCCTGGCATAAGGGGGAGGGGCAATTGCTCTGTTAGTCTGGATCCAACCCATAGTAATCTGTAGATTTCTTTTTTCTAGTTCACACCTAGACAGAAAAAGACACCAAAAATGTTACATTTTTTACTCCTGTGCTAAAAACTAGATCCATTTTCTCCTTTTATTCAAATCCCTGCCTGAAAAAATAACAGTATTAATTTATTTCTGTTTAAGTCCATTTTTGCTCAATGGGATACAATTCTGGAGTTATGTTACATAATCTCTTTCCTAGAATACATTACAGAGAATATTAAATCTATTTAATTTGGGTAACTTCTCATTACAATGGTTAAAAATCAATAAGTCTGAACTGCAAAAGCTCACAATTTCTAATTAACAAGTACAAAATTTTCTGTTGTACCACTGGTGAGCTGAATACTAGTGCTTTATTTAAGATACACAATCATTTTCTTTAAAAAAATCCTAATGTAAAAATGGTTTTAATATGATACGTCACATATTTGTTAGGAAAGCTGTTCTTCAAATGATATGAAATGCATTTCAAGATTTTGATCCAACAAGTAAGTCATGTTGTGAAGAACAAGTGGAAAGCACTATGACTCAAATACTGAGTTAGTTATAGCACAACACCCTAAGAGTGCAATCCTATAGGCATGTTTATGAGGGAGTGAGCCCCACTTAACACAGTGGGATTTACTTCTGAATAAACATACAATGCCTTGCAAACGTAATCAGACCCCTGACCAATGCTCTCATATTACTGAATTACAAATGGTACTTCGTAATTTCATTCTGTATGATATTTTATTTTGAAACACTGAAACTCAAAATCAATTATTGTAAGGTGACACTGGTTTTATGTTGGGAAACGTTTGTAAGAAACATAAACAACTAAAACATGTTGCTTGCATAAGTATTCAACCCACATACATTACTATTGGTAGAGCCACCTTTCGCGGCAATAACAGCTTTAAGTCTTTTGGGGTAGGTATGTACCAGCTTTGCACACAGTGTCGGAGGGATTTTGGCCCACTAAGTTAAAAATTGTTTATTAAGAGTTAAAACCCAACATCATGTTATTTTCACACAAGAGATGATAAGTTTCTTTAAAAGTACTTGTCTGAGACCATATCTGAGACCATATCTAACCTCAGACTAATCCAGAATAACAAATTCTGATAAAATAAATGAATTTGTATAAATTACCTTTCCAGCCTTTGATCTACGATATGTTTTTCTTAATATCACTTTTCCTTTGAAGCATACCAGCTTCCACCCATATGAATACTGTAAAGTGATCAGGACATCTACTTTTCACTGTCAAACAACTGAGCCATCACAAAACAAGACAGATTAAGGGATGAGTTCTTTACTGAGTGGGAAATGATTCCAGAGTCTTATTCTGAGGCCGTTAGGCAAAAATATATATTCTGACCTAAACTCCTGTGTCATCATGATAGCACAAAGGTTTACAATCAGAGTTCCTGGTCCCCAGAAAGTTGATGCAACTAGCAACAAGCACTTATAATTTTCATTAATTTATTAGACCTCAACCAGAAACTATTTGAGAGAAGGCAACAGCTGTCAGTTTGCAAAAGCTTGTTACTCAGGCTGCAAAAGTAACAAGCTAAAGCTCTGAAATCCATTCTTGACTTAAAAATGGCCAACTTATGATGGCAGAGAGGTAAGCAGCGGTAACGCAGCCGAAGCTCTGCTCACGGCCGGAGTTCGATTCCAACGGAAGGAGGAAGTCGAATCTCTGGTAAAAGGGGTCAAGGTCTACTCAGCCTTCCATCCATCCATGGTCAGTAAAATGAGTACCCGGCATATGCTGGGGGGTAAAGAAAGGCCGGGGAAGGAACTGGCAATCCCACCCCATATATACGGTCTGCCTAGTAAACGTCGCAAGACGTCACCCTAAGAGTCGGAAACGACTCGTACTATAAGTGCGGGGACACCTTTACCTTTTATAATTTCAAAAGTCACTCTTTCTTCAGATTGGTTCCACATCTAAAAAATTAAAATGGTCCATAATCCTTTGGCATAACTTTTACTAAAATGGTTTGCCTAATATGAAATGGTTCAGACGTTTCTTGAACATAAAATACTTCTAAAAGTAGTGAAACTGTTTTATTGAAGGTGCTGGGAATCTTTATAGTCTGAGTTCCACATATTTCCAAGAACTCATATTTCCTTATGTCCCCAGTGTTAGCTTTGATCATCCCCTCACTCAGCTCTGTAGACAGCCTTCCTTGTTAGGTGCAGCAGCCACATTTCTAGGTGGGGCATTTGGAGGGGAGATCCATAGCACCGGCCAATCCCCAAACCCACCCCACTCACTGGTGGAGAGGATGTGACCCTCGGTCCTCCTCCAAGCAGAAAGTGAGTTAATTTACATGAATAAAGTTTAATCTGTCAAATTGTCTCACCCTTTTTTGAGTAATCCCCATGAATACCAGAAGCTTGACTGTGCCTATAGCTAAAGTCCTTTTCCATCTGTGGTCTGTCTCTGTGGTCTGATTCTTCATGAACTAAACTACTTTAGTAATGATAGTGAGCTCCTGAGCTTGGTTTTGATGCTGGATTAGTATTCAAGTGTTCTACCATCATCTGTTCCATGGCAAAGATTCCAGGAGAGAGAGAAAGGAAGGTGAAGATCATCTCAGGGCCTGCTCCAGCTAAACTATCTCCTTCCCACGCACCACCACAGGGTGATCTGCCATCAACCATCATGTGGGAGCAATCCTGATGTATTTTTGATATGTTAATATTTATATTGTGTTTTTAAAAAGATATAATTGAATATCATTTGTAAGACACCTTGATAGGATTTATATCCTGAAAGGTGGGATATAAATGAGTGAAATTAATAAATAAATAAATTCAGATTTAGATCCCACCCAAAAAACAAACTTGTCCATACTACAGTTTAGGGAAGGACAGAGGGAAAATGAATACTTTAGGATGTGTATGTTAATGCTCAAGGGTCCTTTCTTCTAGTCTGACCTTTTTATTTTTCTTCCTGTTGGACAATCAAGGGAAAACATTTTAACTGGTTGCTAGGTAAAGGATTAACTAAGTGATTAGAAACTAATTGTGAAAAGCAATTGGAAGTTTTGTACTGGTTGCTGGGTTGATTTTTCTGCTCAGGAACCCTGAAAACCCCTTGTGCTGAGCTACACACATTGGGAAAATCAGAAATTATGCCTGAGTTACAGCCTAGGTGGCCAGCCCATGAGCTAACTGTAGTGTGCACAGCAGTGTTTCTATTCCTGTAGGGCTGGTTTTTTCCTTTGCCATCAAGTATTCAAGAAAAAGAAGAAAAAACAGTAATTATGATTGTGCTCTAGTGAGCATTTTAAAAAAGTAAAGGATGACTTAATTAGATATTTTTTCACATCATGTTGTCTCTTTATTTCACCATTTACTAATAAGCATGATGCCGTAGCCCCATGAAGGCCTTCAATGGTGTCTGCAACAGGTAGCCCAGAATCTGAGCTTTCATTTAAAAAAAAAAAAACTCTCTAGCCCTCCTAGAATGAACATTTTGCTCCATAACATCCAGGTACCCTTCTAAGCAATTTATGTGAAGTGAGCCAGCCTGGCCGCTCCTGCCTGTCAGTGGTCAGAGCTGTGATTGAAAAGTGAGTTGTTTGAATACTAGACAACAGCAATCTCTGTGGTCCTAAAGAGCTGCTGTTTTCCTCTCTCTTTCAGTGAATTTTTCCTGCTTCTGTCTTTTGGGTTTTTTTTTTAAGTCCTTGGAATCTCCATAGTTTGCCCTTTTTACATAGCAACCAGGATGCATATTTCCTGTGCTGGATCACCTGAGATCAGAAAACGCTTAGAAGTTATTTTCTGCAAATATTGCTACACAATAATTGTGAGTGAATGTTAAAGAATCCACCTCCCTCCAAAAGGCAAAAGTGAAAACTTTGCAAAGAAGCTTAGGCATGTCTCTTGCTTTGCAAGAGCTAAAGATCAGGGACTCATTAATAATTGACTGTATAGTTAACTTACAATACAATGGTATACATGTCTATTCAGAAGTAAGTTTCTTTGTGTTTAATGGGGCTTACACCCAGGTAAATAAGTACAGAATGGCAGCCTATGCTTTGGTTTAGGGTTGGCATTAGGAAAAAACAGGGTTCTTTGCCTTTAACAGCTATATGGCAGGCAGAAATTCAACATGTCAAGCCTTGTCTATTATGGAAATACAATTATAGTAAAAGCTTCACCATGACTACTTTCTAATTTTGTATTATGCCACGCCCCCATGGCAGCCATTCTGTGAATGATGACCCCCTCACTCTCTCAACATTTGAAATGTGCCCTCTGGTCCAAAAAGGTTGGTGACTCCAGCTTTAAATGGATGCTGACATCGTCTGTTATGCCACAAATTAAAAGACAATTAAAAAAATTGGGGAGGGGAGCACAGCTCTGTAGGAGCTGGTGCACACATCTGCCCCACCCTGGTTACACGGCTGCCATCAGGCCCTGCTTCAAATTCCAGTTCCACACATGAGACCAGTCCTCAGCTTTTCCATCAATTGCCCGAAGACTCCCTGCCCTGAGAGCCACAGTTCCCCTTTTCTCCTGGTCTTTGGAAGTGTGCAAAATGCATCTCTTCTATTTGACCTCTGATTCAATTGGCTTGTTTTTACTGATGACACTGCTTCTAGTTTTTGGGGTCATTTACTGAATTTGTCTCATTGTTGTATGTTGCTGTGAATGCTGGAAAGGTGGCCAACAAATGGTGTTAACAACACATGCCTCTTCCATGTGTTTAAACACAGCACTGCCCCAATTATATAGAATGGTGAGTGGGGGGGGGGGGCATTTTAACAGCAAATGGGACATGTCAGCGAACCCTCCCTGGACCTTCAACTTACCTCCCCACAGTCCCTTTCTTTCTTTCTTTCTTTCTTTCTTTCTTTCTTTCTTTCTTTCTTTCTTTCTTTCTTTCTTTCTTTCTTTCTTTCTTTCTTTCTTTCTTTCTTTCTTTCTTTCTTTCTTTCTTTCTTTCTTTCTTTCTTTCTTTCTTTCTTTCAAATATTTCTATACCACTATTTCATTAAAAACATCAAAGTGGTTTATAACACATTAACAACAACAACAACAACCGTAGAATAAAAAACATTAAAAAGACAATAAAAACAAAGCTCAACTGTTGCAACCCCCCCCCATCTTCTTAATTGCTTGCATAAGCCTGGCAAAACAGAAAGGTTTTCAGCAGGCACTTAAAAGTTAAAACAGAAGGCGCCTACTGAATCTGTTGGCAGAGCATTCCAGAGAACTGGGCTGATGATATTGGAGGCTTGATGTCGTGTTGATGTTAAATAAGCCTCACTATCTCCAGGGATAATCAAAGCTGCTCCTGCAGATGATCTCAGTGATCGAGCTGGGATATAAAGTTCCAGGCAGTCCCAAAGATACCCTGCATCTAAGTTGTTGAGGGCTTTGTAAATTAATCCAAGGACCTTGAACCTGGCTCAGTAGCAGATGGACAGCCAGTGCAGATGTTTTAACAGAGGTGTCATATGTGGTCGGCCATGTGCTCCCATCAGTAATCTCACCACCACATTTTACACCAGCTGGAGCTTCCAAACCAGGGCAAAGGGCAGCCCCACATAGAAGGCATTGCAGTAATCCAGCCACAAGGTTACCAATGCATAGACTACAGAGATCAGGCTATCCCTGTCCAGGAATGGCCGTAGCTGATGAACCAGACAAAGCTGGTAAAAGGCACTCCTAGTCACAGGGGATACTTGGGCCTCTGGTGACAAAGATGAATCCAGGAGCAATCCTAGGCTATGAACCTGGTCCTTCAGGGGGAGTGCAATCCCATCCAGAACAGGCAACCTACCTATCTCCCGGACATGGGAACCACCTAACCAAAGAGCCTCCATCTTCCCAGGATCCAAGCACAGTTTATTGGCCCTCATCCAGTCCACTACAGCATTCAGACAACTTCCCCAAGTGCTTTTCATCCAGCAAAGATAACTTCTGATATCAGATATTTTTTGAGGAGAAAAGTGCTCAGGGGAGGGGGAACAGCATTTCTTTTGTTGCAAATTAGATTTTTATCAAAATTTATAATAATAACAATATAATTAGACTCCACTGCCCTATTCCTACATGACTGGGGCATTTGTGTGTGGAAACCATGGAAATGCCACTGTAATATATCTAATTTGGTTCTTATTGAAAACTATGAAATTTAGGTCAAACAAATTTCTGATTCTCTGTCTTAGTTCAGGAGTGACTGCCTTGTGCTTTATCCCCCACAGTTGATCATAATTTTTTGGGGAAGCAAATAGTTATTTATTTATTTATTTATTTATTACATTTATATACCGCCCCATAGCCAAAGCTCTTTGGGCGGTTGTTTACAGCAATTAATATATTTTTCGCATATATACCTTTTCAAATGCACAGATATAACTCTGCATTTGGAAACTTTTAAATTTAAGACGGGGAATGAAAATGCTGGAAAGATGGATGAATGGATCCAGAGATAATGTTTCCAATCAATGTGGAATGGTATTGGTTCTCTGGATAACCAAAGTTCAGTTTCGCCTTATTTCAAGCTTAACACATGAAACAGCTAGTATTTCCAGCCAAAAATTCTTAAGTTTGAAAGAACAGTTAAAGATAGGTTAAGATCAAGTTAAGAATGGAAACTACAAAAATATTTGCTTTGTCAAAAACATGATGTCATACCATGTGCAGCTAAGTACAAGATTTAAAAAAAACAAGTTACCTGGATTGCTAAATGCCCTAATTTACTCAACCATTCATCAACAGCCCTAATGAAAACCCTTCCCTTCCCTTGCAGTAGATAAAAGCAACCATTAGACTCGGAACTGTACGTTGTTGGGTTTTACCAGCAAGAAGCAAATCCTAGAGAAAATATCAGCTGGGTGTGCAGATAACAAGGTCCAGAGAGACACATCCAGAAGTTTCCTCTTATGTTGAAATTACGTTGGAGCTGTCTTCTGTTCTTCCAGAGCTATGCAACTGCTAGAATAACTGCAAGACTTGCAAGTCCTTGTATATCTCAAGCCTTTCCCAAGGCACCCCAACTATCTGAGGCACTGAAACTATGGCAACGGAATAAGAAAGCAGCTTCCATGATTAATAGATGAAGAGGCCAAGGACAGTGTCAAGCTAGGCCATAACTCAAGAGTGGAAGAGGAATTAGCACAGATCCATGTCAAATTGGCATTAAACAGAAGATTTGGACAGGTATCAATGGTTTTTGTTTTATATTTTTAAAAAGCTCATCAAAAACATAGCAAATTATTTACTTCCCTCTTTCTCTGTTCCCGAAAAGATGTTTCCCAGGCAAGTGGCTAGGAAAAACCCTCACATCCTCTAGAACAGAGCTAGTTGGCTAGTTAAGATACTATTTTACCAGAAGCTTCTAGTCCAGATACACGAGGCAGGCCCGGTTAAGTTTCCTGGAGTTATTATGTAGCTTTTACTATTTTACGAGAGATTTGGAAATGAAACATTCACTTTCAGTAGCTGCATAAGGATACTATCCTTTTAATTACTGGAAGGTTTTTGTGAGGTTTCTGTGGCTAGGCAGTATTGATGGAAAGCACATGGTATAATACTGACGAAAAAATGAACAATCAATATGACAATCACAATCCCACTCTAGGAAAATGTCTAGCTTTTATACACTGGGCCCAGACTATGTGAATTCCATGTCATAAAAACATCCATTTACTCCAGCTTCCATGAGTATTTGGTTTCCATTGAAGGCAGCTAGATATAGAATCCATAGGCGTAACGGCGTATATTTTTTAAAAAACTTGTGCCAACAGCCTCATCCTGCAGTCTGGCATGCAGGCAAAAATAAAAATACCACAGATTTCAACATGGTGTGCCTGATTCCTTTCTGGACATGTTTTGCTTGGTAGCTACAGAATAGAACTGGGAAGGCCAATATATTCAGCGTGAATTCCAAGTATCTGCACTAAATACTGTATATAGTAATAGCTATTATTTAAAAAATACTTTTAAAGGGAAAGGTCAGTATTGAATGCAGTGAGTTACCATATGTCTTCCCTCTTGAGATGCAGCAAATGGCAGTTCTGTTAATAGCTGGCTTATTATTTTCCATCTGTGTTTCACTCTCTACAGATACACTTTGGGATTTTACTTTAAATAGTCCATTTAGACAAAAGGAGCGCGTAGTATTTTATACACTGAACAACTATTTCTCTGGAAAGCAAAGATTTCAGGAAAACTTAGTAGTTTCCCAACAAAGCTAACCTAGCATGATTTTGTATGGCAGGGTCTCAATATGTTTTAATGTAATTATTGATTACATCTTAGCATAAATTAAATTTTAGATATGACAGCAGATTGTTTGGAAACTTTCTTTTTGCTGTACACTCTTCTCCAGTTCCTTCTATGCTTATTTATTTAACAGCTGCTTTTATGCTTCTTATCTGTCAAGACTACTAGACAGTTTCTATATAAATATATTTAAAAACTATTTTCTGGCAATCTGAATATTTAAAATGTTTAATTTCTCCAACGTCATTTTCAGTTTTCCACAGCAGGTTTCAGAGCCTTAGGATAGTTTAATGGCCTAGTTGTAACTCAGCTGGTGAATCAATTGCTGGACTTTTACTCTACGAACTCCTATGCCTGTTCCTGAATACTTCTCCATACAAAACAAAACCAAAAACCCACAGAAAACTAGATGAAAAGGAAGTCTTTTCCTTGACAACTATCTAATCAGGTGCATTGCCATTTTTAAAAAATTGACAAGCACTCAAATCATTAGAAGTTATGCCCATGCACCTCAGACACCAATGTACTATGCCCATATTATAACTTTGTGATGGATTGTAATGGCTACTTTGGGAGTCAAATTGGCTTAAAGATGGGATATACATAAAATAACAGCACACCAGGATGCTTCTAGTACGCTACAGGTAATTCAGTAGATTCTATCCTTTTATTTAAGGAGTTAAATGTAACTATAAAAGTTGGGCAGGATTCCACAGGATCACTGCCCAGGTCTCTATGCAAACAGATAAAAAAACTATTGGAGATTTTAATTCATGATTCTATAAACTTGGCTCTATTTTTCATCTCAAGACTATTAGACTGACAGAGTTTTAGAAAACTGTAATAAAAGCAGAGATGTTAATTCATGGTTTCAGGCCAAATTCCTGATCAAATAATTAAGTACTACTGACCTATCTTTCAGCACAATCTGCCAAAATTCTTGGATTTAAGCCAGTTTAGTCCCACTGAAACTGACTGTACTAATTCAGCTTAAATTCAATTACTTTAGCTTAGTATATGAAGTGTAAGCTGGCCTATCAGTTGAGTAAAGTTAGCTATGTGGACAGTATCAATGACATCAAATAATCAGTGCCCAAGGTGAGACCACAACTTGGCTATTGACAATGCCCATTTTTTATCTATGTATGTCCACTCTGACCAAAGATGCATTAGTCCAATGCAGTCAGGGTTTACTAGGCAATGTGAGCCATTACAAATCCACAAATGCCACACTGCTGAGATTAGTCAGTGCCAAAATGGGTGAGCCTGCAGTAGTCATGAGATAAGCCACTGGACATGCAACTCCTTAGTCCACAACCACATTGTTGGGGAGGAGGAGAGAGAGGCTAATAACATTTTTATGTAATTAAGTGCAATCTTGAGCACGTTTGCTCAGAAGTTTCATGGTCTTGTATCTATCAAAGTCACTGTATTCACCAAACAACTTATGTTTGTACAATGGAATTTCTACTCCCTCTCTTCCCCCATTCCCCCTGAAATCTGGTCCAGAGGGTTGGGGGAACCCCAAGAGCAGATTGGGGTGGGGGGCACACAGGGGAAAGAGAGGGAGAGGAAGCTCTATTGCACAAGCAGGAATAGTTCTGCAAACACAATGACTTCATTGGATACAACTTATGGAGATCATTAGAACATACTCCTAGTAGGTGTGCTTAGGATTGCTCCCTTAGTGGCAAATTGCTTAGGGAAAGGGTTCAGTTCCACAACAACAGCACATTTACTTTACGAGTGATGTTTAGTGGTAAAAAATATGGCAAGGCACATGGGTCACTAGCTAAAGGCCTGCCAAGCTGAGGTTGCAGGGATGGATGTGGGAAATGGTAATAGCTGAGCACTGGTAAGTGTTGAAACCAAGCTGAAATAAAATTATAGCAGGGACAGAACTGAGGCAGCTACAGATTCTAGTCTTACAAACCTGTTGTTACTATTCTATTGCGACTGTGGACTGAAAACAACAGCTGCCAACCCACAGGCAGCTGCATCTCCGTCAGGTGACCTGATCACTGTATATCTCTTACCTATCTAACTGTGGTGCTTTGAAACGTAATTAGTTAATTACTGGAAGCACTTCACGACCCACCAATTGGACATTACAAAAGAAATACTAGCTTTCCAGAAATGGGAGCAATTGGGGAAGATGCAGGTGTAAAGTTTGGGAAAAGAGGCAGAGTAAAATCTGGTGGATATATTCTGTAATCCACATTCTGGGTCCAATGTCCTTCATCTCACCAATCAACCACTTGATCTTAGACTCACAAGGCTCGCCCACATAAATACACGTGCATGCATATTATATACCCACAAACAGAGCCTTTGTAATTCCCTATCCATTCCTGTCCCTTAAGATCTGCCGCCCTGGGCTCCTGCTGGGAGGAAAGACGGGATACAAATCAAATAATAAATAAATAAAGATATCTTGCAGCCACAGCAAAAAAGATATTTCATGTTCTGAAAAGGCCATGTAATTCAATATTTTGAATTACATTATTGTTTTGAACCATGGCTTATGTTTTCCTAGCCAGGTGATGTTGCAGCAGCTACTATGTTCTGAGCTGCAGGGAATTTTAAACTAGTCCACTCTACAAGAGGATATTACATCAGAAGCTCTTCTTTGGCTGAGTTCGCATTCCATTGGTTAGTCAACATGTTTAAACCATCCTTGATTGATGTCGATTGATTACAGTATGTTGTTACTTTTATCAGCATTTCATCAGGATCAGAGTACTCAGAATCTACAATGAGTTTTCTGTTTTTGCTCCCATGAAATGATCCGTTAAAGATATACTTTGACTCAGCATACATCAGGGATGAGGAACCTGTAACCCTCTAGGTGGTGTTAACTCCCCAGCCAGAATGGCCAATGGTCAAGGATAATGGGAGCTGTTAGTCCAACAACATCTGGAGGGTCAGAGGCAGGGCTTTTTTTGTGACAGTACTCACCAGTATGGAGAATGGCACCTCTTTTTTTGCTGCCAATGCCAACCTTTGTGCTGGCACCCATGGTACTTTTATCAAGGTATGAGTGCGGGCATCTCATTTTTATTTTATTTTTTTAACAAAAAATCACTAGTCACAGCCCTCAATTGTGTGAGGCTTATTTGATATACTCCCATTGATATTAATGAAATTAACTCTGCAGAACAATCTCATTTTTCTTGGGCTTTGTCATATAGAAAAAGAGGTAGTAATGGTTTTGCTTTTGCTCCTATTACATATCTCCATCCTGACTCAAACTGCATTTGCCTCAAGTATTTAAAATGTTGTAATGCACTTGAAATCCTAATGAATAAACTGTACTTGGTCTTTCACCTTACAGGATAATATTTCTACAGTACTCACTAGACATTTATCTAGATAGCAGAGCAATGCATTCCTCCAAATAGGCAAAATGCAGTGCATGGTGTTAGGTGAGGTCAATTTAATCTTTTTATGCCTCTACTACTGTAAACCATGTGAATGCCTTTCATATGTATTTATGTATGGTTCTTCTTGCTCTTGTTGAGGTGACAAATTTCCCCTTTCCTTTACTAAACAAGCACACGAACAAGTTTACAACTGCCTACTTCCTTGTAATGAGCAGAGTTCTATTTCGGATTTATCACAGGTCATTAATTTGCTCTCTTTTTGAAGGCAGCTCCTTGCCCTTAACCCCCACTGCCCCCTTTTCCAGACTCCAGCAGTAATAGCTTCAGTCCTCAGATTACAACCTGTGAGAAGGGCTATAGCTAGCATCTACTTTTATTACCATCAAGTAGCTGAGCATGTTAAGTACACATGTTCTTTATCCATTTGAGTGCCCAGTTATTTCCCCTTTCAAGAACACTGGTTTAGCACATGAAGTAGGTCTTTTTAATCGTCAGAAAAAATAAGCAATGTGATGTCGACTAATGGAAAGTATGGGGAACATATGTGGAAACGAGATTCTTTTTACTCAAGGTTCAGTTCTTCTTTGACTTTCTCTACCACCACCACTCCACTCCCCAGTGTTTTATCATTTTTCAGCTAGATGTACCATTCTTCAGTTCCTCCTTATGTAAAGCTGTTACTGAAATCACTAGATTTTCCTAAGTAAGAAAGGACCGAGGACTATATATAGTTGTCCAGAAGATTCAGATTTTTAAATTTTATCAATAACTACCATTGTTTAAATGGGATCATTCAAGTACCAAGGGAAATTGTATCATCTAGAGAAATATCCTGGCAATGCACTTTCATTTCTTGCACTGGACAGTATATGTGGTCAATACTTTTACAATCTTTCTAAAGATTTAAAGAGCCTAGATTTCCCCCCATTCTACATTTCTTCACTAAATAATGTGGAGAGACAAATGCAATCCTATACTTGCATATTCACAAGTAAACCTCATTAATTAAATAGGACTTACTCCCAGGTAAATGTGTATAGCACTGCAGCCCCACTGAACTCAGCAGGTCTTACTTCTGAGCAGACACGTATAAGATTGCACTTTGAAGCAGTTAATTAAAGCAGGGGCAATCTGGGTGGAGTGTTTCAAAACAGAAACTCTGTGGGGGTTTTAAAAGTAATATTTCTATATATCAGTAGAAATACCTTGCAAGCTTTCCTAAAATACCTCCCTACTTACTGACCTATCTCTATTGAAATCTATGTGTGAGAAAAGCAACTCCTCCCAGGAACAAGGATTGCAGGATCGAGACCAAAAAAGGACATTCAAATAAGTCATGGGTCTTTTTAATCAAAGGTCACAATACAAAAACAACATTGTCTTTCACAAAAATAATAGAACATAAAAGAACAATAGTTGGAGACAGGATTCTGCCACTTTTATTTAATGTTACATTAATAATTAACCTTGGGTCTGAATTTTGATTTGTGCTGGTAACTTCTGTTTAATAGAAATTACTTGATGCATTCATAACAATTTAAGTTCCATTATGTTGTAGTACATGGATGACAAAATATTGGCTCATCACATACTAAACGTTGGCTGCTTGCTATTTAAAGAGTTACAGTGTTTTTAATCAGGCATAAATAAGGTGTTCAAACCTTGGGAACAAAAAATTTCCTTCACATAAATGGGAAAAGATATCAAAAACTATGCATATAGGGTGAAAGAACATACATTCCAAGATACAGTAGGCGTTAAATAATGAAGCTACCAATAGAAATTATTTGGTCCCAGAAAACTTTATCAATAAACCACAGCATTCCACTTTTTACTTTATTAAAACTGTATGAAACCCTAAAAGCAATTGTAATTTTTACATTCAGCCTACAAGTAGGCTTTTCAGGCACCACAACCAAATGGATTTTAATTTCACTTCCCATGAAACTTGCAAAACAAAACATTGCATGAACCAACCATCTCTACAGACATGTTTCTTCCCATCCAAGAAAACCCAAACTTTTCAACAATACTTTCTGGAACCTGGCAATACCCAAACAGGATTCCCTATGTCTGGAGCCAGAATCCTTTGCCTAGATTATATTTACATAGTATCTGTTAGTTCTCCTGTGAATCTCCAGCAGTCAGCAGTTCTCAACATCCCTTTCTCCCCACCCACTCCCCACTCCCCTCTCCCCTGAGCTGCCTCATTTCTGTTCCACTTGTTCAATAGACCAGCAGGCAGGAAAACAACACATGGGGCTTTGTAGGCTCCCACTTTCATTCATGCAAATTCACAGCCAGAACACTTAATACACATTACTCGTAACTGATCATGTACCCAGCACACATTCAGCTGAAGACTTTCCCAACAGCATCATCTTCTGCCACCAGCATCAGTGGCCTCTGCCCTCCTGCAGCTGGGATGTCTTCAGGTGGTTGGTGGTTTGACTGATAGAAACTCCTCTGACCTTTTTATTCCAAAGGAGCCTGGAAAATACTGGAAGGGAGGGGGCTTAGCAGCTTCCCAAGAGCTGCACCTCTTCTCCCAGTGAGTGGGGAACTTCCATTAACCCCTTTCTTCTCCAGTCTTTGGGCATGTTTCCATTCAGTCAGCAATTTTTAAAAGGCTTGGGAGAACAAAAAAATCTATTGTGCAGTTCAGCCCAAGGACTTTTACAAACCCACCATTCCCTAGTGTTGGCTGTTTTCGGGGGGGGGGTCAAGAGGATGTTAAGGGAGAGCAGTATGATATATGTTACAATTTGGGGCAGCAATGCTCAATTTCTAAAATAAAAGGTACTTGGGATCAAGCCTGCATGGAAATGGTACTTTCTGCCCTGAGAATCCTGTTACCTAATCCCAAATGTGAGAGCCAGTGTGGTTATTCAAGTGATGAGGGCAATGCACTCTGCACATGTTCAAAGGCACACCCTTTGTTATTACTCCACAGAGATGAGCCCTTGCATTGAAAACAGGTTCTTCATCTCATCCCTGATGACTCCTGGCTCAAATGAATCCCTGGTAGCCAAGCTTCTGGCAGCCAAACACAACTTGGTGTTACAGTCTGCATGGACACACACCCCTAAACATATAGTGAAATAAATACAGTAACTTTTTAACATGTCTTCCCAGTGCTCAATCATATAGTATAATGTACAAATGATTTAACAGAAGAGTTTCTTTCCCAACGAACCACTTTGTGCCTGCCCCTTTCTCTAGAATTTATCTTTCCTTCCCTCTTCTCCCTCATGTTACTCACGCCCATCATTACCTGCACAGCACCACATGGAGTCTTCTCTCCCCTACTCCCGTGTTTCCATACTTTGCCCAAGGGGGGGGGAGCTGTAACCTGCAGCCACACCTCCTGAATTGTCCTTGTAATTGTCAAAAGGTGTTATGTCGTCCCATGAACCATATTGATCCTCTCCGACCGACCCCCCCCCCTCCGGGCTAGTTTTCTCCCGTGCTTTTTGGTCAATGGGAAACCATAAAGGGGGGGGGGAGGTCAGCACACAGAGACGCACAAACTGCCTTAAGAAAGGGAAGGAGCCAGGAGGGGGATCAGCCCAATTAACTCCTCCCTTCAGCGGAGGCTGCAGGAGGATCTTAAAGGCGTGAAGGGTGGCGGTAGCCCGTGCGCCTGCCTCTCCTGCTCTCTCTTTCCCCCTCAGCGACAGTACCCAAGCGAAGGCAAGAACCGAGGCGGAGGCAGCGGCAACCTTGCCATACGCGAGAGCTGACAGGCTCCGATGAGGCTCCGAAGAACCAAGTCATTCGGTCTCTACCCATTCAATACGGACACGCACCAAATGCCCCGCGTCCCCCTTTACTCCAGTTTAGGTCATCACTTCTCCTGAGAGAAATAGACCTGCAGCCCCTCCCCAAACACCCTCCCCTCAGTAAGGGGTGCAACCTAGGGGAAGAGGAGCACCCTCCAGCGTGCGTCAGCCCCAGTCCCCAATCTTGCAAACAAAGCCAGAGACGGGCGGCGGCGGCAGCAGCGCCAATACACACGCTACCACCACCCCAGGGACCAGGGTGGGCATGAGGCAGAGCGCGGCAGGCGGCAGAGAGGCGTTGGCCAGGGTTGGGGAAGGAAGGTTCTGGGGCGACTCTCCCTCAGCCCCAAGTTCCCCTCCTTCAAAAGAAGAGCCGTCGCCGTCCCTCTCCAGCCGTGGATCCCACTAGCCACCGAATTAACCTGCCCCAATTCTTCCCCGCTTCTTCTCTGCCATCACATTGTCTCTGAAACAAAGACTCCACGCCCATCCTCGCCCCCCAAGGAAGCCTCAGCTGGAGGGACGGGGAAAGCCGGGTTTGGAACCGGTCGGTTACGCTCCCCTCAACGGAGCCGCTTTTGTGTGTGCGTGCGGCAGCTTCAACCGAACAACCGCCCCTCCGGCAGAGGGGCAAAGTCGCCCCAAGCCGCAAAAAACAGGAGAGATCCGGGGCGGGGATCCGGGGAGAGAGAGAAGCAGAGATCACGGCGCGTTATCAACAAAACAAACGCACCCAGTGTGCCAGTCCGTGCAAATAAGACCAGAACAAGAAAATCATCAACGCTCCCTGCCCAGAAAACCGAACGGCGCGCACACACGCGGACCGGGAGGGAGAAAGTGGCGCCCACATAAAGCTCTCCTCCGTGCGCCGCTTCATCACCATCATCATCATCACGCCCCGTCCTGCTGTCCTGCAGGACCTTGCAAAGCTCCTCGCGCTGCAACCTTCCCCCGCTTCCAAACGCAGCCCCAAACAATGCTCGAAGCGCAGAGAACCAGCGCAGTGCGGGGGGGGGAGGAGTTCACTTACCTCGTCGGTGCATGTATCTGGGAAGCTTAAGAGGACAGGACTAGCTGATGGAGTGTCCCATTTAGTAATCCATTTAAGGGGATCGCTCAGCGAAACTCGATCCACTCTCGCCTTTGCAATCCTTTGTCATTATTACATGTGTGCTTCTTAGGGGGAGCGGGGTGTGCGTGTGTGTGTGCGCGCGTGGGGTGGGTGGGTAGGTGAGATTTAATATTTCGACTTTCGGGAACACAAACGCAATGTGTTCATCTCCATGGAGAGGGGAGGGGGGAAAGGGTGGGTGTGGGGAGGGGGAAATAAAAGAGCTTCGATTACTCCTCTTCCAAATGCCACTCGGATTTCCACTCCAGTAAGTCCCCTTCAGATGGATCTTGGGAGAGAAGAAGTCCTTTCAGGGTCTTATCCTGCCCCTCCAAAAAAAGTGCTCCTGGCTGGCGAGGCCAGCTTCGGGAAAACTCCTCCAAGGCAGGCAGCGCTGCTTGTGCCCGGCAGGAAAGCGCGCTTTGCCCAAGCTCGCCTGGTCATTGAAGTGTGTGTTTGGGGAAGACTTCGGAGCAGCCTTTCTCTCTCGATCTCCCCGTGCCCTGCCTCTCTTTCCACTGCTAGTCTCCGTCCCAACTCTTCTGTCACTGGAAAGCAGCTTGGCTGGAGGTGGAGTCAAATCCCGGGCTGGATTCTCTGGAAACGGACTGCCCCGTTAATTATTTCTACCTCTTCGCCCAGTTCTTCAGCGCATGAATGAGTGTGGGTGGGTGTGGGTGGGAGGGTATGTGTGAGGTGCGCTACTGGCAAATCTCCAACGGAATTGGCTCACACAAACGCACGTACACACACCATCCAGAAAGTGAGAAATTGGTAACCCTCCTTTATTCCACACTCTTCTGTGTATACGCTACACTCCATGTAACTGATGGGGATTCTGGGGAAAAAACAGAAGAACATGGAGAAAGTTTCTGCCTCATTACATAAAAAGATTTGTTTAAGAAGAAGAAAGCCTGCTAAGAAATTCTCCAAGACACGTGCTACAAGAAAGGATTTGTCCATCGATTTTTTAAAAATTGAAATGTTTAAACTTTAAAGGGATGTATTAAATCCTTCTTCGTTAAGTGACTATACCGAGGCTGAGATTTCCACTGCAACAAATACCAGCGAAAGAGCAAGTTAAGTGGAAAGGGGCCCGTGCAAAAGAAACTGCTCACAATGTAGATTTTTTTTAACAAGTCTAACAGGAGGTTTAAAAAGGATTGCAATCTACTACAAGAATCCTGCACACACGCATATTAGTATCTAAGTGACAGCAACAGCTGTCTTACCAAGAAGGGTGTGCAGGACTTCACGCCAAAAGGACCTATGTCTGGCATAATTGTCCAAATATTTTGACTGACCATTTTGGACTTACCCACAATAAGGACATTTTAGCGTTTCCAACATGAAAAAGAATGTGTGGGAGGTAATGTTTTTAAAAACCAATACTTCGGGATATACCTCAACGTTCTATTAATTTATTTTCTCATAAGCTTTCATGAACAACGGTCAAAAGGACTGTAGTCCACGAAAATGTATGCCATAATAAATGTGTTAATCCTCAAGGTGCCACAAGATCCTTAGTTGCCGCTTGGAAGTTTCTCTGGTTTTTATTATTTTATTATCCGGATCAAACTTCCAGTGGGCACCGATTCAGCCCATAATTATGGCTGAAGAGCAGAATCAAATATTTCGTGTCTGCAAAAATAGTTTGCTGAGGGAAACAAAGAAGGAATGTATAAAGTGGACTCCTTTTTGCAGTGCTGATAAAGAGTGGGGAAGAAATTAATAAAGCAAGGGGGGAAAGACAGGCAGGGCCATGTGTTTTGTGTATGAAAGCGAAGAGAGTTACTGGGTGACAGAAGCACAGCCGGAGCTGCTCAAAGATCCCTAATAACAGCAGCCGAAATGCCAGTCAGAGCGATCCTTATGCGCATACACGCCACCTGAGTAGCGATTACCACGCAGCGTGCACAATATTTCCCTTGTACGTAACAACGATGGGTCTATCGCCAAGGGAGAAGAGTAGTTATAGTTTGAAATCCGTCTGTTGCTGTTCGCTTCTTCTGCCAGAAGGGGCCGCTACGCCAGTGACGCTTTAAAAAAAGAAACAGAGCGAAAATTGAGCAAACTTGCGAAAAGTGCGATGTCCCTCCGCAGGCCCACTCTCTTGACTTGAAAGGAATTGCAAGAAGTACACAAGCGTTCTTTTTACAAGTAGGATCGGGCCCGTCAGGGAATCGGGCGGCGGTGAGAACACCCCCCCCAAGTACCGGAGCAAAGTCCGCCGTTTAGCAAGTTCTCAGCCTCTGACTAGTGAGAGCGGAGACTAGCACTGTCCTTTGGACGCATGCACTCGTATGCAACATACACCCAGCCGCTTTGGTCGAGTTTCCAGGACTTCTGGCAGAAATAAATGCACTGCTATTGCTGTGTGCATGGAGAATGCTAATCTAACGCCCCCCGCAGCGGACAGCACGTTGCAGTGCTCCTTTGGGGGTCTTTGGCACATCCGTCTGGTCCTTCCCATCAGCTTGCCTTCCTTTCTCCCTCCGCCCCGCTTTCTGCAATTCCCAGCCTGAGAGCTACTGGCTGGGTTAATCCGTCCCTGTCTCGGAGCCAATCAGCCCAGTGAAGAGCAGTAGCAGCGCTAATAAATTAATCCTCCTGCTTCCCAGCCCCCTCCCGCCTGGGAAACCGACTGGCTGCCGCTAATCCTAATGCTGCTACTTAGATAACTAGGCTCACCAGCGCTCCCAGCGGCCAAGGAGAGGCGGCGCAAGAGAAAAGAACCACCTTGCCTTTCAGACTTCCTTCCCTGTATTCTCCTCGCGCCCCCCTTACTCCGCGGCTGATTTACATGTTAATTGTGTCTGAGAAAACTTCTTTAATTGCCAGAATTAAGCAGAGCAAACGGATTGCTTCACAAGCTGAGCCAAATTAATTCCGGGTTTAGCTCCTTCCCTTAGAGAAGCAAACAATTAAGCTGTCTTGTTTGCTCTGTGGCTATATTTGAACGTTAGACACATTGGCTTTTTAAAAGTTAGATGCTGTTTTCTTCTCTTCCCTTATTTTTGCTTTCTTATTAATAACTTTCCTCTTCTTGTTTCACAGATCCATGGAGTTGAAGAGAAGGGACTTTCAAGGGCAAAACAATGACAACCAGTTTTTAACTCATTTCATAATGTTTTGTTTTTTAAAAAACCAGAAAGCATTCATGTACTGACAGTATGTAAATTATACTTGCCAAGCCCTAATATTTTGGGTGTTTGATTGGCTGACAAGATTTGAGCTCCTGAGTTTGGTTGACTAATAAGATCTGAAAGTATTTAAGTATTGTCTGTTAAGGTCATCTGTCAGGGATGTGTAGTAGTTGCTTCCTGCATTACACATTTTGCATTGAAAAGTAGGTTGGACTAGATGACCTCCACTGTCCTAACACTATGATTCTATGAGTCAGGATGTATTCACACAACTAGAACAGTACTGAGTCAGCACATTTATTTTTTACATATATATTCCACTTTCTCACCAAGGATCTCAAGGTAGCAGAGAGGGTTCTCCCACTCAAGGGTGGTTCCAGGTTTGTGCGGGCCCTCGGGCACAGTAGGCTTCTCACCATTCCCACTGCTGGGCCTGGACATCTCATGCTGCCCATCTTTGTTGCGAATGTGGCCCACCAGCACTGTTGCCACCTCCTTCTCAGCGCCTCGCCCATCCCTTCAGCAGCTGGAGGCTCCAGGTGCTCTGCCACTTCCTCCAGAAGCACACTGGGCTTTCACGATGTGGGAAACTTTGCCTCATGAACATCATAGCCATGGTGATGTCTGTGAGGTGAAGTTTCCCATGCTGTGGAGGCTGTTTCTGAGAGGGTAGGACCCAACCTGCTTCTGGCTATGGAAGGGCTCACATTGGAACAGCCAGAGTCTGAATCCAATGAAGGGATGGGCGAGCACTGAGGAGGAGGAGTTAGTGGTAATGGTGGTAGCGGCACTGCTGACAGCAACACAGACAGGTGGCAGGAGAGGGTAACCAGGCCTGGCGCTGGAAAGGGGCACTCCTAGGCCCTTGGGCCATTGCCCAACCTGCTGGCACCAGGCCTGCTCCCACCACCACCCTTATCCTTATGTTACTTCGGTTAGGAGAGAGAGGCCTAGGATCCACCAGTGAGCTTCATGGGATGAGTGGGGATTTGGACCTGGTTCTCCCCAGTAATAATCCAACACCACTACCCTGCACTCGTTTCATGTTGAAATTTCATATGATTGCTCAGATAACTAGACCACAAGTCAACCCACATTTGCAAGCTTCAACATGAAGCAGCATGAAACAGTTGCTTTGATGAGCAGCCGAATATCAGAGGGATACTTTCTTCCTGCCTCTCCATTCTCGATCTGTGTGTGTCATTAAAAACAAAACAAATCAGCAAGAGTAGGTGGGGATGCTATTTTGATTTTCAAAAAAGTCCAAGGTGCTAGCCCACTTCAGGTGCTCTTAAAGTGTGTACAATAACAGATGAGGGAGAGCCACAGCACTCATAGGCTAAAAACACTGAAAAGCAGGAACAGCCAGACTGGCTCATCACATAGAAATCACAGGGGTGGGAGGAGCTCACATGTACATCGGTACCCCCAGTGCTTATTGTCAGACCCCTACTCTGGGTCTGGTCCCGTAATGGATCTCTCCCACTGGCCCCCAGCTCAGGTCTCTCATGATCCCACTACTAAGCACCTGACACTCTGTAACACAATACTGCCATGAGACTGTGCCTTAGTCTTCTCCACAGATTGCTACACAGTGTCTGGGTGCACTTAAAGGTCACAACCCTCCTGTATCTTTCTGCCTTTAAAGATTACAGCCCTGGGTTGCTT
Organism: Rhineura floridana; assembly: GCF_030035675.1. Classification (NCBI taxonomy): domain Eukaryota; kingdom Metazoa; phylum Chordata; class Lepidosauria; order Squamata; family Rhineuridae; genus Rhineura; species Rhineura floridana. The sequence continues at coordinate 76,985,557 of NC_084480.1, forward strand.
TGGATATCTGCTGCTGTTACACTATCCCTTCACCACTGCCACCATTGATACTGTTCCCAACTTTGGTATTTGTTCTGCCCACCCTTCTGGTCTGTAATATCCCAGCCAAGGATCAAGTATGATGTTAAACCAAAACTATTTATTTAATAAGGAACAAGATTACTTTAAGTTCAGTCAACATGCGTGAGGTTACATATAATAGTTTTCTCTTTATGTCTCTTAGTCCTAAAACCTGCATCACTACCTGCCTAAACACAAATCCACCCCTCCAAAACCCAGAACCAACAACCAACTGACCAACTGTCATTCTCTCATTTATACCTTCAATCACCCAGAGGCTCCGCCAATCACAACTTAGCATTCCTCAACATTCCAACCCCCTCTCACTCACTCTGCTTACCACATTTATGCTACAAAACTGACACCATAATTACTGTACATTTACAGGGGCATCACACCCATCTCTTGGTGGCCCTGGACACAGCAATGAGCACATTAGCTCCACACCCCTGTTCCCATCCCACCATCAACTTGTAGAGGACAACTGGCTGAAGTGTGGAGCATTCTGTCCTTATGGAGGCTCTCCATGAGTACAGAGGCTCCCTGCTACAGGAAGTTGCCCTTCATGAGTCAGAGAGTGACCAGAACAGCTATGGTGGGCGAGCTGACATGCTTGTCCCCAAGGCTCCTTTCATGTGTTTACCTGTCATGCATTAAGAACAGCCGAAGAGGTCTACTGTAACAGTACAATTCGTCAACCCCCTTTTGGCCACTGTGTCATGTAACAAATGTGTGTTGAGAACTGAGCAAGAAATGAAGCAGTTACTGAAGTACTTCATCACACATTGAGCTCCATATGAGGGGAAAGGGAGAGGCCTTTATTTTTAGAGACACCTGAATAAATAAATCATATGAAGCATTGGCAAACTCATTCTCTGAGCGTGGATCCTAATGTAGCCCAAATGGTACCATCCATGCACTAGAAGGAGACAGCAGCAGGTGTGGGAAACTCCAAAAGTTTGCAGAAGTACAAAAAAATCTTTGCTGGGGGGGGCGGGATTCCCCCAAAACTGCCCAATGAGAAGTGAGCATGCAGTGATGCAATTAGGAAATGTTAGATAATGGATTGCCGTCTCTGGATAATAATATAAATTATTTCACCTACTTCAGCATTTTTAATCAATCTTTATTAATTTTACACCATTATTAAACATAAAGCATCATATATAAATCATACAACATTAAAAAGCTTAGATACTCAAAAATACTTCAACATTTGGACAGTCAGCCCTGTTACATTTGGGATCCTCATGCACAGTGGAACTCCAAAATACTGTCCTGATGGAACCACTGTTAGCACACTCAGTGGGCACAGAATGCTGATTAACTCTTGGGGGGGTAACAGAAAGCTAGGGGTGATAACAGGTGGAATGGAGTATCCTGGAAAAAGGAGTAGCTGACTGGCTGAAATCCTAAATGGAAGCACTTGAAACTGCAACATTTTGTACTAGTACCACACATACACATGCACTCGCATGCATAAGTGCACAGACAGAGACAGACGCATGTATTTGTAATTTCAAGACACACACACCCTTTGTTTTTACTCTCTTCATTAAGTAGCTTGCTCAGGATTTTCCTAATACAGCTGCCCTCCCATTCAGGCAGTTATCATTTTAAGCCATCCCGATCTGGATCTCAATAATTACATGAAATTTTGCTATATTTCACATGGGGAAATCCACTGTCTTGGATCTATGGTCTCCTTACTGGGCAATAGTGCTAACTGCCAAAGTAATGAATACAGAATTATATTTGACTTTCTCTTTTTCTGATTTGGATCTACTCTCTGGTTTCTGAGACTAATAAATCTATCTGCTGATGCAAACCATGGGTTTAACTTGCCCTTTTCAAACCTCAGTGAATCTACATGTATTACAACTCAGTCATAAGATTTGCTTCAACAACATCAACTTTAATGTTAGCATGAGGTGTACCACTGGTTACACAAATACAATGTAAAAGAAGGAGAAAGGGCAAGCATCAGGACATGTCACAAAACATTGTTACAAAACATTTTACAAGTAGTGTTGCAATTATGTTGTTTTTGTGTCATAAGAAAATACCAGATGCAATGTTTACAGTTGGTATTTTGATAACTGTATCTATTCTGCTTTATTAAAGTGTATCCATCAGAGCAATCCAACTCAGGGGAAGGTGGCATAAGTTGTGCTGGAGCAAGAGAAGCCTGCATAAAGTTCCACTGCATCCAATTGCTATTCAGGAGCCTCTGGGTTGGCTGAATGCCAGCTCAGCTAGGAGCTGTGCACAGAGTCCAGAAATTAAAAGCCTGCTCTCCCAAATGCTCCTACCACAGAGTAAGCCCTCTCCATTGACTTCTATTGCAATTATTTTCTTTGACTGACCTTTTTCCTGGCGTAACATTTGCTTGGATTGGGACCTGCAGGAGTGCTCTGAACATGATTGGATGTGGCCTAAGTCCCTTCACCTTGGCCCTCCCCCAACATGCACCTTTTTTGGGCCTTACACTGGCTTATGCTGGCTCTACTTGCACCTGTCTTGGCTGAGCTGCCTGGGTCCCAGTTGAGCCAGGCTGGCCCAGCTGAGCCCTGGCTGAGCCGGGCTGAGAGACTTATGCCAGCATAGCCTGGCTGAGCCGGGACCCAACCAGCTCAGCTGGAGATCTGCCACATCCAGCTCCCCTCAGCCTACTGTAAATGCGAGTTCAGTTGTGCCCTAAGTTTAAGTTGTTTTTAATATTTAATAAGGTAGCAAACAACCATTATTCATGTTTACTTGGAAGTTAATTGCACTTTGTGCAATGGACCAATAAGTGTGATAGGATTGCAGCTGTGCAGTGCAATTCTAAGCATGTTTACTTAGAAGTAAGCTCCACTAAGTTCAAAGGGACTAACCCCCTGGGCAGGTATGTATAGGATTGCAGCTTACGTGTGTTTGGGATTGTAGCCTTGGAGTCAAATCCTATGCATGCTTATCTGGGTCTTGTAAACCCCATTGAACAAAGTGGGACTTACCTCTCAGTAAACATGCATGTGCTTGGGTCCTATGTCTGTTACCTCATTAAGCTGTAGGCATTTGGGAGCAGAAACTCAGAAACACGGCTGTGCTGGATCCCATTAGTCACTTGGTGCCTCCAGCTTTGAAACAAAGTATTGCTGGCAATGATGGAGCAATTCAAATGACAGTGAAAGAACCTCATTTCAGAGCAACACATGGAGACTTCCCAGTGATTTTAAATTGGGATAGAAAACATAACCTCTAAAGTCCTGGGAAGGAGCTCAACTATAACCTGAATTCATACGGGACAAAAGAGGACCATCTCCCTCCTGTTCTGCTTGCACTAATGTGCAAGTGTTTCCAAACAGTGCGCTCACTGTAACACTGTCCCATGAATAGCTCCTCAGCACTGTGTTGTCCATTGTATTCAACAATCATTCTACTGTACTTCGTTAAATCCTTAGCTTTATTCCTTTTGGCTCTATTCACTTTTGATATGAAATTTTCATTGAAACTGAAAAAGATACCAGGACAGAATAAGATGATATAAATCCCAGTACCTTTTTAAAAAGAAAGAAAAGCTCTTTAGATTTGTGACTTTAAAAAAAATAGTATTCTTCATTTTCCTGATGCCTTCAGATGTGTAATATGGGCAAAGGATCCATTTCCTCATGTAACAAATAGCATTTCACATCTTGCCATTCTCAGCTGACCTGTGTTCCAAGCCCTTAATTCATTTTGACTTGGAAAGCACCTATTTTCCAGTGGATTCATTCACAAGTACAATTGCCTTAAGATGATTTATATTTTCAAATCCAGATAAGTGAAAAGATTGAATACATTCAGAAGATTTACTGTGTGGCTACACGAAACATGGCATTAAAATTAAAATAATTACATGGTGCTGTTTGTTTGCCTTTTACTTTTAGATAATGAAAGGACTGCTAGAATTTGGAGTTGCTTTGATTTCCCAATCTAAACTACACATGAATTCATTCACTTCCTAGCATGTTAGATTACAAGGAAAAGCTTTCTTCTTGGATCAAGCAAATATTTTCTCCTCAAGACACTTTAAACTCAATATGTACTCAGTGTAATTTTCCAACCAAAGGAACTGAGAATGCATATGCTGTTTATATTACTTTTGATCGGAAATTTTAAACAGAAGTTTCCAAAAAGGGTAATTGTTGAGGATGAATGCATTTAGTAAGAGTGCTTACATGGGGGAAAAATGTTGAGGGAAGAAATGGCTTTAAATACTTTTAGTTTGTGCAGTTTTCCACATTCCACTTTTTGGGGGATGCAATGCAAAAATTTAGCATACCTCTTATATCTGTTTCCTCTTTAGCTGCTTAAACAATGATGGTCTACTGTTGATCACAACAGTAAAAATGTGCTCAGGCTATGAAGTCTTGAATCAAACTGCAGTCAGCTTGGGGATGTTTATTTTGACCCTCATCTCTTAATTCCTTGTCTCCTCATTGTTTCTAAAGTTCATAGCTCTTACCTTTTGGCCAGCACTGGATGTTTTGTGCACTTGTCAGATGCATCAATACTCCTTTAAATACTCTGCTCTGTCACCTTTTGCCATGAATTCTGAAAACTGCCTCCCCTTGGCAAATGATTGTCATGGTATCCATGCCATTGGATCAAAGCCTTTTTTTGTCAAGATTGTGTGTTGATGGTCTTGCACCGATCTCCCCATATAAAACAAATTCACACACAGGTGTCTTCCAACTAAAACAAAACAAAACAAAAGTCCCATGGCGATTGGCGAATGGCAATGGGGGCAGGACTGTGAAATCCGGAAGCCCCTAGTCATGGACCAGCACATGGGCGGTGGATACAGACTCAGTCACCCTGGCTCAAGGACCAAGGCAGTTGAGTAGTTCATCAGCTATATCCACAACTGAGCAGTCCTATTCAGGATCCACTCTGCTCACCCCGTATGGGGAGGGGGCTAGAAAAGGTGCCCTAAACATAGTCTGCCGCATCTCTCTCCCTGACTGGAGACAAATGAACTTTGGAACGTGGAATATACAGAGATTGCTGGACAATACAGATAGTGAACGTCCTGAATGCAGGACTGCCATCATTGTGAGGGAGGTGAGACATTTTAATATCGACATAGCAGCACTCCAAGAAACTTGAAGAGCAGGAGAGGGTCAATTGAAGGAAGAAAAAGGAGGTTACACCTTCTTATGGAAAGGACTGCCTGAACAAGAACGATGAATACATGGAGTAGGCTTTGCTATTAAAAATGATCTTGTGAAGCTCTTGTCAGAAGTTTCTACTGGCATTAATGAACAACTCTCAACTCTCCAATTAAAACTCGCCAAAAAGCTGCAGGCAACTATTCTAAGTGCTTATGCACCAACATTAGATGCTGATGAAGACATCAAGGAAATTTTTTACACCCAGCTGGACACCATCTTATCAGAGGTACCTAAGGAGGATAAAATTATCCTCCTGGATGATTTCAATGCAAGAGTTGGACGTGATTTTGATTTATGGCCAGAAACCATTGGGAAAGAAAGAGTTGGCAATAGCAACCTGAATGTCATTCTACTTCTGACTAAATGTGCAGAGCATAATGTTGTTATTACAAACACACTCTTTCACCAGAAAGATAAATTTAAAACATCATGGAAGCACCCTCGGTCGAAGACCTGGCATCTCCTGGATTACGTAATTGTCCGTGCCAGAGATCGTCGTGATGTACTGCTCACTAGGGCCATGATGAGTGCCGATGACTGCTGGACAGATCACCGATTAATTCAATCCACTATGGACATTAATATTGTTCCTCAACGTAGGCTCCAAGGAAGAAAACCAAGGCGTAAAATGAACATCCACACCCTTCAAGATCCTAATAAGCGAGCTTGCTTTCAAACAACTCTCAAGAAACATCTACCTACGGAACTCCCTGAAAACATTGAGTAACACTGTATTAAACTGAAGACTTCCATTATTGCAGCATGTGAACAAACTATTGGATACCAAACTAAGAAACATGAGGACTGGTTTGATGAGAATGATAGTGAGATTGAACATATCATTGACAAGAAAAGGAAAGCCTTCCAGATATGGCAAAAAGACATTAACTGTGCCGCTAAGAAAAAAAAAATCTATGCCAGTGCAAAGGCTGAGGTCCAAAGAAGAACTAGAGAACTTAAGAACACCTGGTGGATAAAGAAAGCTCAAGAAATCCAGCATTTTGCAGATGCTCATGATGCACTGGGCTTTTTTAATGCCACAAAGGCCATCTATGGACCAACAAATTATGGTACAAATCCCTTACGTTCAATAGATGGTACCAAACTTCTAAAGGACAAAGAGTCTATTGCACTGTGTTGGAAAGAGCATTACCATGACCACCTTAATGATAACTCTATTGTGGCTGATGAGGTCTTCTCCCGCAACAACAAATTACAGATGAGCTTGCAGTATCCCCTAATTTGGAGGAAGTCAGTAAAGCCATTAATCAAATGAAGAATAACAAAGCTAGTGGACCTGATGGGATTCCTGCTGAAGTCTTTAAAGAAGATGGGTCTGAACTTACACAACAACTTCATAAGCTCATCGAAAAAATCTGGATGAGGGATGAGATCCTGGAAGACTTTAGGGATGCCATAATTATCACTCTTTTCAAGAAGGGTGATAGAACAGATTGTGGAAACTACCGAGGCATTTTTCTTCTAGCTACCACAGGTAAAATCCTTGCAAGGATCCTCGCCTCCTACCTATCTCAGAAATCCTCCCTGAATCACAAAATAGTTTCTGCCCTTCCAGGGGGACAGTGGACATGATCTTCACTGCACGACAGCTTCAAGAAAAATGCAGGGAGCAAAACCGACCTCTGTATATGGCATTTATTGATCTGACTAAGGCCTTTGATACTGTAAATCGAACTGCTCTCTGGACCATCCTTCTCAAAATTGGATGCCCTGATAAATTTGTGAATATTTTGCGACTCCTCCATGACAAAATGACGGCAACAATTTTGGATAACAATGGCTCTCAAAGTGATCCATTCAAAGTCGGATCAGGCGTTATACAGGGATGTGTCATTGCTCCGACCTTATTTGCTACTTTCATCACCATGATTCTACACCTTGTTGAGGGGAAACTTCCCACTGGTGTGGAAATCACATATCGAACAGATGGAAAGCTTTTTAATCTCAGTAAGCTGAAAGCAAAAAGTAAGGTAATTACAACCTCTGTCATAGAACTTCAATATGCCGATGTTAATGTAGTCTCCGCACATTCAGAGGAAGATCTTCAAACTATCTTAAATGTTTTGCAGAAGCATATGAAAAGCTTGGCCTCTCACTTAACATCAAAAAAACCAAAGTGCTTCATCAGCAAACCAATTCCTCTGTAGCACCATCAATCCAGCTTAATGGTGCAATGCTGGAAAATGTCGATCTCTTTTCCTATCTTGGCAGCCATCTCTCTGTAAAAGCTGACATCGACGCTGAAATTCAGCATCGTCTGAGCTTTGCGAGTGCTGCATTCTCTCGAATGAAGCATAGAGTGTTCAAGGATCAGGATATTTGCAGGGAGACCAAAATTCTTATTTACAAAGCCATTGTACTACCAACCTTACTGTACGCCTGTGAAACATGGACCATATATAAACGCCACTCCCAACTTTTTGAAAGATTCCACCAATGCTGCCTCTGGAAAATTCTGCAAATTACTTGGGAAGATAGGCGGACTAATGTTAGCGTATTGGAAGAAGCAAAGACCACCAGTGTTGAAACAATGATCCTCCAACATCAACTTTGCTGGACCGGCCATGTTGTTCAAATGCCTGATCACCGTCTTCCAAAGCAGCTACTTTACTTCCAACTTAAGGATGGAAAACGGAATATCGGTGGACAGCAAAAGAGGTTTAAAGATGTTCTCAAAGCTAATCTAAAAAAATGTAACATGAGAATCGAGAACTGGGAAGCTTTGGCCCATGAGTGTCCCGATTGGAGGTCGGCCATTATCAAAGGTGCTATGGACTTTGAAGAAGCACGAGTACAGGGTGAAAGGGACAAACGAGCTAAGCGGAAGGCACGTCAAGCAAATCCTCATCGTGACCATTTTCCATCTGGAAACCTATGTCCTCACTGTGGGAGGCTGTGTGGATCCAGAATTGGCCTCCACAGTCATTTACGGACCCACTGTTAAAGACCTTATATTGGAAGACAATCTTACTCTGCCATGAGTAATCGTCAATGCATGGTAAGTGGTATTCAGAAGGGGTTGCCTTCCTCTGAGGCTGGGAGGCAGTGACTGGCCCAAAGTCACCCAGTGAGCTTCATGGCTGTGTGGTGATTCAAACTCTGGTCTCTCAGGTCCTAGTCCAACACTCTAACCAGTACATCACACTGGCTCTTCTCATCAGCTTAAATTCTGCTGCCTAAACCAGGGTGAGGGATTTATGCTGGTGTATTTCCGTTTCAGCCAGGGTGAGGGAGTTACACCAGTGTAGCCAAGGCTCAGCCAGGACAGCCCAAGATCTGCCCATTCCAAACTCTCTCTTTCCAGCAGATTGTGGGTTTGGACTGCATTGGAAGAGAATGAAATCAAGAATGGCTGGAAGAATGAGGAGAGAACACTGATGACTACAGATTAATTTGATTTACCAGGAACTGTAAGTCCCCAAAGGTAGCAGACTGAACTTAGGGCACAGTGCACAAATTTTTAAAGATTGGGGCCCTTAGCATACTTTTTACAAGCATGGATTGGAAATCTAGGAAGGGTGATTTATCCTTTGCTTTTTTCACCTTGGTAAAATCAGGTTCAATAGGATATTTTTAAACATAGAGTCCTCTTTAATATAGACCAGCTTTTTGGAGTATTTCAAAAGATGGTGAAAAAACACACTGAAAGAACTATTTCCTTATTTCTTGAAAAAATATTATTGCTGGTGAGGTTATATTGTTAAAGTTCTTTTATAATCTGCTCCCCATCCATTTTCTATCCCTTCCTTTTATCTCTGGCTCTCCAAACTTGCATGTATGGATTCATTTTTCTTCTCCAGCTTTCCCATTAAAAGCTTCCATTCTGCTCCAATCCACAACTGAACCTAAGCCCTACTCATCTTCCTTACCCTAATCCCAATGCATGTAAATTTTCAGCTCCCAAGGACCAATCTGCAGCCTAATTTTTTGGGCATCTTTTCCTTTACATTTAAGCTCTCTTTTCATTTTACTATGGCTAAAATCTTATGTTTGCTTACCCGGGACAAAGCCCTGTCAGGGGTTTTGCATGGGTCCAAAATCTTTTTCTAACTATCCTAAGTGTATCTGGATGGGCAGTGAATTCAGGAACAATTGAATTAGGGGGTTATTTGAGTTCCTGGATAGTAAATTAATTTGGAGAAATAAAGTCATTTGTTGTTATGTGCCTTCAGGTCAAACACAACTTATGGAGACTCTATGAATCAGCAACCTCCAATAGCATCTGCTGTGAACCACCCTGTTCAGATCTTGTAAGTTCAGGTCTGTGGCTTCCTTTATGGAGTCAATCCATCTCTTGTTTGGCCTTCTTCTTTTTCTACTCCCTTCTGTTTTTCCCAGTATTGTTGTCTTTTCTAGTGAATCATGTCTTCTCATGATGTGGCCAAAGTGTGATAACCTCAGTTTCATCATTTTAACTTCTAGTGATCGTTCTGGTTTAATTTGTTCTAACACCCAAACATTGGTCTTTTTCGCAGTCCATGATATGCACAAAACTCTCCTGCAACACCACATTTCAGATGAGTTGATTTTTCTCTTATCTGCTTGTTTCACTGTCCAACTTTCACATCCATACATAGCAATGGGAATACCATGGTCTGAATGATTCTGACTTTAGTGTTCAGTGATACATCTTTGCATTTGAGGACTTTTTCTAGTTCTCTCATAGCTGCCATCCTCAGTCCTAGCCTTCTTCTGATTTCTTGACTATTGTCTCCCTTTTGGTTAACAACTGTGCCAAGGTATTGATAATCCTTGACAAGTTCAATGTCCTCATTGTCAACTTTAAAGTTACATAAATACTCTGTTGTCATTACTTTAGTCTTCTTGATGTTCAGCTGTAGTCCTGCTTTTGTGCTTTCCTCTTTAACTTTCATCAGCATTCATTTCAAATCATTACTGGTTTCTGCTAGTAGTATGGTATCACCTGCATATCTTAAATTATTGATATTTCTCCATCCAATTTTCACACCTCCTTCATCTTGGTCCAATCCCACTTTCCGTATGATATGTTCTGCATATAGATTAAACAAGTAGGGTGATAAAATACACCCCTGTCTCACACCCTTTCCAATGAGAAACCAATTGGTTTCTCCATATTCTGTCCTTACAGTAGCCTCTCGTCCAGAGTATAGGTTGCACATCAGGACAATCAGATGCTGTGGCACCCCCATTTCTTTTAAAGCATTCCATAGTTTTTCATGATGTACACAATCAAAGGCTTTGCTGTAATCTATAAAGCACAGGGTGATTTCCTTCTGAAATTCCTTGCTCCATTCCATTATCCAACATATACCTCTTCCCTTTCTAAATCCAGCTTTGATGTCTGGATTTCTCACTCCATATATGATAAGAGCCTTTGTTGTAGAATCTTGAGCATTACTTTACTTGCATGGGATATTAAGGCAATAGTTCGATAATTACTGCATTCTCTGAGATCCCCTTTCTTTGGAATTGGGATGTATATTGAATGCTTCAAGGCTGTGGGCCATTGTTTAGTTTTCCATATTTCTTTACAAATTTTTGTCAAAATTTGAACAGATTCAGTCTCAGTAGCTTGTAGCAACTCTATTGGTATGGCATCCGTTCCTGGTGATTTGTTTCTTCCAAGTATTTCAAGAGCAGCTTTCACCTCACATTCTAAAATTTCTGGTTCTTCATCATATGGTTCTTCCATGAATGAATCTGTCATCCTTGCATCTCTTTTATAAAGTTCTTCAGTGTATTACTTTCATCTTCCTTTTATTTCATCTCAGTCAGTCAGTGTGTTCCCCTGTTGATCCCTACTCTTGATTGATTTAAATTTCCCTTTGATATCTATAATCTTTTGGAATAGGGCTCTTGTTCTTCCCTTTTTGTTGTCCTTTTCTATTTCTATACAATAACTATTGTAATAGTTCTCTTTGTCCCTATGTACTAGTCGCTGTATTGTTGCATTTAGGTTCTAACCATGTTTCTATCTCCTTTTGCTTTTGCTTTCCTTCTCTCTTTAACCATTTTAAGAGTTTCTTCAGTCATCCACTGAGGTCCTTCTCTCTTTTTAACGAGAGGTATTGTTTTTTACATTCTTGCATTCTTCCCTGATAATGTCTCTGACTTCATTCCATAGTTCTTCTGGTTCTCTGTCAACTAAGTTTAAAGCCTCAAATCTGTTCCTTATTTGATCTTTATATTCTTCTGGGATGTTATTGAAAGTGTATTTTGGCGTTATGATTGCTTTGTTGTTCTTCTTTAGCTTTATTCTGATTTTCGATATGACCAGTTCATGATCTGTACCACAGTCTGCTCCTGGTCTTGTTTTCGCAGAAAGTATGGAACTTCTCCATCTTCTGCCACCAATTATATAATCAATTTGATTCCTATATTGACCATTTGATGATGTCCACATCTTTTTGGTTCCTCAAAAAATGTGTTTGCAAGAAACAAATTATTGGTTTCACAGAATTCAATAAGTCTTTCTCCTGCTTCATTTCTCTCTCCTAAGCCCTATTTTCCCACAGTTCCTCGTTCTTCTCTCTTCCCTACTTTTGCATTCCAGTCCTCCATGATTATCAGCACATCTTGTTTTGGTGTGTGATCAATTTCTTCCTGTACTTCTGCATAACATCTCTCCAATTCCTCTTCTTCTGCATTTGCCGTTGGAGTGTAGACTTGGATGATGGTTATGTTAATAGGTTTACTGTTAAACCTCAGTGATATAACTCGCTCAGATCTTGTGTTATAGCTCTTAATTATTTTTGCTACATCACTTCTTACTATTAAACCAACCCCATTTCTTCTTAATTTCTCATTTCCTGCATAAAATATTTTGTAGTTGCCTGATTGGAAATGTCCCATTCCCGTCCATTTTAGTTCACTCAAGCCAATACGTTCCATTTCTTTCTTGACAATTTCTATCTTTCCCTGGTTCATGCTTCTCACATTCCATGATCCTATTGTGTGCATTGTACAACTCTGGACTCTCCATTCCCATCTGTGCGCATCAGCCTCTGGGCTTCCTTTCAGCTTTGGCTCAGCTGTGTCCTTAGTCAGAGCTCTACTTGTACTTGTCTTTTGTTCTTCCCCAGTAGCTTGATGAGTGTCTTCCCACCTGGGGGTCTCATCTTCCAGCACTATCTCGTGTTGCATTTTGGATACTCTGTTCATAGGGTTTTCGTGGTAAGCGATATTCAAAGGTGGTTTACCATTGCCTTCCTCTGAGTTTGGATGCATCTTAGTCATTTAGGAATACTTACTTAGAGACAACCAGTGACACTGAAGGGGAATTTAATTGATTTGGGGCAGGATCAGTTGGGAAATTAATTAGGAGTAAGTGTAAAGAAGCTGATTTGGGTTCATCTGGGTTGGGATGCAAATTAATTGAAGAAATTATCTAGTGTCAGGATCCTGCTTCAGGGATACTTCCTCTGATGAAGATTCATGAGACCTCATGGAGAACCCCAGTACAACAGAGGACCTGGTAGAACCCACAAAAGTCCCAAGGTAGTCTGATCAGCCTCGATAAGCCATCTGACCATTGCTTAAGCCCTGCCTTTATCTACAGTTCTCTCCCCACCACCTGGGCATCAAGAGTGAAGGTGGCAGTGGACCTAATGAGAATCTCAGAATTGGTATAGGAGTGCCTGTTTGTCAGAAAGGGCCATTGCTAGGGGTGTCTTTAGGAGAATGGGCATTTCCCTACAATAACAGATGTGCATAAGGAGCATCTGGATCATGTAGGTACAAAAACCATCTTCTCATGGTCATTGTATTGAATCTAAATACACATGTCCTGGAAAACATCATATTTCCCCACGAGGGGCACCTCAGTTATCTGGCTGTGACTTCTGATTGAGCAGAGACCCCTTGTGATTTCCCTGACACTCTCTAGCAAGCATATTGTATTATAATGCACACTGACAGCTTATTATATGTGTCCCTTCTGTCCAGCCCAATAAACTTCTTTCCTATATTTGAACACACACTTCCCCAGTTCTCATTTTGCTCATTCCTTTGGATTTTGCACTCATTGAATTTCTGTACATCATTCTTCTTCAAACTTGCTCCAACCCTGTGGATGCCTACATGAGCCAGACTTCTTCAGCTTTGCTAGATTTTACCCTTACCTCTTCTCCCCATCTCCCTGCATCACCATCCTGGTGGTTGTTTTTCCCAAAAGGAAGTTTTTTCTGTTTTTGGAACTATATTGGAATTAATCTTGAATGCAGGGTGAGAGATGGTCTTGGCTTGACGGCAGCTTTATTGGCCATCTCATCCTTGACTGAGCCTGATTTAGTGAAAGAGTGTCATTTTACTAGTTGCCTCTTTGCATTTGAGCAGACTGACCACCTGCTTTTTGAATTGCTGCCAGGACCCCTGGATTCAGCTGCGAACCCACAGATCATGATGAAGCTAAAGAAGCTGCTTCTTTTTACTCCTCCCTCCTTGCGGCAAGTTACTAATTGTCTTGATCCATCTTTTTAGCTCTACTTTTCTTATTTCCCTACTATAGCTGTCTCTGAATCTGTGCATTAGTACAAACCCAGGCATTTTGCATTCAAGCTTTGCCCTCTCGGGCATTTCAATCTCTGCTGCATTTCACCTGGTTTCCCTAATGCCCACCTTTACCCCATATAAGGCATTTTCTCTATGCCAGTCTGCCTCTCTCTATCTCTGCAATAGGAACTCCATTTAAGCTTATAGTTCAGGCAATGTTGGCTTTGGAAGTCTGCGGAAGTTGTAATACTAATTTATATTTCTGTACTGGTGGCTGTTTAAAGCCAGAAAACTATTTTACTCACTGCCTGCCATTTTATGTAAATAAATCACTTAATGTAAATCATTGTGTATAAATAAATTGCATGGTTCTTGCTAATTACCGTAACCAGGCAAGTTAATACTGGTATTTTCAAAGCAATTGTTTCCATTGCAATAACTGATGTAGTGTCCAGTTGTTCCCACCCTGTAAAGATCCCCCAAACAAACATGTTCAGTGAATATGCATGTAAGGTGTAGGTTCATATGTATGTATTTATGGACACACAAGTAGATCTGGATATATTCCCTATTGAGATTTTTCATGTCCAGGTCTGACTCCCTGTCCTAAAACTTTTAAGTACCAAGCAATGTCACTGAGTCCCACTGAACTCAGTGTGACTTTCTTCTGAGTAGATGCATATTGGATTGTCCATCTTTTCTGTTTTCCTTTTCTGCTATGCCAGCAAGTCTGTCTGAGCTTCTAAAACATGTAGTGGTGGTCATTTGTATGAATGGTGAGGTGCAGATATAATTTGTGCTATAATATAATCTTGCACCATCCTGATTCCTAGTGAGAAAAAACTCCGACCGAAGCCAATAGGAGGATCCCCCCCCAGCATGGGGCCCTCAAGCTAAATCAGGACCATAATGAGAAGCAACCCCTCACGTTAGGGTCCCATTCCAGCTCTCTCCCCACACACATAATCTTGTGCATTTAAGGGCACAGATATGGAACTAACATATTGGCTGGTTTGGTCCTTAGGTCCAAATGTTGACTTTAATGATGACGGAGGGATCTTAGGCAAGATAACAACAGTGTTGGTTCTTCTTCTGTAATAGTTATAGTTATAGTAACTCCAAAAGGTTGCTCTGAGGCTCCCTGAAATAAAGAACTCAAGTTACAAAAGCATTATTATACTTTTCTAGAATGTATGCTTTATACAAGACAAATATACACTTCCAGGTGGTTGATCTGCTGGTGCACCAGAAACAGCATGCGCCAACTGAGCAACCACCTGGAAGTGTATATTTGTCTTGTATAAAGTATACATTATATGTTTGCTGCTCCAGTTTTTTTATCTAAAGGCTGGTAGAACTGTCAGAATAAGAAAAGTTGAGTTCAGTGTTAGATGTCAATACATTCAGGATACAGTGGCAATCGTGTACTTGTGACTCCCCATAGGGCAAATATCTGTTGACTGAGATTTATAACAGTTTTATATATGTTTTATTGTTGGTGTTTTTAGTATTAAATCTCTTTGAGATGTTTCATAGGAAGCAATTCATAAATGGAATGGAATTAAATAAATAACTGCCAAGCTGGGCACTCACTTTCATTTGGCCACAGATACGTTCAGAGCCAGTTCCCAAGACCTTTTATACTTGTCAATATGTGGGTTGACTTGTACCATGATATGGCTAATGTTCCTTTATCAGATGCCTTGTGTGAACAGGAGTGCTCCCCCTAGGAGCATAGCCAACCCTGGATACAGATGATCTTCTGTCAGACAAGTTTGGTAAGAGACCCAGGTCTGGGGACCTCACTTGGGTGCCTGCCAAGCAGCAGAAAAATAGCAGGGGGGAGGAGCCTGCTTTTTTCACTGCAACTCCCTTCCTGGCTGCTTTCCCTTGTCGATGTGGCAAACACATGTCAGGAACATTGGTGTGGGGAAAACTGCAAGGCTAGGGTGAGTTGCTGGGGAAAAGCAATCAGAAAGGAAAGGATTAAGCACACTGTTTCATCCAATATTTCTCCACTGCAACTTGCTCCGTTACGTGTTGCATTGCAGCTATTTACAGGAGGCCCTGAAAAGAACAGGCAATGGAAATACGCTGTTAACATCACAAGATAATGCTTCTTGAGACAGAAAAGCAAGGCCCAAAATTTCTTCCAGTCTGTGTACTGACAGACAAATTCTTATCAGTTGTTATGGGCAGCTTATTTAGATTAGAGAACATTTTCAGCTGTTGGCAAAGAAACTAGGGGAAAAATGATTGCAGCCTTGGATTCTGGGAAAAGGGATGCATCTTCTTTCCCCTCCCCACAACACATTTAAAAGCTAGTTCAAAAGTGGTTTTTAAATGTTGAAATTATGCCTCCTTTAAAATAAAGGGAATAAATGGTTAGTACGAAGTGGTCTTAATATAAATATTTATTCTCTGGTTTGAAGTTTATAATAAGTAAAGCTCATCAAACAGAAACTATGTTTTTTCTCAAGAAAGTCATTTTTGAATGCCTGGAAAATAATATTACTCTCTTACTAGGGTTATCAGACCTCCATTTTTCAGGCAGAGACTCCTGTTTTGGGGGGTCCCCTCTGGGTCTCCAAGTGACTCACCTGAATCGCTGAACTTTCAGCTTTCATTTTTTAAAAAAAATTAAGATTCTAGGTGGTCTGATTCCAGAGATATACACCAAAACATCAGCCCCCCCAACTTCTTAGCTGCTCTAAGTTCTGCTCTAGTCCCTGCCCTTTCAGGTTTTTAGCCAATAAGAAATCAGGGTTGTGACTGACAAGGAGTTATAGAGCCAAAATATAGAGTCAAGTTGAATTGTCTGCCTTCAAGTTGATCTGACTTATGGTGACCCTATGAACAGCGTTTTCATGGTAAGCGGTATTCAGAGGGGGTTTACCATTGCCTCACTCTGCGGCTGAGAGGCAGTGACTGGCCCAAGGCTCAGAAAAGTGCTTTTTCCTGCTTTTCTGAACATCTCACAGATTGAATAAGTAAACTTTCAGTCTTTTTCTCTCTTCTGTGTAGGAGTCAGACAGGTTTAAATTTTGAAGAGGGCAATGTTTTTCAAACTTCCCAAATTAAAGCTTTAATCCAGTACTTGCTTTTCTAGAGTAAACATACCCAAAGTAAACCCCATTGAATTCAACAGGACTTCCTTTTGAGTAGATATTTTTAGGATTGTGCTGTAAATTGATGGGACTTTTGAGTGAACATAGGAAAGAATTGTGTTTGTTTTGTGTATCTTTCTCTACCCCTCCAATCCTATTTTAAAGCAATTAGGCAGGGCTTATTTAGGTATCACTGCTTTTGTTATATAGGAAACTAATACTGATTTTGTTTTTTTTAATGTTCTGCAATGATCAACTGGTTTTGACAATAAATTGACAATAAACATATGGGGTGTATGTATTTTTACATCTCCAGTGTGTGTGTGTGTATATGGGAATCTTTCCAACAACCCTGTGAGGTAGGGTTCCAGTCTGGAAACCAAGGCAGCTCACAATAAGAAATAAATCCCTTTTAAATCCAGTAACCATAAAAACAAGTAAGTAAGTAAGTAAGTAATTTATTATTGCTTTTAGCCATAGGCCATCGCAAAATACAGCAATTATAAAACATCAACAGATAAACACAGCTAAAACCATTTACAAAACATTAAAAGCTTTAAAATCTTGGATATAAATCATACGCAGGTTCCTAGTGGCCAACGCAAAGTTGGCCACGGAGACTGTCACCTGTTTAACATTATCGCTCAATAACTCCACTACCAGCTCCTGGGGGCATTTGCCTGGCGAAAGATGGAAGAGAGGGGCCAGGAATTTCTGTCTGGGGTTGTCATACAGCGGACAGTGCAACAAATAATGGGCGATGTCTTCTACAGAGTTACATCCAAAGATACAACTCTGTTTCTCTACTGGGATTCCTAGATATCTCCCATCTAAATAGGCGGAAAGCATCTGTTGGAATCGAAGTTCCGAGAAGGCTCTACGTAATGGAGCGTGTGTTAAGACCTCTAGGTACTGTGACTTAACATGATTAAGTTTGAGTTGGGGGTACCATGGGGAAAAGGAAGGTATTAAGATAGACACCCGGTCTCGGGCTGCGTCCTGGTTGAAAATCCAACCCCTAAGGGCACGTGGACTAAGAGTCAAAAACTCCCCCAAGGGGAGATTGTACCACTCTAGCATTTTTTGGTAGTGAGAGGCCCATCCCCTATCTTTCAATTGCTCCTCCCAGCACTGTTTGGTAAGGGAAGAGTCGGGAGTCCCATGTAATCTGCGCCACTATCTGAAGAAAGCCAAATCTATTCTGGCTGCCAGTGAGGGTAGGCCGAGCTCCGCTCTGAGATGCGCAGCAGGGGTTCCCACGGGGAGCCCTAAGGTCTGTCTCAGGAACTTGCTTTGCAGGATTTCTATCTCCCGCTTTACAAGTTCCCCCCCAGAGTTCCGCTCCATATAATATGGAGGCTAAAATTTTTGCAGCAAAGACCTTGATCATTGGGCTGACCAGTTGGCCCCCTCTGATGTAAAAAAACCTCCTTAGTTGTGCTGAGGATCTGGCACCAACAAATAGGTGGGACTTCCAAGAAAGGTTCTCGGTGAAACAAATGCCCAGATATTTAAATAGGCGAACCTGTTCGAGGGGGTGTCCATTAAGGACCCAGTTTGCAATTGTCCTCTTCTTACCAAAGGTCATAATCTTAGTTTTGGTGTAATTAATTGTCAGGCGGTGCTCTGAACAATAGGTGCCAAGCCGGGTTAACATTCTTTTAAGGGCGATTTTATTTAGAGATAACAAAGCCAGATCATCAACGTAGAGCAGGAGGGAGATCTTGCGGTTGCCGATGGAAGGGGGGAAGAAAGAGGGAGAGGTCATTGCAGGAACAATGTTGTTTATGAAAAAATTAAATAAAAAAGGGGCCAAAATGCAACCCTACTTCACTCCTCTTTTGATCTGAATCGCTCGAGAGAGAGTACCCTGCAGGCCCAGACGCACCTGCAAGGAATTGGCTTGGTGGAGAGACCAAATAAGATGAAGCAGTCTCTTATCAATATTGGTCTGGGCCATTTTTTGCCATAATAGCTCCCTATCTATAAGATCGAATGTGGAAGTGAGGTCTACGAAAGCTACATACAGGGATTTGTTTGGGCCCCTGATGGATTTGCAAATTACGTGCTGCAAAACAAATGCCTGATCAATGGTGCTCCTGCCTTTCCTGAATCCTGCTTGCTCCTCGTAAAAGATGGAATTATTAGCTTCCCAGGCGAGGAGCTTATTTAATAAATATCGTCCGTATAATTTGGAGGTGACATCCAGAAGGCTGATAGGTCTGTAATTCCTCGGGTCTGAGGCCTCTCCCTTCTTGAATATAGGGACAACTATGCTGGAGCGCCAACCTGAGGGGATAACGCCAGTCGCATTAATATAGGTAAACAGAGATGCCAATACTGGTGCCCACCAGTTGGCATCTGATAGAAATGCCTCAGGGGGAATCATATCCTCGCCTGGGGCCTTGCCAGGGCGGAGCTGGGAAATTAAATCCAAAATTTCGGAGTTGGTGACAGGTGGCCAAGATGGCAGGGTGGAAATATTCCCTGGAGCTACAAAGGGTGAATTTATGTTGCCTCCAAAGATGCTGGAAAAGTGGGAAACCCATGTTTCCGACGGAATCGGTGGGGCTACCCGGTAATTGGAACATGTAAGTCCAGCTTGTATCAATTCCCAAAATTTAGGTTCATTCCTTTCACTCAGTGCAAGGGCCAGGGCTTTCCAGTTGTCGGCATGAAAGGCCCTTCCCCCCCCTAATTAGAGATTTATATTCTCTTCGACAACATTGGAAAAGAGATATGGATCCAGTACAGGCTGGCACTTTAGATAGATGGCGAAGTTCCCTTTTCTTGGCTCTGCATTCACTATCATACCAGGATCGGGGTCTACAAGGCGTTTTACTAACTAAATTTGAGGTGACAAGAGGTCTGATTTCACTGATTATGTCCTGGTAGATCTGGAAAATGTGCCCTGGGAATAAAAACAAGTATAAACAGTTGCAAAACAACTTAAAGAGGCATGATTCTGAATGTTGGGTTGCATGAATGAAGTTGCTTATCACTTGAGGTTGCATTTCTGTCCATTTGAGTAAGCCCCACTGAATACATTGGGACTTGCTTCTGAATAAATAAACGTAGGATTGCACTATAAATATCTTTACAGTTTGTGTAAATAATAAACCTATTTGATAGTCATTCTTATACAAATATTTATTCGTTCTTCATATTTTTGGTTTTTGGTTAGGAATCCTGACTGGTTGTGGGATGCTTAGTTTTCTGCCTTACTTGTAGGAATCTTGTTGTGGTTGGTATGGCATTGCATTTAGGAAATCATCACTGTCTCTTCTTTTTCTATTTGCATTCCATTTGCCTTTATCCTCACTCCCTTACATCCATAGAAGCAACAACAGTGGTTCCATGCGCTCCGCTCAACCTTCTTAAACCCACTGATGATGCACCTTGTTGTTTGTTTCTTGTCCAATAGTGGTAAAAGAGAATTCACATATTGGGCAGTGTGGCTGCAATTGTTGTTGTTTCCAAGCTGCTGCCTATGAAGGTAGACCAAATCATGTGTGCATTCTCTCTGTCAATTATATTCACTGGAATTGGGTTGGCTGATGAAGTGAGTTTATAGCAGCCCACAGGAGAGACAGAAAAGGGTAGAGAATCTTCTTAGTCCTTACTCAGTCCTCTTTCTGAAGTGAAGGGTCAAATCTGTAAAGAAATTTGGATGTTAAAAGGTAGGGGCAGGGCATTTGAGGCAGGGGGTTGCCAACCGTACTTGGATATGGATACCTTTGCAGAGGACCTCTAGTCAAGGTTTACCAGCAACACAATCCAAACCATATCTACTGAGAAGTGAGTCCTATTGAGTTCTATGGGACTTAGTCTCTTAGTGTGTTTAGAATTGCAGCTCTTCGAGGCCATCCATCTTTATTCCTGAGTGCTCCCATCTAACATCTCCACAACACTAGGCTATTTTCTTCCTACAATGGCCTTCTGGTGACTGGCCTGGCCTGAAGGCACTTAAAACCTTCTTGCCAAAAGCAGGTAGGCTAGATTAAATGTTCCCTACCCAGGCTCCATCTTTTAGCTAAGATTTCTATCTTAATTTCCAATCAGATAAATGTTTTTGTATGAATTGTATGCGCCAAGCAACTGTGGTTGATGCTTAATGTATCATACTTAACGACATCACTTGGACCTGCCCTGTGATGTCACTTGGACGTCCACACCCTGTGACATCACTGGGACCCACCCCATAACATCACTCGGGCCCGCCCTCAATATCTCACGGTTTGGGATGCTTCTGACCTGGCAACCCTCTCTTACAAGATAAGCTTCCGAAGGAAATTTTAAAAAATCAGCCATTCTTTTAGAATACACTAGAAGATAGCAGCTCACTGTTAGATCAGCAGATGATGAATCCTGATAATTACCATTTCTAGCAGAAATATCTGGGCAAACATTTAACATCATGAATCAATATTAAAATATTTGCTTGACTAAGAAGGCAGTGAGAGCTGAGCATATGAATGTATATGGAAGTTCATTCTTTTGGGAAGATTTGCCTCTAGGTAGATTGTCTCCTGCCTAGATTTTTACAGGCCTTGAACTATTTCCAAGAACATGGCTCCACTGCT
Source organism: Rhineura floridana (assembly GCF_030035675.1). Taxonomy (NCBI): domain Eukaryota; kingdom Metazoa; phylum Chordata; class Lepidosauria; order Squamata; family Rhineuridae; genus Rhineura; species Rhineura floridana. The sequence goes on from NC_084480.1 coordinate 77,006,995, forward strand.
GATACTTTACATGGCCTGTCCAGATTATTTCTGGTCTTCCTTGGATTCTAGGGTTTCTTCAGCAACTTGAGTAGATGCTCAGGGGTGGGGAGGGATAGCATTGCCTAGGGCCTCAAAGGCAGACACACAGACATTCACTTGCCAGTGAAATCCATGCAATGTGTATCAGTTCCATAATCTGCCAGAGTTAGGACACTTCCAGACCTGCTTATTGAGCATTCATTCTGACTTATTTGCAGGAAGATTAGATAACACTGGCTGTTTAACGAGCATTTATTCTGACTTGTTTGCAGGAAGATTAGATGGTTGGTGTATAAGCAAGTACTATCCCACACAAAGCGGCAGTTTGGAAGAGCCCTTTTGGTGGAACTTGAGTTCAGCAGCAGCAGCAGAATGAATAGCAGTTGTACTGAACCTGGGACCTAATTTCTAAGGCCAACAAATCCAGGAACTGGGCCTAAAGGCAGTATGAAAGATGAGAGAAGCACATTATGCTGCATAATGCACAAAAGATTGTGCTATGTCAGTCATGACAAGCTAAGGCCTGCATATGAAAAGTCAGACTAATGGCCTATTTATTATTATTATTATTATTATTATTATTATTATTATTATTATTATTATTATGCTGCCATCTCCCCCCCCCAATGCTGCTGTACCTTTGACAGGTAGAAATTAATGATAGGTAGAAATTAATCAGATGATGCCGTGTCTCCCTAGCACAGAGGGGCAGTGATTAGGGTTGCCAGGCTCAGGGCCTGAGACTGATCCTGTATCTTTAGGAGAAGAGAAAGTCAGACAAGTGCAGGTGTTCTTGCAACACTGTAATGGGAAAAACCACAAGGTGCAATTATCCCTTCCCCCTCCACAACTTTTAAAGATACAGAAGACCTCAGATGTCTTCTGTATCTTTAAAAGTTGTGGAGGGGGAAGGAAGAATTCCACCTTGTGGTTTTTCCCATTACAGTGTTGCAAGAACACCTGCACTTGGCTGACTTTCTCTTCTCCTAAAGATACAGGATCAGTTTCAGGCCCTGAGCCTGGCAACCCTAGCAGTGATAGAGGTAATGTTTCAAATGTTTGCCTATTATGCAGTTGTTTGAATTACAGGACTCCTCATAGGAAAAAGCATAAACTAAGCCATTTTCCCAATGATAATCAATGTATAAAAACAGACACAGCACTCAGTTTCCTAACTCTTTTAAAAACCTCTGGCAGTTCATGGTATGTGGCAATCTCAGTCTAGCTCATATGATCATTTTTAACACCTATCATTAGCAGGGTTAGAGGAGTAATAAAATCGTAAACGTGTAGAAATGTGGAGAACTGAACTTAAAATCAGAAAAATGAGAAAATAAGAGAAACCAAATTTGACAGATTGACTCAACCCTACCTTTAACATTATTCCTTTAGTAGCACAGAATATATTTTAGATATACTGTATTGTGAAAGAAAACAATCTTAAGAACATGCCGGTTTGTGGATGAGGGTTCAGAGGGGCTGTTTAGAAGAGGTAAGGCAATATTTAAATATCCACGCTTGAGTTAACTGCTTCCCTAATGTGGCTTTTGTTTTGCCAGCTCTGTTTACTTTGGCCAAAGCAAGTAATGGAAAGGGAGAGGGGCCAAAGTAGAACACTTCATGCAGACTGCATCACTGCCTACCAAGAGGCATGGCTGCCAGAGAAAAATTAACAGATGTTCATGAGTGTTTACTAGTGCACAAGCTTGTCAGATGCGCTTATCAGAAGGCCTGAAGCTAGGGTTGCCATATTGCCCGGTTAGCCGGGTTTTACCCGGATTCTTTGCATGCCACCCGGAGCCTGTTTAGCCCCTTAGGTGGCCCGGATTCTCAGCTTTAATTAAAAAAAAAGTAAGTTTCTAGGTGGTCCAGTTCTCGAGATATACATAAAAACATCAGCCACCCCCCTGACTGTTAAATCTTTCTTTAAACAGTACTGTATAGCACTTCGTAGCTTTAACCTCGCCCGTTCAGGATTGCAGCCAATCAGTGAAGCCAGGGTTGCATTTGGTTGACCTGAGGCAGTGTCTAGAAAACCTCATTGCAATGCCAGAAAATGGTGGTTCCCCCCCCCGTTTATCTGAAAATCACATAAATTGGGTAAGTATATACATTTCAGTTTTTTCCTCTCTTGTGTGCAGGAGTCAGATCCTGGGCAGTGTTTTGAAAACCTTCCCAATACTTGCTTTTGTAAAAGCAATGCTAATCCCATATGCCCAGAGTAAATCCCATTGAATTCAATAGGACTTACTTTTGAGTAGATATGGTTATGAATGTGCTGAAAATCAATGGGACTTTGGAGTGAATGTAAAAAAGAATTGTGTTTGTGTTCTAACTGTTTCTGTCTCCCTCTCCAGTCCTATTTTAAAGCAAGTAGGCAGGGCTTACTTAGGTATTACAGTTTTTATTCTGTAGGAAACTAATACTGATTTTTTAAAAACTAATACTGATTTTTCTGCAATGACCAACTGGTTTGACAATGAACTATTATATGGGCTGTATGTATTTATACATCTGCAGTGTGTGTGCGTGTATGGAGTGTTTCCAACAACCCTGTGAGGTAGGGTTGGAAACCAAAGCAGCTCACAATAAGAAATAAAGCCATTTAAAATCCAATAACCATAAAAACAAGTATAAACAGTTGCAAAACAGCACAAAGTGGCATGATTCGGAATTTTGGGTTGTGTGAATGAAGTTGCTTATCACTTGAGGTTGCATTTCTGTCCCTGTTTGAGTAAGCCCCACTGAATACACTGGGACTTGCTTCTGAATATATAAACCTAGGATTGCACCATAAATACCTTTACAGTTTGTGTAAATAATAAATATATTTGATAGTCATGCTTATATAAATATTTCTTCATTTATCATATTTTTGGTTTTTGGTTAGGAATCCTGACTGGTTGTGAGATGCTTAGTTTTGTACCTTACTCATAGGAATCTTGTTGTGATTGGTATGGTGTTGCATTTAAGAAATCATGGTACGAAATGGCCTGAATCCGTATAAGGCAGATTCCTTGGTTCCTAAAAGTGGGAAGAGACTCAAGGGCCACAGTGACTCCAACATTTATTTATGTGTTTTTATTTACAACATTTATATACCGCTTTATTGTAAAAAATCTCAAAGTGGTTTACAGAAAGAATTAAAACAATAAAATTATTGGCAAAAGCGTTAAGGACAGATACTTAAAAACATTCAAAATAATAAAACCAACAATGAGTTAAAAAGATTTAAAAACACAATAGCTTCCACATGCCTGGAGAGGCTTGCCTCAAGAAAACTGATTTTAGCAGGTGCTGAAAAGAGGCGTCTGCCTAATGTCAATAGGCAAGGAGTTCCAAAGCGTAGGTGCTGCCACTTTACAGGACTGATTTCTTACAAGAGCAGAACAAGTACTGTACTATGTGCAGAGCTTGGAAAAGTTACTTTTTTGAACTACAGCTCCCGTCAGCCCAATCCAGTGGCCATGCTGGCTGGGGCTGATGCGAGTTGTAGTTCAAAAAAGTAACTTTTCCAAGCTCTGACTATGTGGCACCCACAACATGGAAAGCACAGCTTGAACTTGGCCTGGTAGCAAATCAGCAAACAATGCAGATTTCAGAGCAGAGGTATTATGTGCTGATAGGATCTCACTCATGTCAGCAATTGTGCTGCAGCATTCTGCATTAACTGCAGTCCCCAGGTCAGGTTGTGCTGCATGGGGATTTCTGTGACCTTAGCTGACTGGCTGCTAGGATTTTCTTAGTTTGGGTTTTTGGTTATGAATCCTGACTGGTTGTGGGATGCTGAGTTTTGTTCCTTACTCATAGGAATCTTGTTGTGGTTGGTATGGTATTACATTTAGGAAAGTGTTACTGCCTTTTGTGTTGTTTTTTTCCTATTTGCATTTCACTTATCTTTAACCTCACCGTTACAGCCATAGAAGCAACAGCAGCATATGCAAGGTAATTAACTCCCATTAGTGATAAGAGCAAGAATTTATAATTATTATTTTAATTAAAACAAGAGGCTTATGAGTACTTTGAAGAGGACCAGATATTTATTTTCTTTCTGAGCCCAGGACTGGGTCTTTCATGATGCCTGGTGGTGGTGGGGGGAACAGGAGAGTAGTTGATAAGACAGATATCCTGGCATTGGTAATCTAATTAGCAAGGTATGTGTGGGGTCCAGGCCCAGTTTCATTTTGAGTATGGAGGTGGAAACTGTGTAGATGTGGTTGATCAAAGGGAGAAGAAATTTTGAGTTAAGCAAAGCTCTGCTTTTATAAAACCTAAGAAACATACAGATACTTTGAATGTCTGAGTGCCTGCACCAGTGGAATACTGGAGGAACTTGTAAAACTTGCTGCAACAGTATTTAGAACTGAGCATGTGTGTGAAAGACTCATTTTCCTAACATTTTGGCTTCTTGTTTTCCCCCACCCACCACATCTCTGAAATATATCGTATATGTAATGGTTAACCATACTAAAAAAAGTAAATAAGTTTATTTCGGTCAATGACCAGCAAAGGTTAACCATACTGCTGCCCTGACTTACTTTATGTTTGTTGCTATTTTGTGTTTTTATTATGTTTTTATATTGATTGTGTATTTTTATTGTTTTTATTATATTTGTAAGCTGTGCTGAGCTCTGTTTTTAACAGTAGAAGGGCAGGATATAAATCCTCTTAATCAATCAATCAATATTCCATAGTGTTGGAAACTAGAGTCTAGGCATTTAAGGCTGAAAATGTTGCTTTTAAAAAAAAGATTTCTCAGATCTTTCCCCAGTTTTTGGTGGTAATTCCTAGGCACAACAACAAAACAACTGGACAATCCAAATCTTAATATGCAAATAATATGCAAATAATTTGCATAACATGCAAATTAGCCTGCCCGGATTTGTGGAACTGGAATATGGCAACCCTACCTGAAGCACATGAGAGAACTGAACATCTAATTTTAAAAGTGCAATCAAATGGAGAAGATCAGTGTGGAAACATTTCCAACACAAAGAGTTTAAGCTAATAGGTGTCTAACAGGAGGTCCAAACATGTTTTGAATGACCATCATGTACCACTATGATCCCATAAGCTGACATCTTGTGAAAGCACTAGCTCTTAGGTAAGCAACAGAGAGAAGCGGGGGGAGGGAGAGAGAAAATTGTGATTTGAGGACATTGGTGTCATATGGTCACTTAGATCCTTGTTATCTATCTAATCTATCTTATCTAGCTAGCTAGCTAGCTAGCTATGCCCTGCCATTTTTCATAAGGTCCCCAAGGGGGGTTGCAAAATCAAACAAAATAGAATAAATAAAAAACTAAACAATTAATAATAATCAGTGCTTTTTTGGTAAAAAATGAGGAGCTGGTACACATATCTTGATAAAAGTGCCATGGGTGCCAGCACAAAATGGCTGCTGTGGACAGCAAACAAAGAAGTTTCAATATTCTGTACCAGTGAGTACCATCATAAAAAAGCCCTGATAATAATTAATGCTAACAGCAATAAATACCAAAGCAACAGATACTAAACCCAACATATAACAAGGTCCTCACTAGATTTTATGTGGGAAATGTGTTTCCAAGATTATTTACTTCCTCTCAGTGGAACTGTGTGTGTGTGTGTGTGTGTGTGTGTGTGTGTGTGTGTGTGTGTGTGAGGGGGATATTTGGATTCAGGCTGTGGTACAGTGGGGAGAGGGGTCTGTTCCTTTCACCTGTGCCACAGTCCTGACTAGGGTTGCCAGTCTCAGGGCCTGAGACTGATCCTGTATCTTTAGGAGAAGAGAAAGTCAGCCAGGTGCAACACTGTAATGGGAAAAACCACAAGGTGGAATTCTCTCTTCCCCCTGCACTACTTTTAAAGATTCAGAAGACCCCTTGGTTGCCAGGCCCAGCCTCCAAGAGGTCTTCTGTGTCTTTAAAAGTTGTGCAGGGGGAAGGGAGAATTCCACCTTGCGGTTTTTCCCATTACACTGTTGCAAGAACACCTGCACTTGGCTGACTTTCTCTTCTCCTAAAGATACAGGGTCAGTCTCAGGCCCTGAACCTAGTCCTGATCCACATTCTCCTCCCAAAGCTTCTATTATTTAGAGGAAAACCTATAAGCCCCAATATTATCTCTGTATGTTTTCCACTCCATGATAATAGCAGCTAGGGTGCATGATTTAGATCAGGGCTGCAGCCAACACTGTAGCTGGGGTGGAGGAGTGGGAGAATGGGGGCAACCCCCTTGAGCTGTGCTTTCTCCCCCCACCCTGGATTTTTTGGGGAAATTAACTTCTTTTTAATTTGTAGCATGACAGACAGTGACAACCTGCATTTAAGGAACAGGAGCAATTTAAGAATATGACCCTCTGAAAAATTCAGTTGAATAAGGCAGGGCGAGTGCATAACAAAATCCTCATCTGGAAGAGCTCCCAAGTCTGCTCACTCAAGACTTTCTCTGATTGAGGATCGATTTTTGGTGATCACAATCACCCAATAATTAAGTGATCCTAAAAAACCCCAACAGCTTGTATAGTAATATGGCCCTTGAAGAATTAAATATTAGAATTCTGTATTATGGGCTAGACGCCACACCTTGCATTTTCCTTTGCTCTGCTTTTCAGTGTCAGTTGTGTTCTCTGCCCAGTCAGCAATAAAGAAGCATGTTTATTTGCCTGCAGTAAGAAATAAGAGTTATTTTATTCTGCAGTTGTTATAATGAGTAGAGCAGGACTGGGTGCTTATTGCTAAGGGGTGAAATAAAGATATAACTTAAAGTAATTTGAAAAAATGTCTACTGTAAGTTACATTTCCTCTTTTACAGCATTCACTATACTCACAATCATAATAGATAGATAGATAGCTTTATTACGGGCATAGATCAGCGTACAAATATACATCTTTAAAATAGGCAAGTTTCATTAAAAAGTTCTAACAATTTCTGTCTAAAACGAATTCTAAATTTTATATAAGCTGTAGGGTTATCAAAGTTCTTCTGCAGAGAATGGCAGCAGCACAGAAGCTGGCTACCTTAGATGATACTTGAGAAATTTGATCAGAAAGAAGGTATTCCACGTAAAAAGCCTCATCTCTGCCAGGATTGTTTTGTAAAATTGGGGTAATTAAAACAGATCGAAGGTTGCGGTAAAATGAACAGTACAGTAAGACATGGCCCACAGACTCTGCAACCCCCTCATCACAAGGGCACACCCACTTAACATAAGGAATTTTTTTAAACCTGCCATCCAAAAGTGCCGAAGGTAAGATGTTAAACTTGGCTAGCGTAAACACGTTCCTAAATTTAGGGGTGGTCAGGGTATCTAAGTAGTGAGCGGGAGCAAATGGCCTTGTGTTGCATCTAAAGGCAGGGTAAGCTGCGGCCAAAGATAAATGGCTTTGAAGTTCAATATCAAGGATTCGTTGGAGGATGCACATTTTTGCTTTGGAGTAGCCTAGCACAGGAATCATAGAGGGAGAAAACCCTAAGCTTAATAATTTAGTGTTTAAGGACTTTTTCCACTTTGACTGAAAGATGTCAGTTAGGGTAGATGGAGCCAATCCCACAGGGGCAAAAATCATTTTTAACCAAACTTTAATTTTACACATCCATATACGGGCTTATATTGCAGTAAGCCCAGCTTCTAGACGTAAGATAGGATTGGGGACACAGGATGGAGTGCCAAGAATAGATCTCAGAAATTTAGTTTGGACAATTTCAAAAGGGGCATAGTTATCGTAAACACTTATTTGTGAGCCATATAGCAACTGGGCAATGGCTTTAGCAGCAAAGACCTGTATGGCTGCTGGAACATACTGGCCCTCACTGGAGGAATAAAAAGAGAGGAGCGCCTTTACACTCCTCTGAGCATTGGCAGTGGCGTTTTTTGCATGGAGTCATCATGTTCCTGATGAGTGTAGTGTCACCCCTAAATATCTGTAAGATGTTACCTGCTCTATTGAGTGCTTGTTTATCTGCCATCGATGCTTTACCCTCTTCCTGGAAAAGATGACAACTTTTGATTTGTTGTAATTAATTACCAGGAGTTCTTTTTTACAATAGCTAGCAAGGGCACTCAGCAAGCGCCTCAACCCAATACATGTCAGCGACAGAAGAACTATGTCATCAGCATAAAGAAGAATGGACAGAGGCCTCTTTGACAGTCTAGGTTGATGAGAAGGAATTGGTGCCAGACTTTTGACCAGGGAGTTAATATAGAAATTAAACAGTGTGGGGGCTAGAATGCACCCCTGTTTAACACCCTTACAGGTGAGAGTAGGGTTCGATAAATGGCTGGCGCTATTGCACCTTACACGTAGATGGGTATTTTCATATAAACACCGTATAAGTGTTAGCAGGCGCCTATCAATGTTAGTGGCCTCAAGTTTCTCCCAGAGTCTATCTCTTGGGGTTAGGTCAAAAGCTGATTTAAAGTCAATGAAAGCCGAGTACAGGGCTCCCCCAGATTTGGCCGTGTATTTTTCCACCAGGTGATGAATGACAAGGCTGTGATCCATGGTGGAACGTTCTGCTCTGAAGCCAGCCTGCTCATCAGCCAGAATGTTTTCTGGTTCCAACCAGGCTTGCAGTTTCTCATGTAAATGGCTGGCGTATACCTTACTAACGATATTTAGCAGGCTGATGGGTCTGTAATTGGCAGGGTCAGATCTAACACCTGTTTTATAGATACAGACAGGGGCGTAACTACCGTGGTGCGGCGGGTGTCACCACGAGACGGGGGTGACACCACAAGCCGCCCCCCCCCGCCCTAGGCACCGCGGCCGGGAAGCGGCAGGCGCGGCCAAGGAAGAGAGAGAGAGAGAGAGGAGCGAACGCGGCAACTGCCCTCTTGACTCAGCACCCGTCCTGCCGCCTCACAGGCTGGCAGAATGGTGCGATCTCTCTCCCTCTTCGCAGTTCCAGCAGCCTGAGGCCGGGCATGCCGCAAAGCAACCCAGAAAATCCCTCCTGGCTTTAGGCTATGTGAGGGGCAGCGGCTGCTGCTGCTGCTGCTGAGGGCTGATTGGCCTGCCCCGCTGGAAGGAAGGAGGGGGGTGACGGGAAGCGTGAGAAGGATGCGCTGGCCTTGGGCGCTACCGGTTAGGGACAGCCCCGAGCAAGCAGCCGGCCAGCTCGGGTAAGTCATGATTCTCCAAGGCTGCTGCTTGCCTAGTCTCACTTTCCCTGGTGGGGAGCCCCGTTGAGCTCTGCGGGGGCTTACACTTAGTGAAGGGGTGCGTAGCAGCCCTACTCAGAGTAGAGGCATTGAAATAAATGGTTTGAAAAGAGCCCAGGGCGGCAAGCGTGTCAGCAATAAAGCACTGGGTTGTGTTTTATTTAGCCAATTCACTTCTACTCAAAGTAGGGCCATTGAACTGAATGGATCAAGTCATGCCCCATATTTTCAATGGGTCTACTGCTCAGGCTGCAAACCTAGGTACACTTACATGGAGCAGTGCTGGAAATTTTGGAGGGGGAGTGCCATAATGGAATCTCAAAGCCCTCCCCCCCCATTTTAGCCAAATCCTTCTTCCAAACAAGATTCTAAACATGCTTTTAGTTATTTCAATTGTTTTAAATGTTTTATTTTGTTTTTAATTGTATTGGGTGGTATTCAGTGCTAGTCTTTACTCAGGGCAGACCCATTGAACTTAATGGACATGACTAAGGCTGCAATCCAGTACACACTTGTTGTTGTTATGTGCCTTCAAGTCGATTACGACTTATGGCGACCCTATGAATCAGCTACCTCCAAGAGCATCTGTCATGAACCACCCTGTTTCCATCTCTTGTTTGGCCTTCCTCTTTTTCTACTCCCTGCTGTTTTTCCCAGCATTATTATCTTTTCTAGTGAATCATGTCTTCTCATTATGTGTTCAAAGTATGATAACCTCAGTTTATCATTTTAGCTTCTAGTGACAGTTCTGGTTTAATTTGTTCTAACACCCAATTATTGGTCTTTTTTGCAGTCCATGGTATGCGCAAAGCTCTCCTCCAGCACCACATTTCAAATGAGTTGATTTTTCTCTTATCCACACTTACATAGGAGTAAGTCCCATTGAACCTAATGGAGCTTACTTCTGAGTAGACATATATTGGATTGCACTGTAACTTAGGTCCATTAATTTCAGTGGGCCTCCTCTGAGTAGGACTGAGTTGAATACCACCCATAGAAGGCTGCCTTATGTCATCTGGTCCATCTAGCTCAGGATTGTCTACACTGACTGGCAGCGGCTCTCCATGGTTTCAGACCAGAGTCCTTCCCAGCCCTACCGGTTACTTGAGGTTCAGGTTGTGTTATCAGTGTCCAGGAAAGCTCTAAACCTTTCTAATGTCTTCCTAGGAAGGGAGCAAGGGACAAAATAAGCCTGGCTCTTTCACCTCTATAAAAATTACACAACAGTAAAAGTTCCTAAATCTGCACTACTGCAGGTTGTGTGTGTGGAACCATGATTCTCATATGGAATGCCATTAACTCCCAAAATAACTAAGGGGACGACACTGAAGTTCCACTGGAGGCTGATTCATTAATTAGGGCAAGTAGGGCACCACCCCACCAAGCTAAGTCTGCCCTCAGCCAACCCCCATCTGCCAGTCTGGCCTGCCTACCTCCTTACTTACAACCAGTCTAGGGGCGGCCCTGCTTGCCATATTCCTTCTGCTCCCTAATCTCAGTGGAGAATTTTCACTTTAACCACATGAAACTATGTATAAATGTAAATACATTTAGGCTGTGCGTATGATATTGTAATTTAAAGGTGTAATTTTAATTTTGCTAGTTGTTTATGTCACTACTATTGCTATTACATTCAGTGATATACGGGAATTACGATTTATGAGTAACATTAGTACAAAAAACATTACTAAGGATTCTGTATGGTCTGGTACGGGAGGAGGTCCATGGGGGTGACACCATGAGTTACCGCACCGGGTGACACCAACCCTAGTGACGCCACTGGATACAGATGATTATAGCAAGACCCCAATCCTCTGGAATGCAAGCAGAGTGGTCTATGCTTGTAAAAAGAGCTGCTAATACTGGTGCCCACCACTCTGCATTGGATTTGAATACTTCGGAAGGGATGTTATCAGCCCCAGAAGCTTTGTCCATTTTTAATTTGGCAATTAAGTTGGAAACCTCCTTAATGGTAACAGGTGGCCATTCAGGGAAGTCATTTATGTCAGACTTGGGCAACTGATGTCGTGTCTGTTCCCTTGCATAGATTTTACTAAAATGCAGTTCCCAGGCATTCACTGAGATATGATAGTCCAAGCTGACCCAAGATTTAGGCCATCCCTTTGCGACCATCTTCCAAAAGGTAGTTGAATCCTTAGTCTAGAGGCTTTCAATAAGCATTGCCAATTTTCTTTTTGCGCTAGTCTCTTTTTCCCTTTAATTAGGTGTTTGTAACATTTCTTCAGCTCCAACCACTCTATGAGTAGTGTCAGAGAGTTTTTATCTCTGTAGGCTGTATATTTCGCAATTAGCTTTTTTTTCAGAGCTACACATTCGTGGTCAAACCAGGGTTTAGACTTACATACAGAGGTAAAGGTCTTAGTCATAGGTTTAGGGGATAGGCCACTTTGTAAGGCCAGGATCAGTTGCTGGAAAGTCTCAAGAGCAGTTTTCACAGAGGTCGCTGTTACTAGAATCTCTCGGAGGCGAAGGCACCTGTCAGAATTTAATATCCCTTTTAAGTCATTTTCTAACTTGGCCAACCACCTAATGCATGTTGGGCTTACTTCAAATTCTTCATCCAGAATTTGCTCCTGTTCAGCATAGATACTTTGATTACCACAATACAAAGAGAGGGCTAGAGGTAGGTGATCGCTTTCGAAGTGATTGTCTACTACACACGAAGACACTTCATGAAACAAATCGTAGGAGACTATGAAGAAATCAATGGTAGATGCTCCAAGGCCAGATAGAAAGGTATATTCGCCATTAGTATCTCCTTCCACACGCCCATTTGCCAGAACTAAATTCAGTTTATTCAGCATTTGCATAAGGCAAAGCCCAGGATAATTGTATCCTTTATCTTTTGACAATTATAATGGTTACTCTTTCTTTTTTTCCCCCTGAGTACTTGTTGGCAAAGGATGAAGACAGCCATAGAGGAATAGAACCATTGCTGTGTACGCAATAGTTAGCTAGCTGGCTGGCTGGCCACCTAGGCTATAACTCAGGCCTAATTTCTGATTTTCCCAGTATGTGCAGGTCAGCATGAAGCCTTTTCACTTTTGCCTGTAGCACAGCCATCTGTGAGTCAACAATTTTACCTCTAACTCGGATCAATCTGCCACAGAGGCTTTCAGTGACTCACAAGAGTTTAGTAAATTTGGGTTTTTTTGCATTTGAAAAAGAAAGGACAGCTAACCTTAATTTTGATTTTTTTTAACATTACTTTAATTCTAGGAAACATCAAAAGTTGCAACTGTTCTAAAGTATAATTTTTAGGTGCTATGCATTCTCTCTGAATAGATGTACTGTGAAACTACCATTTAGAAAGCTATTTAAGATGCATTTTTATAAGTTTAGGAAAGGAAGTCTGTTATGCAGTAAATATTTTACAAAGGGCTCATCCAGACGACTGCAAAATGTGTGACACGCCCACTATGTGTGTTCATTATTTTTTGGTTGTCCAAATGACGTTTCGTGCTGTTAGGCATTTTCACGGGTTAAATCCGCTCCTTGCAATACTGGCAAAAATGTGATTTGCTGTTTAAAATCGGAAATCATCTGCTGTGCCTTCAGGAGGTAGGATGCAATACCGCGGACTTTACAGCTGATGGGTGGTTCTTGGGCGTTTCCCCTTGCCCCTTCTCCTCATTCCAGCCAATCACGTATCTGCACTTTTGCACATGTGCGAGAATAAGCCCGGGAAAATTGAACCAATCATCGCAATGGTGGGGTGTTGGGGGTGTGTGTCTGCAACTACTGCACAGATACAATTTATTTTTTGCCAGCCTGAAAACTGGGCGGCCGCTCTGGGTGAGATCTGTAATGCACAGCAAGCGAGAAAGGGGCTGCTGGTCGGTTTCACACCTGCCTCCGGAAAGCTTTGTCAATTTCATTCTACTTGCTGGGGTTTTTGTTTCAAATCATTTCGCAGCAGGAAGAAAAGGGAGGAGGGGTGTGTGACACCTTTCTTGCTTTTTTGGAGAAATAAGTGCAATTGCCAGCGTGTGTATCTCCTTAGAGACTGGAGAACCATAGAGAATGAAATTGACAAAGCTTTCCAGAGGCAGGTGTGAAACCGACCAGCAGCCCCTTTCTTGTTTATATTTGCGATATTACGCTTAAACGTATGTATGCTTTTCTGCCTTTATGAATATTTAAGGAGATACGCACACTGCCAATTGTCAAAATCAATTGGTCATTGCAGAACTTTTTTAAAAAAAAGTATTGGTTTCCTGCCAAATAAAAGCAGTGAAACCTATGTGAGCCCTGCCTAAGTACTAAAAAAGAAAGGAACGAAGGGGGAGGGAAAGATTTACAACACAATCCTTTTCTGTGTTCACTCAAAAGTTCCAGTGATTTTTAGCACAATCCTAACCATGTCTACTCAAAAGTAAGTCCTACTGAATTCAATGGGGTTAGCTCCCAGGTATGTGGAATTGGCATTGCAGCTTTACTCCCAGAAATAAGACAACTAAACTGCCCTCTTCAACAGTCCAGTAAAAGTTAAACTTGTTTGACTTCTTAATTAGAAAAGTATAACATTGCAGCATGTACACTTTTTAAATTTTCTGTTCAAAAATTATTTGAAAGATAAAATGTATAATATGCCATTTTTGCAAGTAAATAAAAAAACCCTGCATGTACACTTTTATGCCTACCAAGATCCTGATCTTCTGTTGTAGTGCAATCCTGTGCATGTTTACTCAGAAGCAAGTCCCAATCCTGTGCAGAGAAAGTACTCTGTATGCTGCTGAAAGCTATGTATTTACTGAATTCCTCATGTGAGACAAGCAGGAAAAGGGAACTGCGGGTTTAGCTATTGCCCTGGGTTTTTTTTTCCAACAAATCTTGTCAATCACAACCCTGATTTCACTTATTGGCTAAAAACCTGAAAGCGCAGCAATTAGAGCAGCATGTACTAATAGACATCGTGGGGAGGGTGGCTGGCATTTTGGTTTATATCTTTTGAACCAGACCACCTAGAAACTTTTTTATTTTTTAATGAAAGCTAAGAGTCCGGAGATTAAGGTGACTTACCTGGAGACCCAAAGATGACCCCCCCAAAACTGGAGTCTCTGGAGGAAAACTGGACCCCTGGCAACCCTAGTTCCATGTAGATGTGAAATTGTTAGAAGTAATCCTACATATATCCAGGCTCAGTTCCTCATCAGCTCTACTGATGCAAGTGTAGATATCAATTTACAGCAGCTTCCTATTTCCCAATGGCACGTTTTTGTAAAGACTTTTTTGACCTATCTAAAGGAATCTCCCGCCAATATAACTCTAAAGGATTGTGTGTGTGTCTGTGTGTATCAACAACCTCAGAAAAGATTTTTTTTAAAAAAAAAACAACTTCAGAAAAGATCTTATTAATAAAACTGAACTCTTATTCTTAACTTATTTTGGCCTGAAGGTTGAACTTCATGTATCTCTAAGAGGTAAGTTTTAACCTCTGCTTAGGAAGAAAAAAAGTTGGTTTTTCTCCTTTACTCTGAAGCCCTATTCAGACATTATTGACCAACCTTGTGTAGAGAGAAGCAGGGCTTACATGCGAATCCTGTCCCTAATGCATGCAAACTCCACCCCCAAGCATCCTGCATTGAGCCAGACGGAAGGGGGCTTATAAGTACTATTGAGTGACCTTGTTTACAATGCTTCATGTGACTGAGAACTGTGATAGTGTAGGGCTCCTATTCGTATTGTAGGATTTTATAGCAAGATAGTTTAACATGGACCAGGTCCGCAGCCTTGGGGTTGTGCTTGATTCCAGGCTGTCCATGGAGGCTCAGATTTCGGCAGTGAGCCGGGCAGCTTGGTACCAACTACACCTCATACGAAGGCTGCAACCCTACCTTCCTGTTCACCAGCTCCCACTAGTGGTACACGCCCTGGTCACCTCTTGTTTGGACTACTGTAATGCGCTCTATGTGGGGTTACCCTTGAAAACGGTCCGGAAATTACAACTGATACAAAATGCGGCGGCTCGACTACTTACGAATAGTCGCCGCCGAGATCACATCACCCCAGTGTTGTTCGACCTACACTGGCTACCAGTTGTTTTCCGAGCCCAATTCAAGGTGTTGGTATTGACCTTTAAATCCCTACACGGTTCCGGCCCAGTTTATCTCACGGAGCGCCTTCAACGCCACCAATTATGCCACCCGACAAGATCGGCCACACAGGGCCTTCTCTCAATCCCGCCAACAAAAACAGCCAGATTGGCGGGTACAAGAGAGAGGGCATTTTCAGTGGCGGCCCCCACTCTTTGGAACTCCCTCCCACAAGATCTCCGGCACGCCTCTTCCCTAAATGTGTTTCGGAAAGCCTTAAAGACCTGGCTCTTTCAGCAGGCCTTCGGGGTATCCGGGGAGGGTTAATTGTTATAACTGTAATGCCTCCTGCCCAGTTTTAATATTGTTGCTGCAGATGTATTGTTTTTATATTGTATTACTGTATTTTATCAATTGTATTTTAACAATTTTGTAAGTCGCCTAGAGTGGCCATTGGCCAGATAGGCGACGAAGAAATTAAATTTATTATTATTATTATTATTATTATGTGGCACCAGCACCTTTCGGCAGAGATCCTATTACCCTGTTTGAAAGCATGAGTTTCTGGAATCCAAAGGAGTCCATTCACCAACTGAACAAGTACGTACAATTTTAAAGTTTTGTTACCCTACAACTATAACACACCAAAAGAATAAGTATCATATACAAATATATTGGTTCTTATGTATAATATCTTAGCTTGCAAGCGCAGGTGACCTTTGACTGCCTAGAGTGTCCCAGTGGTCTAGGACCAGTTCTTCTTCTACCTTTTCTCTCTTTAGGTCCATCAGACTACTTTTTATCCACTTTGGCTTTCTCCATTCACATGTGTAAGTCTCTTTTCTTATCGTTTCCCTAGAGATTTGTCTTTCCTTGGTGAGAACCTTCATGCCTTGCTGTTGCTTCATTTCCCATAGAAGAACACATTGCATCATGTCCAAATTTTGTTGTAATCTAAACATTTGTCAGCGATTCTTTATTTAATGGTCTGGCTAAGCATATTAGATGCTAACGCGGGTGTTCATTAATTCTTTCTTTAATGGTCTGATGTCTGACCCAAGCATATAAATATTTGCCAAGTGTCACTTCTGCTTATTTGTGAATTCTAACTGCTTTTAACTATGATTTTGTTATAGCCCTTAGATTGTCCAAATTTCTACTTGCACTTACTGAAAGCATAATTTATTAGCCATATATTATATGAATATGCACATGACATTCTAGTCCTGCAGTGTGAAGCATTCTAAGTGCATTCACCCCAATGTACTTAGAAGCCTCCTTCAGACTCAGTGGGTTAGGCCTGGCACACATGGAGACATACATGCCTCCTAACTGTGTTTGGAATTGGCCATTCATGCATTAACATCCAAACAGAGATTGATATTATTACCACTATGGAGGAAATGTTCTTTGCAAAGCAGTCCTGAAAATACCAGTGCTTATAGGGAAAATGTTATCATAGAATCATAGAATAGTAGAATTGGAAGGGGCCTACAAGGCCATCGAGTCCCTGCTCAATGCAGGAATCCAAATCAAAGCATTCCCGACAGGTGGCTGTCCAGCTGCCTCTTGAATGTCTCTAGTGTCGGAGAGCCCACTACCTCTCTAGGTAATTGGTTCCATTGTCGTATGGTTCTAACAGTTAGGAAGTTTTTCCTGATGCCCAGTCGAAATCTGGCTTCCTGCAACTTTAGCCCATTATTCCGTGTCCTGCACTCTGGGACGATCGAGAAGAGATCACGGCCCTCCTCTATGTGACAACCTTTCATGTACTTGGAGAGTGCTATCATATCTCCCCTCAGTCTTCTCCTCTCCAGGCTAAACATGCCCAGTTCTTTCAGTGTTTCCTCATAGGGCTTTGTTTCCAGTCCCCTGATCATCTTTGTTGCCCTCCTCTGAACCCGTCCCAGTTTGTCTGCATCCTTCTTGAAGTGCGGAGACCAGAACCGGACGCAGTATTCAAGATGAGTCCTAACCAGTGCTGAATAGAGAGGAACTAGTACTTCACGCGATTTGGAAACCATACTTCTGTTAATGCAGCCTAATATAGCATTTGCCTTTTTTGCAGCCGCATCACACTCATATTCAGCTTGTGATCAATGATAATTCCAGGATCCTTCTCACATACTGCTGAGTCAAGTATCCCCCATCTTATAACTGTGCATTTGGTTTCTTTTTCCTAAGTGTAGAACTTTGCATTTCTTCCTGTTGAATTTCATTCTGTTGTTTTCAGCCCAATGCTCCAGCCTATCAAGGTCCCGTTGAATTTTCTTTCTGTCTTCCACGGTATTATCTATGCCCCCCAATTTTGTATCATCTGCAAATTTGATAATCATGCTTTGTACGTCATCCAAGTCATTAATAAAAATATTAAAGAGCACTGCACCCAGGACCGAGCCCTGTGGTACCCCACTTGTTACTTCCGCCCAGTTTGAGAAGGAACCATTGGTAAACACTATTTGAGTACGATTCTGGAGCCAACTGTGGATCCATCTACTAGTTGTTCCATCCAGCCCATATTTAGCTAGCTTGCTAATCAGAATATCATGGGGCACTTTGTCAAATGCTTTGCTGAAGTCGAGATATATTATGTCCACAGCATTCCCACAATCTACAAGGGAGGTTACCTGATCAAAAAATGAGATGAGATTAGTTTGGCAGATTTGTTCTTCATAAATCCATGTTGGCTCCTAGTAATCACTGCATTACTTTCAAGGTGCTTACAGATTGACTGCTTTATAATCTGCTCCAGAATTTTTCCAGGGATTGATATTAGGCTGACTAGTCTGTAGTTCCCTGGTTCCTCCTTGCCCTTTTTGAAGATAGGGACAACATTAGCTCTCCTCCAGTCATCCGGCACTTCACCGGTCCTCCATGATTTCGCAAAGATAATAGAGAGCAGTTCTGAGAGTTCTGCAGCCAGTTCCTTCAGTACTCTAGAATGCAGTTTATTGGGCCCTGCCGATTTGAACTCATTCAAAGTGATTAGGTATTCCTTGACCATTTGTCTATCAGTCTCAAGGTCCAATCCTTACCCTTCTACTTCATGTTTCCTGGGAGGGTCATAGGCCCTTTTTTGGGAGAAGGTTGAGCCAAAGTAGGAATTGAGGACTTCTGCCTTTTCTTTGTCATCTGTTATCATTTTGCCATCCTCATTGAGTAGCTGTGCCACCATTTCTTTTCCCCGTCTTTTACTATGGACATACCTGAAGAAAGCTTTTTTGTTGCTTTCAGCATCTCTCACTAGCCTCAGCTCATTCTCAGCTTTAGCCTTCCTGACACCATCCTGGCAATTCCGTGATACCTGCCTGTAGTCTTCCTTTGTGGCCTGGCCTTCTTTCCACTTTCTGTATGTATCCTTTTTTGTTTTCAGGACATCTCTAAGCTTTTTGTGAAGCCACATTGGCTTCTTCTGCTGTTTCCCCCTTTTTCCTTGCTGGAATTGCTTGCCATTGCGCTTTAAGAATTTCCTTTTTTAGAAACTGTGACCCATCTTGGACTCCTTTTCTCATTAGGGTAGCTTGCCATGGAACTGTACTTACAATTGTTCTGAGTTTATTAAAATCAGCTTTCCTGAAGTCCAGAGTGAGTGTATGGCTACTCTCAGCTTTTGCTTCTGTTAAAATCAAGAATTCAAGTATGGTGTGGTCGCTTTCCCCCAGAGTTCCCGTAATTGCCACTTCATCCACCAAATCATCTCTATTGGTTAGAATCAAGTCCAGGATAGCTGATCCTCTGGTTGCTTCCTCCACTTTCTGTAGGAAGAAGTTATCTGAAACACAAGTCAGAAATTTCTTGGAGGGGCCGTGTTTGGCAGAATTTGTCTCCCAACAGATATAGGGATAATTGAAATCCCCCATTACTACTACATCATGCCTCCTCGAAACATTGGCAATTTGCTTTTCAAAAGTTACATTCTCGTCTTCTCCTTGATTGGGTGGTCGGTAGTAGACTACAAGCACCACATTCCTTTTGTTACTTGCCCCATTAATTTTAATCCGGATACTCTCGGTGGAGCTACCAAGCTCATCTTCCTGTATTTCTGTGCAGGGATATATATTTTTAACATATAATGCAACTCCACCTCCCTTTTTATTCCGTCTGGTCTTTTTGAACAAGTATTCTTCAATTGCTGTATTCCAGTCATGGGAGTCATCCCACCAAGTTTCAGTTATACTCATCAAGTCGTTATTGCCCTCCTGTATTAAGAGTCCAAGTTTATCCTGCTTGTTTCCCATGCTCTGTGCATTGGTATACAGACATCAAAGACCATGTGATTTATGGCTTGGCTTCCTTACTACATTTTTCTGAGGGCTGTTACTGGGCCCTATTAGAGCCGATCTCTTTGGTCCCGCTACTGTGCATAAGCTTTCATCAGTCGTTACCACCAAGTTTACGTCTCCCTCCCCTTTAGGATTCAGTTTAAAGCCCTCCTGATGAACTTCTCCATGCTGTGGCCAAACACATTCTTCCCAGTCCTTGTGAGATGCAACCCATCACTTGCCAGCAGTCCATCTTCCAGGAACCGTAGCCCATTGTCCCAGAATCCAAATCTCTCACGCCTGCACCACCTTCGTAGCCATTTATTCACACGGAGTATTTTTCTTTCCCTTTCTACTCCTCTTCTAAGTACTGGAATGATGGATGAAAAAACTATCTGGGCCCCAAAGTCCTTAAGTTTCCTTCCCAGAGCTTCAAAGTCTGATATGATTTTGCATTCATTCCAATAATATTAATTCATTCCAATAATATTAATTTTGCATTCATTCCAATAGAAATATATTATCAGAATCCCAATTCCCCAACAGCGCTAGTATGGTGCCCCACTCAGCTGTGAAACTCCCTGGTACCCTTGGGCAGTCACTACCTCTCAGCCTCATCTACTTCTCAGGGTTGCTGTGAGGCTAAAATGTTGCTCAGAGGAAGGGCAAAATGCATATGTAAACAAATGCACAATCTGTAAGAGTTCCACTGAAGTTGATTTGGTTTATGGATATTTGATATGTGAGTGAATTTCTTCCACATTGAGTGGCCCTTTCATTCCTAGAGCTACAGCCATGGAGAGGAAGTAACATCTGACGTAGCATGTAACTAGATGCAGCTGCCACTCCTTGGTAGTGATTTGAGTAAGCTGGCTGAAAAATGTTTCTGGGAGGCGGCAACTGTATCTGGAGATGTGCAGAGTCAGAAGTAACTTCCTTTCCAAGGTTGTATTCCTGGAAGTGGAAGATTGCTCTGTATGGAGCAGGAATTTACTCACATCAGAACTGGTTCTTCCATAGGAAGTTGCCTAGATCTGGAAATAAGCAGATTCTAGTATGGAATATGTGGCTCCAATCCTTGTCCTCAAAATGTAAGACTAATGGCTACTAGCCATGATGGCTGTGCTCTGCCACCCTAGTCAGAGACAGCATGCTTCTGAAAACCAGTTGCCGGAAGCCTCAGGAGGGGAGAGTGTTCTTGCACTCAGGTCCTGCTTGCGAGTTTCCCCCAGGCACCTGGTTGGCCACTGTGAGAACAGGATGCTGGACTAGATGGGCCACTGGCCTGATCCAGCAGGCTCTTCTTATGTTCTTATGTTCTTATTTCCCATTTCTGGATTTGTTTTAGATAGTGCAAATACATATGCAAGTATTTGTGCCATGGGAACATGTGCATTTTGCAGCATTATGCATTCATGTAGAAAAAACACACAAATGTATTCTGAATTTGATGTGGACTACCAGCTTGCTCTTTTTTTTTAGGTTTGACACTTTCTTCAAATCTTATCAGATCTTGTAACAACAGTTCACCAATGAGAATGAACGTAACTTTATATGTTAAAATGTACTCATGATTATGAAAGATAATTTTTTTCACACTTAAATTGGATTTTTAAAGGTGACATTTTAGTACCTGGTTTTCAGGTCTTGGAATTAGTAATACTGGTATGTCAGCTATACATTTTCTTGTGGATTCTCATAGGATCCCATCATGCATCATCAGACATTTATAATGAGACATTTGTTCCCCCAAAATCTAGACTCTTATGAGAAAATGCCAATGCTGTTGAAGCAAAATAGGATCTGGAATAACAAACTAGTGCAAGTTTTGGTGGGCAGAAATCCAGTATATCCAAATACCAATTTAACTGGAACTAGCATGATTTCCCCATCTCTCATGGGATGTATTTGAGTATGTGGCTTGTTGTTGCACAACAGTTTCATTAGAATATCTGTACTTTGATTCTTTTCATCCAGTAGTTTTATGTTTGATTCTACAGTCTTTTAGGACGAGAAAACGAAATTATGATACTCGAATTGTTAGGGTGTGTGTGTGGGGGGGGGGGGGGCGGGGGGGTGATTCCATAGTGACCAATATAACATTTGTAAGTTTCCTAACCTAATATTTTGTGTTTTAGCTAATATTATTTGAACTCTAACATTAAACTCTTTGCTTGTTAATTGGATTGAACTTCCCCACAAAAATAATAAAAGAAATGTGACACTGGTAGTTTAAAGTCATCTTGCACGTCAGGCTTCTGGTTGTTTTACTCATGTGTAAAATGTCATTTTGAAAAACTATTGCCAGATAATGAAACTTTGGAAAATTACCTTTATAATGATATAGATCCTGTTAACTATATGTGAGCTTACCATAATGAGTCCCAGTACGGGCAGAGTTTTAAGAAGGAAATGGCTTGTAAGTGTGCCTTTAGCTTGAGCTGTCTAAGTTCCTTGTTTTTGCTTTTGAACAAAACTGTTTATGTGGGACTTTATCAAGTCAAGGAATCAATACAGATTTCATTCTAGGAAAGAAGGTGGCAGAAAAATATGTTCATGTTAATAATATCTTTACGTTGCAGTAGGTGAACATTGTCCAGGGAAACCATTACTAACTTCAGATCTCAAAATAGCAACCAACATTTCAAACCCAGCTGTGGGGAGCCAAGTAGAGTGTGTGAAATTATTATAATTGAACAGAGAGTATTGCAAGAGGTCGGTATTATAATAAGACTGTTTTAAATGCCATTATAGAATTAAAATGAGAGTAGGTCCACTGTAAAACAATGAAACTGGAGTTGACTAACTGCTTTTACTGTATGAGAAGTTGAAAAGAGAGAGGATGCTAAACAACATTTAATGTTTAGAATTCTTACACAAAGCTAAGTGTATTTTCATTGGGTACTATGGTGATCTATGTGGATATTTAATTACACTTTTTATAATATTGTTGTAGTGTACAGGACCATATAACACCAATTGTACACGCTGTACATTGACTGGCTCTTTTCCACTGAGCCCAATTCAAGGCGTTAAGAGTCGTAAACAGCATAGAACCCATTTACCTGAAGGAGTGTTTTCCCCTGTGCTGCCCTGTCCAGGTTCTGAGATCAGCTAGGGAGGCCCAGCTGGTAACACCATGGCTGGATGAGGTTCATGGATCTGTGGGTCACAGGAGAAACTTTGCATCACTGGCACCCTGGCTGGGTAACACCTCTCCCACTGGAGATTTGGCTTACACCAATATTGTTCATCTTTTAATGTCACCTGAAAACTTTCTCTACCTCCATGCCTTTTGAATTATCATACATTTGCCTGTTATTATAACAGACTGTTTGGTTGATGTTTTAGACTGTATATGGAGTTTTTTTTGCTTTTGATTGATTGTTACCCATCCTAGGGTCAGATGACAACGGGTGGGATATAAATCTTGCAAATAAATGAATTCTAGAGTTTGGATAGGAGAGGGTTACTGGAGCCAGAATTACTACAAATGTTCTTTAATCATCAGTGGCAATCATTGGTTGCTAGGCACATCTATTGCTAGAGAGACTGCTTGATAAATGGCTTTCAGAATGGCTAGGAAACACAAGATCCTGAATGAGGGCATGCCTTTCTCACCCTTCACCTAAATAAGGATGATATAATCTAGAGACAGAAACACACTCACTGTTCTCCCAGTCTCTACCTCTCTCTTCTGAAAATGACAGCACAAGTCCCTAGTCAAACCCCTCCCCTTTTTACTGTAAAACCTTGTGGGAGCAACTTGCAAGTTTTTTTTTTTTAAATCAGCTTCAAAGAGAATTCACAACTGATCAGCAGATCAACCCGTTCCCCTCCAGGTATGGCAAATGGTAACACTTTGTTCTGGCGACTAGTGTGTTTACAGCCTAGGTCTGTGGGTATGTTTCTCTGAAAGAATACAAAGGACACAGGTTGCAGAGGTATGCCGAGAGATCAAGCTGTCTTTGGGGCTCTGTAAGATCTCTCTGGAGTTCTGATGTGGAGTGATAGATTTGACTGTCCATTGGAGTGTGAAGTTTGCTTTCACCTATGTAAAACTCACATATTACAAAACCTTGTTGATGGATGTGGGAGAAAGTGTTGTGGTGCTAAATTAAGCAGAGAGTAATAGTGGTCTGAAATGGGAGTGTGCCAGTGTGTGTGTGTGTTTACGTAAGAAAGCAGGCTTTTACCCTGCATTAGGAACACTGAGACTTAAGACTTAGTAAAATAAGAAAAGCTACTTTATTTATAGAAATACATAGTAGATAGAAAGGCATACCTAGTTCTAACTAACTAAGTTGGAGGCGCAATGCCCAGGCGGAATTGCCCTCATGGCTAGGAGAGTGAGCAAAGGTGTCTCCTCTCACCTGGACAGTCGGAGAAGAGAAGAGAGGGCGGAAGGAGGAGGGGTAGATAAGCTTCCCTAAAGACGTATCAGTCTAACAACGAAAGGAAGTCAGTCAGAGCATCACAGGTAAAGGTAATCAAGCCTGTCCAACTGGAGGACACTAACTCTATCTCCCTTCTGGAACATAAACAAAAGAACAAAACAGGAGTTGCTCTTGCCCCACTTCCAACAGAAAGAAATTGAGGGGGGGGGAGGAATGAGAAGGAGAGAGTTAATTTACAGAAAAGTCTCTCCAGTTGAGGAGACTTGGCTGAAAACTCAGGAAATAGCAAGAAGACACAGAAACACTCAACCAGCGCAAAACATAGACAGCAAAGACACAGAGGAGGCTAACTATGAAAGAAAAATGTAACGTTGAAAAGCTTTACAAAAGTATTAAATAAAAACAACAATGGCTCCTGCTTATTCCTTACAAATGTCAGTTGGTTTCAGAGAGACACAATAATCTGCCATCCATTTCAGTGGGGATATCTTAGAAGTCATTTCCAGTGGATCTTAATGGTATAAAAGTGGAGAAAGAGATGGAGTTTTTCCATGAAGTTCAATCCACCCCGAATACTTGTGCAGAAGAAATTAAATGTCAAGAACATTTTATTACCTGCCCTGAAATAAAGGTGCAACTGGGCACATGTTGGAAGATATGGCAAAAGAGTTTGGAGAGAATGCAACATGTTTCCAATTAAAGAATCAGTTTTAGTATTAAGCATAAAACCAAAGACTGTCATGGAGTACAGAGAAATTACATATGCTATACATACGAAAAATGTTTAAAGCCACAACACTCCTGTTTCTGAGCAACATAAATAGGCACTGTGATATTTTATATATATTTTTCTGGACAAATTCCTTTACAGAGGGCTTGTATGCACTGTGAGAAAGAAGCATCACAACATCTCCGGAGATCCTTGGACAACACTGACATCATGTGGGTTGGTAAGCAGCAAATGTTAAAATATGAAATGAATGTCCAAATCAGGGCCGGCTCCAAAGGGTGGCCGGGTGGGGCACTGGGTGAGGGCCCCTGGAGCTATAGGGAGTCCTGAGAGGCCCCTCCACTCCCCTTCCATGATTCACAGCAGGTTCGCTGCCACGTATCGCAAGGTGGGAGCTTCAGAGCTCCTGCCATTCCCTCACTCAACCTACCTTTCTTGGCTGTGTTGTGTGGCTGTGTGCACAGTGCATGCAGCGCTGCCCTTAACCAAGATGGCGACTGAGGGGCTGAAGCCTCTACACATGCTACACATGCACATCCCTGCCATTAGCTAAGATGGCGGCAGAGGCTTCAGCCCCTTAGGGAGACTTCGGCCACCAACTTGGTTAAAGGCAGTGCTGCGTGCGCTGCACACACAGCTGCACATCACAGTCGAGAAAGGTAGGTTGAGTGAGGGAATGGCAGGGGCTCCAAAGCTCCCATGCTGCAATACGCAGCAGTGATCCTGTCGCGAATCGTGGAAGGGGAGTGCTGGGGCCCAGGGCAGGCTTGTGCCCAAGGACCCCGGCATGCCTGGGGCCGACCCTGGTCCAAATAAATGAAGTTCTTATTAATCTCTAATGTTCAGCTGGTGTTATCGCTGTAGGAGGCAACATGGGTACAGCAGAGCAGTGGGAGTGGAGGATGAGTTTAGTCCTGCGCATGGGGTCGCAACTCCTCCGAATTCTTCCAATTATTAAAGAAAACTTCTGAAATGGGGAACCTTGTGTATCCAGGCTCGCTCCCTGCATAATTGAGAACCCTGATCTTCTAGCATTCTTAGTTGCATAGAGAGCTTCCATAGAAGGCTGTCCACTGCAGATGTTTTCTTTAATCATGTAAGTGGCCAAAAAATTCATACAACCTCGGTGATGGGACTAAGCTCATGTCCCTGTAGTCTTGTTCCACCTGTATAACCTCTTAGGGCAATAATACCTGACATGTTTTGGGCTTGAGTTTGGGCAAAATCTAGTGACTGAATACCACAGTTCCAGCTGGGTTTTACTCACTGTCAGGTAACTTCTGCACTGACTTGCACTCTTTTGCTCCAGTGTGGCAAAAGAGATACATTACATGTGCATAAAAAGCCTTCTGTGCCCATTGGTGAGGTGAATGAAAATCTCCAGCTCCATCAGGATATTCACTGAGCCATAATGAATGGTTCAGTGCAGCTTTTGAAGCACATGCACCTAGAGTATCAGTTGCCAGGTATGACTAGTTGTTCACAACTACTGCTAGATGGTAGCCTTCATTCTTTACTTTCTAAATTGTTTCCAGGCACAAAGAGCAAAGGGATGCCAATAACCTTTAAAATCCTGCATGGCTTGGGACTAGGGTTGCCAGGTTCCTGGCCTGAGTCTGATGCTGTATCTTTAAAAGAAGAGAAAGTCAGCCAAGTGCGGGTGTTCTTGCAAACCTGTAATGGGAAAAACCACAAGGTGGAATACTCTCTTCCCCTTGCACAACTTTTAAAGATACAGAAGACCTCTTGGAGGCTGGGCCTGGCAACCAGTTGCAAGAACACCTGCACTTGGCTGACTTTCTCTTCTCCTAAAGATACAGGATCAGTCTCAGGCCATGAACCTGGCAACCCTACTTGGGACCATGGTATCTGAAGGACCTGCCTACTGAGATCTTCAATGGAGGCCCTCTTGTGGAACCCAGTTCCTCTAGAAGCACACTTAGTTGGGATCAGGAAGAGGGCTTTTTCCATGTGCCCAGGCCCTAGAAATCCCTCCCACGGAAGACTAATCTTGCCCCCTCCTTAATGGCCTTCCTTCAGATAACTAAACCTTCCTGATTAGATGGGCTTTGGGGGTATGGATAGTTTTTAAGCTCCTGCATTGATCTGCTGTTAATTTGTGGTATTGAATTATGCTCACTGCTGGAAGATTTTAACAGCTGCTTTGTACTTTTGTATTCTGCTGTTTTTTCTGTTAGTAATTTAGGCTGTAATCCTGTGCTTGCTTACCTGGGAATAAGCCCCATTTAATTTAAGGCAGACTTACTTCTGAGTATACCTGTATAGGAGGACTCCACATTTAGTTGTTTTGTTGAATCATACTTGTTTAACTTTGTGTGACTAGCCAGACAGCTTTTGCTTTTTTAAAAGGAAAGGTGGGGTCAGAAGCAGCTCACCTGGGGGGCAGAGCTGCAATACTTGTGGATAATTAAAGAATCATGAGAGGGATATAGTATCTCAGTATACCATCACTAGAAGTCCAGCGACTGAGTCACCCTTCTGGCTTCTGCTGTGATTCAGCAACAGAACTAAGTACTGGACTCTCCTTGGCTAATGAAGAGTGCTTAGAGAGCATCTGAGCATCTCTGCTGAACTGGAGCTAAAATGTATTTTTGATGGCTTGTTAACTATAGCTGTTTTGCAGAATGAGTGACATGTTTTATTTATTCTGAAAATGTATTATTTGGAACAGTATCACTTATATGATTGGTGATTGACCTTTAAACATATGAATTATATATGAAAAGAGTTGCTTTCTCCTACTTCTATGACCTTCCTTGGATGTTGTTTTGTTCTTGAGTATGACTTGTGGCAATATGGAAACAGGAGGAAACTGACCCTTATGCAAAGAAACATTGAAACCTCAAGCCCATAAAGTGCCTCTAAAGTCCCTTGATGGGTGGGTGGGGGATCAGAAGAATATTGGCTCTGTGTTTTGGGGCTCAGATCATTCCTCTGCCTTGTACTCAGCTTCTTAGGCATGTTATTAATCTCTCAGCCTTATTGGCTTCCCTTCTGTGAAATACGTATTCATTGTGTGGCAGCACCAAATGTTATGTAGGAGTCATAAGAACATAAGAAGAGCCAGCTGGATCAGGCCAGTGGCCCATCTAGTCCAGCATCCTGTTCTCACAGTGGCCAGCCAGGTGCCTGGGGGAAGCCCGCAAGCAGGACTCGAGTGCAAGAACACTCTCTAGAGTCAAAGAAATGTTTGGTGTTTTGGAATTCAGACCATCTCACTTGTACTGAATTTGTGGCCATGAGCAAGTCACTTGACTCTATCCAGTACAGCACTCTTTTTTGTGATCAGCGCTCTTTTTCTGATAGCAAAATGCCCCTTGAAAGAGTTCAAGTGGGGCTTAGAGCAACGCCTTCGTTTTTGATTGTCCTCAACATACAGTATTCAGAGTGAAAGAAGAGCTGTGCATCATGTGTGGTTGTATAAACCTGTTTGTGTGCATAAGAGAAAGAGAGAAGGCTGCAGGTATCTTCTCTCAAGCTGTTGTGACATCCATTAAAATAGATGAATGTTTTCTATATGCTTCGTTCTTTGCTCATATCGACACATCTAAGGTGTGACTTGACCTGTACTCTGTGTCTTGACTAGAGTGGCCATCTATACATCACTATAAAAAAGGACATAAGAGGACACAGATATGCATATAATTCATATGTGTTTTATATTTATTTGAAATATAATTTTGAAATAATTACTATTAAGTAAAATACAATACATCTCCCCATAGTGGGGAAAACAGTGAGCAGATGACCTGTGTGCCTGTTCAGTCTGCTGTCCAGGTGCTAACTGTTGATGGGCAATTTCAAACCCCCTGATCTCCATTCTTATGGCTTTTCTCTTTAAACTGGACTTAGGGCTCATCCAGACGACTGTAAAATGTGTGACATTATTGCTTTGTGTTTTCATTATTTTTCAGTCATCCATATGACGCCGCATGCTTTTGTGCATTTTCGCGCTGTTAAATCTGCTCCTGCAATACCGCAAATCATGCGATTTGCTTTTTTAAACCGGGAATCATCTGCTGTACCTTCAGGCACTTGGATGCAATACTGTGGACTTTACAGCTGTGGGCATTTGATGGGCAGTTCTTGGGCTGTTCCCTATATCCCTTCCCTCATTCTCAGCCAATCACGTATTTCCACTGTTACGCATGTGCGTGAATGTCCAGGGAAAGCCCGGGGAAAAGGAACCTATCAGAGCAATGGTGTGGTGTTGGGGGGGGGGCTGCAACTTCTACTGCGCAGATGCAAAAAAGCGCATTTGCGCAGAAGCAGCAACAGCGGTTAATTTTTAGTCAGCCTGCAAACTGGGCAGCCGCTCAGGGTGAGATCTGCAATTGTGGTTGTTTGTAAACTTTTTCAAGGGAGAAAATATTTATCTTT
This sequence comes from Rhineura floridana, assembly GCF_030035675.1. Lineage (NCBI taxonomy): Eukaryota > Metazoa > Chordata > Lepidosauria > Squamata > Rhineuridae > Rhineura > Rhineura floridana. The sequence goes on from NC_084480.1 coordinate 77,036,007, forward strand.
GCCTAACCTCCACCTCCCACCCCTCACTCCCCGCATCAAATGCCCTTCTTGAACTATTGGTCTTTGCTTCCAGGCATCCAGAGGCGAGGGAGAGGGCGGGAGAAGAGAAATAGAGGCTTTTTTCTTGGATTACAGACACTCAGGCACCCTTAGTCAATTTCGCTTTCCTGCCTGCAAGGCTACTCTCTTTGAGTCTTGTCAATTTCAACCACAGCCTGCAGGTTCTAGCAGCCCAGCTGAGCTGAAAAGCATAAAATATAGCAAATACAAGCAAAAAACCCACAGGAATTATTGGCATATAAGTGGTTTGCTAGAGCGTCTCAGCCACCTGCAACCATAGAGACTGGTGGTCTACCTTCCTAGACATGACACATCATTACTTGCTGTTCTGGAGAAATAAGTGGAATTGCAATCATGTGTATCTCCAGAAACCGTTAAAGGTAGAAAAGCATACAGTCGGTTTTGCGAAATATCGCAAATACATACAAACAAAAATACAGGAATTATAGGCCTATAAGTGGTTTGCATGTTTCTTTTATCAGAGGGAACACCGCAAAGCCTGTGCTGGTCGCTTCAGCTCAAATTGACACAGCAGCACATGGGGCTGTTTGCCTGCAGTCCCTGCCCGAGCCAAGAGCGGCCACCCGTGGGGGGGTGCTGTTTGCTTCCCTCAGGGGCAGCATTCCTGCCACCGAGCCACATAACGGTCCAGGGCTGAACCCTGCAGTGAATGAGCCCAAGGGTTACAGGGGGATTCGCCCTGCGATTACAAGTGCTGATCCCTTGCACTGCCCACAATCCCCCTGGATGGTCAGGGGCACCTGGAGACACACACCCCTGGCCGGCACTGCTCCAGAGTGGTGAGTGACAAGGAACTCCATTACAGCCACTACTACCAAACCATCAGGAAATTCAAACTTTCGCGCTCGTACGTTCAAGCGCATGCGCCTTGTTGTGCTTTGTTGCAAAGGGGAGAGGAGCATACGTCATATTTTTGCGGACCAATTGGCTGATAGGGGGGAATGTTATGGGCGGAGCTGGGAAAAAGCGAGAAGAAGTACGGGTCCTCTCGCTGCATGTGTGGGTGCAAAAAAAGCAGGGTTTTTTATTGGGAAAGAGCGAACAAACAGGCAAAGTGAGGACTGTCAGATGACAAACCGGATATGGAAAACGTGGATTATCCTGCTCCGTTTGGATGAGCCCTTAGACCACATTCATGCCATACATTTATTCCACTGTTATTCCACTTTAAACAGTCATGGCTTTCCCCAAAGAATCCTGGGAAGAGTTGTTTGTGAAGGGTGCTGACAGCTGATAGTAGACTCCTGTTCTTCTCACAGAGCTATAATTGTCAGAATTCATAGAGAAGAGGGACTGGCTGTTAAATCACTTTGGCAATTGTAGCTCTGTGAGGAGCGTAGGAGTCTCCTAACAACTCTCAGCATCTTTCACAAACTACCCTTCCCAGGATTCTTTGGGGGGAAACCATGACTGTTTAAAGTGGAATAACAGTGGAATAAATGTATGGCGTGAATGTGGCCATAGAATGGTGAGCCTTTCCAAGAGAGCGACAGCGGGAGTACCTGCTTTCAAATAGAAGACTACCCTGTGTCAAGTAGGACACACAGCTACCCTAGACTTCGCAAAGTGTTTTCCGGTGGCTCCCACCCTATGTCAGTAGGGCCTCTCTTTCCTCTTGTACCCACCCTTGGATCAGCACTGTTTATTACTCCTTGGCAAACTATAGAGCTTTTCTGGACAGGGTTTGCAATACTAGAATGCAACTGTGCCTCTTTGAAAAACAGAATGAATACTCAGTTGACCTTGGACTGATTGCTTCTTGTGAAAAATGTGGGGCAACTGCCCAGGGTCAATAATGTAGTTGCTTTATACACAACAAGAAGCAAACATCATGAGCCCAGCCATGAACTGCTATGTGCATAGGCCAGAGATCTCTCTAACATGCTGACTCTGAGATCTGTAAAAACACCAGTTCAGGCCAGTTGATTTCTTATATAAATTATAAGACAAAACAATGGTTAAGCCACACATAGGAATGACTTCTGTCTCTTTCTTCTTTTGCCCTTTTCTTTGTTATTTCTCTGGAATTTAGAAAAGCCCAGAAAATGATTCTTCAAAGAACTTCTCCCATTAAAAAAACATTTCTTGGTAGTCTGCCCGTGTCCTAAAATGTTCCTGCAGAGAGTTTTAAACTCCTAGAAGCAAGAGGTTCATAATGAAAACTCTACTTCACCGAGTGATGGTGGCACATAATAAGAAGAAGATTGTTGAAAATGCCCAGCTAATGAATATTGGGGCAATGTGAATGATAAGGGCACCTTTTAAAGTCTCCATGCTGAGTTAGATTTATATTGCTAATTATAATGAAAGGTGTATAGGAATCCATGGACATTGCCTCTTTCACCCCCAGAAATCAGTACCGTCTCCTTATTAATTAAATTGAATATAGAACAATATCAATCTCCTGGTTCTTATTCTGCTCATTTCATACATACTAATGAGGATGAGCTTCTGAAGCTTGTGGTAGGGATCATTTATTCAGTTGTAGGAAAAAAATAACATCAGGATTCAGGGCCCCCTGCTGACTTTGCATACAGTTCTGCTAGATTTATATTGGTTTACTAATAAGTAACTGAATGCATTAAATAACAGGCTTGTCATTGGAAGGTTTACAAGCAACTCCTTGTTTTACTTCCTGGAGACGTCTTGGTAAGGGGATTAGGGGAGACTGGCCTACTATGCAAGCCTCTTCCCTTTGTGCTTCACCCGCTGGTTTAAAGATAACCTCTCCAAACAGAAACTAGGGCAAAGTTCTCATAAATCATTAAAAAGTCCTCTGCAGTTACAAGCCGGCAGATGTACGATGTAATGTTACTTCTTTGCACATAGAAAGTATAGCACCCTCTCCTTAACGCTTCATAAGGATGTGCTACACAGTCTGCATGCTAAACAAAAGAGAGAGAAGGCAGATCCAGGCATCTGGCTTCATCTCTTCCCTCCCTCCCTCTTCCCTCCCACCAAATCCTTTTAGAAACAAATCCAACTCATACATTGCAATTGGGAGACTCTGATGCATCTCTTGACAAGGAGTCTGAGCTTTAGTCCTACAAATCTCCAGTTTGGACTCAATATAACAAAGAAGACCTTAGACACAATCCAAACAAAGCTAAGCACTTGTTAAGTCCCATGCACTTAAATCGCAACAGTAAGCACATATTTACCTCTCCCATTGAAATCATTGGGGCTTGAAAGTGCTTAACTTCGGCCAAATTTTGCCAGTTCTCTTGCTCTTTGGAGGCAAATTTTACTCATTGAAAGATTTCTATCCTGCCCTATATCAAGAGATCTCAAGACGTGGCCCATAAGCCATAAAACAGCACGTAATACAATAAAATAACAGTATAAAATCACAATCAACAATAAAATCAGGCCCCACTCCAAGTGATGTGACCCAAACTCCAGTGTAAAGTTTTTAACTTTGCGCTTGTTGAGCCTGTGATGGGAGTATGTTCCATAACTGGGGTGCTACAGAAGAAAAAGGACCTCTCTTGCATCCCCCGCATAATGTATAGCTCCTAAATGAGGTACAAGCAGGAATGAGCAAAGGAACACAGCATGCAGTATCCCATCAATGTTCACATGGGGTTGAGCAGTATGGATGTCAATAGAATTAAAGGGCACCAGGTTTAATACCTGGACCTCGCCAACTGTTTTAAAATAGTGACTGTTTCCAAACAGACATTAAAAGACAATCTATTGGGCTGGCCTATGGTAATTCAATTGAAAAGACAATTAGGAGCAAATTATAGTCACATTTTCAAAGGGATTCATTCTTTTTTTTGTGTAGGAAATGTTCAAAGGGTCAGGTTCATGTTGTTGTGAAATCAAACAATCCCATTGAACTCTAGAGACTCCCGTTTACTAGTTTGAAATGTTTGGTTACGCTTCCGTCTTTTGATGCTTGGTCTTAGATCTTGTATTTAATATTCAGTTCAGTATTCTCCAGGACAATGGGTGGATCTATGCAGCAGTTCAGCATTTTGTAACACTGAGAGAAGTGTTAACCTTTGCCAGAAACAAAGTATGATAAAAATGTAGTCCCCCCCCCACTGCAGTAGAATTAAATTAGGTGGTCAGTTAGTTTTGTAGGACTAATCTATTTTGCTATTTTCCTTTGCTGCCTTTCAGCTGACATTGTGCAGTTTCCTAATAAACAGAACTGAAGTAACAAATATTTCACTGATGATATGAATGAGAGGGACATACGAATGGGAAAGTAATAGCCCCAAGAGATGATCTAAAGAAGTGCTTTTGCACTTGGCTTACATTTCCAAAATATTCAAGTTGGTTATAACAATACTTTATACTCAATTACAAAGCAGAAGTCCCACTGGCTTTAGGTGAGACTGATTGTCCAAGAGCTGGATTATGGATGGAAATGTGTTATTGCACCTAAAGCAGAGCCTTCATAGCATTATAAATGATAATTTGTTAAAACAATCATGTACATCTTTTATGTGTAAGCCAAAGCCTCAGTTGGTTGTTTTTAGAGCTGTGCACAAAGGGCCTCTTGAAATTTTCTACCCTATTTGGGGGCTGAGAAATTGGGTGGACCAATTCATCAAATTTCTCCAGGGAAGAAGAATTTCTTCAACAGTTCCTCAGAGATGGGGCTCTCCATTAGCAATGGCAGTAGCATTTGTTGTTGTTTGCTATTGCTGCTGCAAATGGCAGCAGCTGTGTTGTCTGTCTGAGCACTTCACTTTTCCCCAGACCAGAAACAGTGAGAAAAATGAAAACCTCAGATTTGTTTCCAGAAAAAAGGCTTCTGAGAAATTTAAGCTCAGCCCTAAATTATTACAACACCCAAAATGTTGTATCATAACGATAATGCTTGTTGAACGACATTTTTTTATGAGAGTGACAGTGACTAGTTCCACATAAATATAATAATTAATGAGACTGTAGAATAAGATACAGGGGCACAGAAGCTACTCCACATATATACGTGATCTAAACAAGCTTCTCAGAGCATGCCTCCCTATACATATATGAAACCTACTTTCTATGTTCAGGAAATAAGTCCTTCACGAACATGAATGACTCTGGGGAGAACTGCTCTGGTGCAAAGGGAAACTTTTCCCTCTGAGTCCCTGGCTCTGTCCAACTGGAGGACAGGCTGCTATTCATCCAATAAAGCTGGCCCAGAAAGCAGCACCTTTTTCTAAAATACACAGAAGCACAGCTTGTATAGCTTTTGGAACATTCTCTCAGGTGGGAGAGTGCTCTCTTAAATATCAGGAATGAGTAACAGAGACAAGGCCAGAGCTGTTCCAAAAAAAAAAAAAAAGAAATTTTATTGGCAGAGTAAAATAAAAGCCAAATTGCAAGGTAAATTGTTGAAGGTCCCAGAAAGGAGTGAGGGAAGGAGGGGGGGGCGGGCGAGAGATGAGGTGGCATTGAGCCAAGAGCACTGCACAGAGTTCCTTAGCATACTGTGGAAGTAGGGGGAGCTGGAAAACTGAATTGAGAGAAGAAATTAGAGGAAATGGATGATGAGTGAGATACTGATACTTAATACCTAATCTATCATGATCCTTATAAAGGGAGGGAGAGCAGGAGGTCTTTGGCATAAGGAGTAATCCAAAAGAAGGCAGGTAGACCAGGCATTCCGAAGTCACAGAGAGACTTTACCAGTTATAGATTTTGGGATGATGAGATGCAGAGATGGGCCACTCAAAGTGAGAACTTCCAAGAGCCACTTAGAGTACATGCTTGCCAGAAAGACTCGTCTCTTGAAAACACACTGAGTTCAGGGCTCCAAGAGCAGTTAAGGTCTTAGAAAGTCTAAAAGCAAAAACAAAAAGCTAAGGGAGCAACTGGAGCAAAGATTCCCAGGTGCGCAAATGGGGAGGATGATAGTTGTGCATTTCTGAACAGAGAGATGTTTGAGACATTTCCAGGTAGCTATGTATCAGTATTAATTGGAAGATCACACAAGAGCTCAGGGCTCTTAATAGCCAATTGCTACATAGTACAGAGTGTTGTCTTCATTGACTAACACAAATCCATGGGTCCCAAATCAGTGGGACTCAAGTGGTGACTAACCTGACCCTTTGGGTTGTATTCAACTGCACCACACTGCATTGAGCTCCCTGTGCCTTGTCCCTCCCACTCTCGGTCAATGGCAGTGACCTGCAATGTTGGGAAGCTAGGAGAGCAATGGAGCCCTGCCTGTGGAGCCCCACCTGCCACCACTGTCCTTACGTAGTTACAAACCTATGCCTTTAATTTTGATAATTGGAAAAGGGGCAAAGCTGCAGAGCTACGTCCCCGTGGTGACAACAACTGCAACAGTGCACACTATTGTTTGGATCATAAAGCAAACCCTTAGGATCAGGCTCCACACACATATTAAGTCTAGTGCAGGGATGGGGAATCTGAGGCCCTCCAGAAGTTGTTGAACTCCAGTTCCCATCATCTTTGATCATTGGCCATGCTAGCTGGAACTGATGGCAGATGGAATCCAATGGTCTTATATATGAAGTACATTTAATGAGTGTCAGGAAACAAGCTTAAGTATTTTCTTTCAAAAACCTACATCAATGTAGCACCAGATAGCACAAAGGGCAATAAGGCCACAAAATAAATAGGAGAAAATTGATTCATGTTATTCTCCCTTCTTAATTAGCTCAGCTCTTTTCTGTACTTTGTCATTCACACAGAATTTGTAACATACGCTTAGGTTACTTCTGCTTTGACATTTGCAGAAAAGGGAACTCTTTTAGAGTAGCTTTTCCACCTACATAATATTGTATCATTACAAAGAAGAGAAACCCATAAACAGCTCCTGAACAACTAGGGCTGCTTTCGCACTGCACTTTATTCCGTTATTCTGACGATTTCTTACCTGGTAATTTGTGCATTATATTTGATTTTTCACATGACGCACAAGCTAGCTCCAGAATTCTAGTGGAATGTAGTGGAAGTTTAGCACTAATTTCCGTGATAAATGATACCAGAAATAATCTGTTAGCAAGACTGGGAACCCGGAAGATTGCAGGACTTTTTCGCTAGCTGCAGCTGCTCACATGACAGACATCCCAGCATGCAGTGCATTCCCGCCCTTTAGTCACGCAGAGGTTTCTTTTTGCCTGACGAACATTGTACCAATATTCCGGCATCGGCACAGATAGCAGCAGCATTTCCCACACACACCCCTGTCTTGATACAACTAAAACAATTTGAAAAGTCAGATCCTAAAGGGATCTTAGACCTCCTACACAGTGGGGAAAATGCGTATGGGTGAGGGATGAAAATAAACCATGTGAAAGACAGATGCGCAAAATGCCAGTATATTGGCTGAAAAAGCTTAACCCAACAGGTTCTGCAGTGTGAAAGGGATTTTAGAAATTGGGACAGAAGAGCTACCTTTTTAATCCATTAAGCTAATGCAATCAGCCCCATGTGTGAAAGCAGCCTAGGAGAGCAGGTAAAGCAAAATAGACTTTGTTGTCTGACTTACATGAAAATACATTTCAGTTCCAATGAGAATTCTTTTGCTATTCCTTTGATTTGATTCTGAAATTGATTTATTGAGTGACATCAGGTCAGGTTTCTTCGTAAGTAAATGGTCCTTGTGAAAACGCTATAATAATGCTGTAAATGGACAGATGTAAAGACTCATACAACACAGTCAGTATCATCTTGGTTTATTGTTGTGAACCTTCTCTTCTGGTTACCTCAGAGCCCACATCTCTCCCATGAATCTCCTGGTATATTGCTGACACCTGGTTAGGCTTGCCAGGTCCATGGCCTGAGACTGATCCTGTATCTTCAGGAGAAGAGAAAGTCAGCCAAGTGCAGGTGTTCTTGCAACTCTGTAATGGGAAAAACCACAAAGTGGAATTCTCCCTTCCTCCTCCACAACTTTTAAAGATACAGAAGACCTCTTGGTTGTCAGGCCCAGCCTCCAAGAGGTCTTTTCTATCTTTAAAAGTTGTGGAGGGGGAAGGGAGAATTCCACCTTGTGGTTTTTCCCATTACAGAGTTGCAAGAACACCTGCACTTGGCTGACTTTCTCTTCTCCTAAAGATACAGGATCAGTCTCAGGCCAAGAACCTGGCAAGCCTATTAACCTGGTATATTGCTGGTACTCTGTGATAACCAATTCAGGTAGAGAATAACAATAATGACAAGGGCAGCATAACAACAACAAAGTGAAAGTAGTGAAGGGGTGGTGTTTTGGTACTGTAGGTGACTTGATTCTCCACACAAACATTTGGAATTACTGGAACTGGTACCTCTCCTCTACCCATCCCATGTTGACCTTTGTGACCTCCTTGGCCCCAATCCTGTAGTCACACCTGCCAGTTGTCCTCAGCTGCACTTTGGTATCCTTTCCACAAAATGCAAGCTCACCCACCTACAGGTCTCTCACTAGCTCACCTTGTACCAGGCTGACTCTGTATTAAGGGTTTCAGCTGAGGCCTTGCTCCAAGTGCTTTACCTATCAGAAGTGCATTATGTAACTACTAAGGAGAGGGCTTTTTCCATTGGTGGCACTCTGGCTTTGGAATGTCCTCCCTAAGAAGGTGCCCTGATGATGCTTACTTCACAAGCTTTTAGATATCTGGTTAAGACATTTTTATAGATTTATTTAAATATTTACAAACTGCACTTTCATAAAAAAAAAAGCCAAGGCGGTGTATAATATAAAGACATAACATTACAATAACCCCAAGAAAAACATTTTTTAAAAAGACAACTTGGTTAAAAAAAAAATCATGCCCCCAAGGCCTGTCTGAACACTACTGCTTTTATTTATTTATTAGATTTCTATCCGGCCCTTCCTCCCAGTAGGAGCTCATCTTAAAAGACATCTAAAAAAAAGGAGGAATGATTGCCATTTTAAAAAATGTATATATGCCTCAGCATATGTTGTAGTTTGAACTGCTGACTCTTATGATGATATGATATGGGGAAGGGCTGTAACTCACAGGTAGAGCATCCACCTTGCATGCAGAAGGCCCCAGGTTCAGTCCTTGGCATCTTCAGATAGGGCTGGGAGAGACTCCTGTCTAAAACCCTGGAAAATTGCTACTAAGGAATGGCGATGGGCTGACTTGGTATAAGAAGCTGCCTTAGACCAAGTCAGCCCCTCTACAGTATCCATGAAGACTGAGTTGATATAAGGTAGTTTATGTTCCTATGTTATTGTTTGCGCTGTAGTATACTAGGGATGGGTGGGTCTGTCAATATTGGTTTCTCTCAGTTTCTCATTTTTCTAACCTTAAGTTCACTTCACATTTCCACAAGTTTGTGATTGGGAAAAAAAACCTCATGAAAATTCTTCAGTGATTTCTCCTAAGAGGCTTGTATGTAATTTTGCCCATTTTTACAAAGCAATTTCCCCTAATATAATGCATTTTAATGTCATATTCACAAATATGCACATTTTGCTAATATGTGCATATATACCCTAGTGTATGCAGTTTTGTACACATTACTTGGCTGGAGAATTGCATTGTAAAAGTCAGAGAAGTGTGAATTTGGAAGCATGGCAGTGTTTTGCTTTGCATGTTGTTTTGAAAAAGGTGGAGAAGGTAGGTTCTCCTTTACCTGTGAACTTATTTGAATTTCTCTGTCATCCCTAATTATCACTTGCATTTGTGTATACTGCTATGAAATCTGATCTGATTATGGGCAGTATAGAAATGTTTTAAATAAAAGAAATAAAATCATTGATTCCATCTTCTCTCCTGTGCTTTTCAACATCTGTTAGAAACTGCCCCCTGGAAAGAATGTCCCATTGTTTGTTCAGGAGGAAGTAGTACTACTAAGAAGTGTTGATTGTAACATTTCTTGTAACCCTTTTAAAACTTGAGAGAGTAGGAACAATTGCTAAATCCTAAGTACTCATGGAGTGCTTACAACCACACAGTTGCTTTATAAATTTGTTTTTTTAAAAGCTGACAAATGTATAGCAACAGCATCTGTCAGTGTAAGTCCAAAGAAAAAGTTTGTTGTTTGTTTTAATAATAGTACACCTGTTGTCAGTGACACCACCAACACATTCTTTGTGCCAAACTCAAATGCACAGAATTGAAATCAGCTGCTCAGCCCCCATCTCTCATGTGCTACTGAAGCTACTTTAGCAAACATCTTCAGAATGCAAAAACATGACAACCAGGGACTTTCTTTGGGCTAGCTGAAACATTACAGCTCCTACATTGCTGAAAAATGCTTATTTATGGCATTACACCAAATTGAACCTGTAATATATGTAAACAGCTTACTTTGTGGTTGGAGTTGATAATTTAAAGTGCCCACATGTCATGGCCAATGGCTATCCAGGTGAAGGGCCTCATCATAACCAGGATGATGCTACATGTGTCCAGCCTTAACTGTGAGGTAAGATCCAATGTAGTTGGTTCCATGTGGAACATCGCCACACCAACTGTTTCAGGGCATACATCCTAAAGTGTGTGCTAGTGTTTTTGAAAAGGCCCTTTGATTTCTAGGCTTCTGATTTATCTTCCAAAGGGTTTTATGTTCATAAGACTAGCATGCAATGTCTGTTGTGAACTGGTTACTGTAGTCTGCTCAAATAATAACTCTCTTGGTTCTTCCCATGCTCCTTTACATTGCTTCCAAGAGTGGGGTCTATGCCAGCACCCCCTGTACCCACAAACACCCTTCCCTCTTTTGTAAAAGAGGTTGTGCTTTGCATAGTTTGTGGATCATGCTGCTACAAGCTACGAATCACTTTTATAAAGTAGACACACATGGACTTTTTGAAGCTACAGACATGAAAAACAACAGACGTAGTTCCGTTTCTGACTCAGTCTAGCTGTCTTCCTGTCTTTCCATTGGATTTGAAATGCAAAATCATACTCAAGAGCTATGCTTGAGTGCCTGAAAGGGTGAATGTAAGAAATCATATGTACAAGAATCTCTTACTTAAATTTGGGTTAGCAAAGGAGTTTTACAAAGCAATATATTTTAATGACTAAAAATGTTTAGTCTATAGTACTGTTATATTTTATATAAAGAAAGTAACTTTGAGTCAAAACAGAATGTTGAAAATCTAAAAAATATGAAGTTAATATTATGTATGATACAAATGTTTTCTTAATCTTAGGAGTATGAAAGTTTAGAAGGGAGTGGAGTGGAAAATAAGACCTGTATACAAGCAGTTTTAATAACAAAGAAAAATGTTTTATAATGTAGCTTAATATTTGATGTATGTATAGATTAATTTTTCTCCAAATGCTAATCAAAGAATCTCTTATTTAAATGTAAATTTAAAAAAATCTAAAAAGGTGAGATTGTGAAGAAATAACTATAAATGTGGGTAATTGCCAGACAAAGAAAAGACAAAGAACAGAAAAGATGGAGAAGCAAGACAGTCAGTAAACCAAAGCATTATATTGAAGCATAGTTACCTAATTGCCTAATATTTCTGATCCAAAATTCAGCCATTTTAAAATGATCACTCTCAAGTTAAGAAGTATCTACTGAGTTGAAACATTCATTAAAAGAGATTACTCAAGAATCAGATAGAATCGTTGTTGGGGTGAGTTTAACATCAAAATACCATTCAAAAGAGATATCAGCTTCAAATATTTAAAATACTGAGTGAAATGAATTACTTTCTTTCATGAGCACTTTTGTTCTTCATCCATTACTTTATCATAGAAAATAATTGCAAGGAACACAGAATTCTTGTTCAATATAGATGGTGAATGAAAGGTTTTTTTTGTTTTTTTGTATTCATAGTGTTTTGTTTAAAATAGTCTAAAAAAGATAAAACAGCCACAATCATAGAATGTGAACAGGTAAAGGTCATATGAGCAAGATCCTACAGTGAAATAACTGGGCAATCTGTTATGCTCTCTCTCTGGAGCAGCACTAAGGAAACATGCCGGGCTTCTTAAATGTAATGATTCATTTATTTAATAGAAGATAGTTTTAGTATTTACTGTAGCATGGTCCTTTGTTATGCTGTATTAAGTGCCTCTTCCACAGTCTGAACTCCCTGCTTGGGCTCCTCTCCCATATAACCACCTCCCAGAGGGTTTCCCTACAAAACTAAGTGAACCTCTTAAAGGGTGTCACTACATCTCCCTCTTTTTGTTTTAAATAAAAGCTATAAATTGATAACAAACACACAACAAGGTAATGACAACATTTAACAACTTTCAGTGAGTCTGTCTGGTTGTCTTGTGGTTATGTGGGATCTCTGTTACTGTTTCTGGTGCCTGTTTGCTCATACTGTTTTCTGTTGCTGGGGTTTGAGTATTTGTTTCCCCACCTGCCTCCCCTTTCATGTATTTGAGTTCCTCATTTGGTGCTGAGTGATGTAGGTTATCTATGGTTGATTCAGATTGATCTTTTGGAATACGTAGTAGATGCCTTCTATTCTGTCTAAAAATGAATCTTTCTGATGTGATCACTTGATATGATCTGGGAGCCTCTTGATGGGACACAACAGCTTTTTGTTCCCATGTTGTGCCATTTGAAATCAACACATTGTCATTTGCCTGAAGTGATGGCAAATCTTTGGCGTCCTTATCATACCACCATTTTTGATTGGCTTTGCACAGATGTTTGCTCACTGTTTGCTCATTGTTCAGCTGCTCAGTTTTCTCACTGTTCAGCAGCTGTGGCAGTCATGTGATGAGTTTTCTGTTGAACAGCAGTTCTGCTGGGACAGGCCATGTTGCATGGGGCTACCATTCTCAACCAGGCCATTGGACTGTGGATACCTGGGACTGGATATTTTGTAAACAACCCCATATAATGTTGCAAACTCATGAAACTCATGGCAATCAAACTGTTTTGCATTATCTGTCCATACTATTATAGGTATGCCATACCATGCAAAGACAGATATAATGTGGGTAATAACATGGATGGCTGTCATATTGTCAAATTGGGCTATCTCTGGGTAACTGGAAAAATAATCAATAATTAACTAGTAGTGCTTTCCTGCTAGCTCAAACAAATTAATGCCCACCTGTGCGCAGGGATCCTCCAACAACAAAGGTTCCTTTGTCTGAGCTGACCTAAACTTCTGACATACTGAACAGGTTTTCACTCTCCCTTCTATGTCCATATGCACGTTTGGCCAGTATAGAACAGCCCATGCCCTTCATTTGCATTTTTCTATCCCCATGTGGCCTTCATGTAACATTTGCAACATATCTTACTGTAAAGTTTTGAATACTATCAGTACTGTCTTTGAACAAGATGTTATCAAGTACTGAGAGCTCTTCCTTCAATTGGTAATGCAGGATTGATATATGCTGATTTGGCCAACCCTTTCCAATTGCTGTAATCACTTTTTTCAGGGTTGCATCCTGACCTGTGGCTTGGGCAAATGCTGACCACATCTTTTCTGACACTGGTATCGGCCTTTTGACTAGGTTCATGTGTATCATGTCTGTATTTGGAATTGGCACCTCTGTTTTGTCATAAACTCTGGACAAAGTACCTGCTATTAGCAGTTCTTTCTTGGGCTTGCAGGCAATGTGAAGATCATACAGTTGCAGCTGAAAAAAATAACCTTTCCACTTGTGGAAGTATGTCTGCTAATCCTTTCAGTGCAATGGAAACCAGTGGTTTGCAATTGGTTTCTGCCAAAATTGGCCTTCCATAAATAAAGACATGGATTTTTTTGTATCCATAGCTGAGTGCCAGGGCATCTTTTTCTATTTGTGCATATTGACACAATATCTTGGTGAGTACCCTGGATGCATTAGCCACTGGTTTCCATGCCTCCCCATGTTGCTGCAATAAAATAGCACATCTGCCATCCTTTGATGCATCTGTGGAGTTCTTGGTTACTCTCCTGTGGTCATAGTAGCTAAGAACCAGGGCTTCTTTGATCACTTGTAGGTCATTTTGAAATTCATTGTTGTAGTTGTGTTCCATATCTACAGGGCACCCCTTTTAACAGGGTTCTGATGTGTTTGATCTTATCTGCTAGAGAGGGAATGAATTTTCCTATAAAATTAGCCATTCCCAGACATTTTTGTAAGCCTTCCTTGTCCTTTGGGGGTGGCATATTAGTGATTACTTTAATCCTTTTCCTTTGGTGTCCAGCCCTTTTCGACAAAGTAACCCTATAAGTAAATCCGCTGTTCCTCCCTCTGTTTATGTGTCTGACTTGGAACCACATTGCCCTATAAAGGATTTACAAAATGAATCGAGAGAGTCGGAAGATCTGCAACTTATTGAAGTCTTCCCTGAGCTTTCCCAAGATGAGCAAACAAAAATAATCTACAGACTTGATCGTTTAAAGGCAGATCTGCGATCTCAGCAAAAGCTTGCCCTTTCTGTCCCTTCTCCCTTTAAAGAAAATTCCCCTATGGCTCCCCCTATACCATTAACAGGAGTCACACTCCCTTCCCAAATACCCTTCAAAGAAAAGCATTATTTGACTGCGAACGAGATTGAAATAACACTCCAGCCCACTCAACCCCCGAGGCTCCTTTCCCGGGGGGGGGGAATTTCCCTATCTCAAATGTCAGTGTAATAAGACCCGAATTAGATCAAATTCAACCTTTTGATGATTCAATTCATTGAAATCCTTTGTTATCTCCTGTTGTCACTAAACCCCAGAATACCCCGCCAGACCTTTCTGCCCCATTCCCTCTTACAGACACCAATTTATTATTTTGGAACATAGCAGGCTGGAATAATAAAGCTTCTGACCCCGAGCTTCTATCCTTTTTCCGTTCCTTTGATATCCTAGGTCTCCAAGAGACTTGGTTAACAGAAGATCATGTTCTTTACGTCAAAGGATTTATATGCTGGACCAAGCCTGCCAATCGTTTGGCCCAGAAAGGCCGCCCTAGTGGAGGCCTAGCGTTTCTAATCTCGACTGAGCTAAATGTTACAGTTACTGAGATACTATCCCCGTCCCATGACTATTGTCAGGCCTTAATAATATCCCCTATCCCTCGTCCCACCATATCGAAATCCCCCCACTCTCCTTTTATAGTTATAAATGTTTACTTTCCCCCCCACAGCCCATCCTCTCGGTCCCAAGTGTGGTATGATTTTTCTGATTTTATTGAATTAATTCTCCAAAAGTACCCTTCTCACAATTTAATAATTGGTGGAGATTTCAACGCTAGGATGGGCCCCAGTTTCCCAAAATCCCCGGTTCCCCCTGATCTCTGTCCGGGGGATTTGGTAGTATTGCCCCGCTCTTCGCGTGATAAGGTGATTAATACCAACGGCTACACCTTATTTAGGCTATTACTTAGTGCCCACCTTTTATGTCTCAATGGGTCAAAATTCGACACGTCCAAGGGATTTTTTACCTTTCTGTCTAAAAGAGGAGCCAGCGTGGTAGATTATATTTTGATCTCTCCTCGTTTGATAGATTATGTAAAAAACTTTGCCATCAAGGACAGATCGGATAGTGATCACCTCCCTCTATTGTTAAAACTTTCCTTTTCAATTGGTTATTTGATGCTCCCTCAGACGCTACCTGATCCAGAGGCATTCCAGGGACCAAAACATCGAAGGTGGTCCCCATTATTAGTTGAACAGGTCAAAACAATTTTATCATCTTCCACCATGATGGAGCTGCGTACAAAAGCATTTATGCCAGCATATGATATTAGGGAGATCTTTGAACGAATCCTTAACCATCTCCACTCAACAGTCACTACATCTAATGTTTACCTTGCTAATCCACGTCCCGGCAGTAAACCGTGGTTTGACAAGTATTGCCTTGCCCAAAAGAAAAAACTTTCCCACCAAATATGCTTTACCAGACATCACTATTCAGAAACGGCTAAAGCAAAACTTTTAAAACTTAAAAAAGATTACAATAACTTACTGAAACACAAACGTACAGCTCATACTTTTACACTTTGGCAATGCCTTGGCCTGGCAGCGCTCCAGGGCAATCAGAGGGAGTTTTGGAGTCTAGTTCATGGTTCCTTATTTGACAAACCATCTATTACGATTCCCCTGATCTTACCAGAAACGTGGACCCTACATTTTTATAAGGTCTTTGGAGATTTATCTCCACACTCCCATGTTCCAACCTCTCTCCCTTTAGATTCCCCGAAATGGCTTCCGGTAACCGAAGCTGAAATTGGCAGTTTAATCTCCGCTTGGGGAAAGCTCCAGGCCAAGACATGATCCCACCTGATCTATATCAAGCTTTTCCTACTTGGTGGTGCCTTATCTTGGCAATTCTATTTACAAAAATTAATGAAACTGGATGTACTCCCCTTGGTTGGAAAACGAGCATAGTAATCCCTATATTTAAAAAAGGCGATCCCACCAACCCCTCCAGCTATCGCCCTATTAGCCTCTTAGATGTGGTGGCTAAGCTTTATGGGCGATATCTTTTAAATAAACTACTTGACTGGGATAGGGATCACACTGTTATATCAGATGTTCAGGCAGGTTTTAGGGAAGGGACTTCCACAATCGATCAATTGTATATTCTTCACCATTTCATCACGAAAGTAAAAATGAGATCTTTAAATTCTCTCTATTTAGCGTTTATCAATTTTGCAGCAGCATTCGACTCAGTTGATCGACTCCTGCTTTGGAGGAAATTAGATAAGGCTGGCATCGATAAAAGACTACTCTGGCTACTCCAAATTTTACACTATGACACTAATTTAAGAATTAGACTTGGTTTCAACGGCGTCCTATCCCAAAAAATTCTAATGAGAAAGGGTGTTAAGCAGGGTTGTATATTGGCCCTTTTCTTATTTAATTTTTTTATTAATGACATTGTTTCAGCCATGGATTCCCCTGCATTCCCCCCCCCTACGATCAAACAAAGGAAAATCCCTGTTTTACTTTACACCGATGATTTACTTCTCCTTTCGCAAAATAGGGTGGGTTTTAAACGAATGCTTTTACACCTTCAAGATTATTGCAATTCACAATCTCTCAAAATCAATTATACAAAATCCAAAATAATGGTTTGCGGAAAACATAGCCAAGCCAATACCACCTGGCTTCTAAACGGCCACACCTTGGAACAGGTACACACCTTCAAATATTTGGGAATATATATCAATAACAAATTGTCTTGGTCCCAACAATTGGCCCATATTAAGCTTCAAGCGTTAAGGGCCCTTGGTTTGTTGAAGAAATGTTTCTACACCAAGGGTGGCCAATTAATGAGATCTATGGTCAAACTCTATGCATCAAAAATCCTCCCGACAATTTTGTATGGAAGTGAGATTTGGGGCCCTTCCTTGCGCCTAATCCTAGAGCCAATTCAAAACATATTTTACAAGAACATCCTAGGTCTTCCTAAAGGCACTCCGGCAGCTTATTTGAGAATTGAACTCAATTCCCCTTCCTTAATGGCCAGAGCTGATCTAATGTTTTTACGTTATTGGAAAAAACTTTCGGTTACTGACCCGCCTTCTCTGGCTAAATTGTGCTGGGAGGAGCAACTGGTAAATGGGGTCTGGGCAAAAAACTTTCCACCCTTAGGGGTATAATACCTTCTAACCCCCCCTTGCTTTGTAACCTTAATTCAAATACTCTCCGCAATCAGATTTATGATCATGATACTCAACAAGACAGAGTAGCGATCGCTAACTCACACTTCTCTAAATGGTTTATGCTTATCAACCCTAATTCCGCTTGGCCTAACTACTTAGATATTTTAACAAGGGCTCCACTTCGAAGAGCATATACCGAACTTCGCTTCCAGGTGATGCCCTCATCCTGTTTACAAGGCAGATATCTTGGTATCCCGTATGACCAAAGGCTAGGTATAGCTGGGTGCAAGGTGCCAGATGATCTATTACATTATATGTTAGACTGCCCAATGTTTTCTTACCCAAGAGCAAAAATTTTACTTCCAACTTTGAATACGATTAACGAATTAATTAGACCCCCAAAAGTAATATTTTTACTATCCTCGGTCCAACCCCATGTAATAACTTCGACTGCAAATTTTGCCTTAGCTGCAAAGATACTCAGAGCCAGTTTTATTAAGAATAGTGGTTGCAAATAATGTTTTAATTTTTACATTTTAATCAAGAATTGTACCTTTGTTTCAATGTATATATGACTGTACTTTCTTGTAACAGCCTATGGCGATACACAGATTAAAAATAAACGATTACTTTAATCCTGTGGGGATCAACGTGCACACCTTTGTTAGTTAGTTCCCTCGCCCCACCCCAGTATGTTATTTCTTGCACCCGAAACTTACATTTTTGCCAGCTGCTCTGGCTCTTTCTAGTTCCAGTTTGAGGCTCATGTCATGTTCTTGGATATTTTTGCCCCATATCAGTAGGTCATCAATGTACACCACAGTTCCTTCCAGCCATTCAAATATTTGTTGAATCTGTTTGTGAAATACTTCACTAGCAGAGCATATGCCAAATGGAAGTCTCTTAAAGCAGTACCTTCCATAGAATGTGTTAAAAGTACATCACTTTGTTCTTTCTCTGTCTAAGGGCACTTGCTCGAACTCTGAAAGTGCATCCAGAGTGGAGAATTATTTGGCACATGGAGTATCTCCAAAGAGTTCATCCTTTGAAGGAATGGGGAAATGTTCTCTTTTGATATACTTGTTCATTTTGGGGGAAGCGAGGCATAATCTCAGAGAGCCATCCTTTTCCACACAATAACTGAAGAATGGACCCAGGGAGTTGGCTCTTCTACTTTTTCAACAATGTCCAGTGCACTTAGCTTGTCTGGCTCCTCCTTCAGTCTCACTAGCTCACACCTGCCCTTTGTTGGAATGGTGCCCCCATTATAAGCCCTTAGGTTAATCTTCTTACCCTCTAAATATAGGGGTTTGATTTGCATTTCGATAACAGGAAGTTCAGGTATAACATTAACTTGTCCCCCTGTGTCTTACTTGTATATTACCATTAATCCATTGTTGTCAAGGAAAATGTTCCAGTCTTGTGATGCATCAATTTCTTACAACACGCCAATGTAGAAATCTTCATCGCTCTCCTAGTTGCACTCACTCCCTTCAGCATGCAGATTGTGCACTCTTTGTTATACTTCATGTGGTGCTTTTGATTGCAGATTCTTGCAAATTGGTGTAGCCTCTTGCATGCTTTGCAACACTTTCCATGTGCTGGGCACTGCATAGGCTAGTGAAGGCAGCCACATTTGGTGCACAGCTTTGTTTTCTTCTTGTTCATGTCTTGCTGCAATAGTTTGTGTGCATCTGGAGCTCCTAGTCTTATGTGGTTTCTGCATAGCTTCCTGTGGTGATACATTAAGAATTTCTAGGACTTCTGTTGGGTCCTGTCATCCTTGTGAAGTTTTCTCCTCTGTTGCTTCAGCTGTTATGCAAATTCTGAGAGCTTTTTCTAGTTTGAGTTCATGATCTTCTAGCAGTCTTTTCTTGAGACTGTTGTCTTTGATTCCCAATACTAGCTGGTCTCTGATGCAGGACTCAGTCAACTCTCCATAATTGCATGTTTTGCTTAGCAGCCTGAGATCAGCCACAAAAGCCTCAGTGGTTTCTCTCTTTGCAATCTCATTCTGAATGTTTAATGTTCAAAGGTTTCATTGCTTGTAGGGAGGCAGTATTCCTCAAACTTCTCTGCACAATCTTATAGTTAGGCTTTTAGACAGAGAGTTGTAAACCATTGTATAAATACATTGCTTCTTTCCCTGCTACACTGACAGAGAGAGTTACCCTCTGTGCATCTTCCATTTCAGTTTTTTCCACCAGCCATCAGATAGAGGTCAAATGCCTGCTTAAAATTTTTCAGATTTTCTGTTGCATTGCTGGAAACACTCAGTAGTCTTAAATGCTCCATTGTTACTTTTAGTTACAGTTTCTTCTCTTCTAATTGGACACATTCTTTTGAAAGCACCCCACTCCTGGTACCATGTAATGTTCTCTGTCTGATGCACCAGTAAGGAACTATGCCAGGCTTCTTACGCATAATGTTTCATTTATTTAACTGGAGATAATTTTAGTATTTACTATAAGCTAGTCCTTTGTTACCTACAGCCATACTACCCTGAACACACCCAATCTTGTCTGAACTCTGAAGCTAAGTAGGGTTAGGCTTGGTTAGTACTTGGATGGGAGACTGCCTGGGAATACTGGGTGCTGTAGGCTTAGAGAAAGGCAATGGGAAACCACCTCTGAATACCCCTTACCATGAAAACCTTATGAATATATATAAAAAAAGATTAATAGGGTAGCCATA
The DNA here is from genome assembly GCF_030035675.1 of Rhineura floridana. Classification (NCBI taxonomy): domain Eukaryota; kingdom Metazoa; phylum Chordata; class Lepidosauria; order Squamata; family Rhineuridae; genus Rhineura; species Rhineura floridana. The sequence goes on from NC_084480.1 coordinate 77,056,223, forward strand.
AGTCATAATCGACTTGAAGGCATATAACAAGTCCTTTGTTATGACGGACTAACCACCACTTCCATAGCCTAGAAGTGTTTGGGTTCCCTATTTGGGCTTCACCGTCATATACCCACCCCCCAGAGGGGTTCCCTCCAAAACTAAGCAAACTTCTTAAAGAGATATCACCACATAATCCATAAATTATTTAAGCCATGATTCACACATACGCAGAGAGAGCCCTCTTCCTTCTTTGGCTGCCCAGATCATGAGTAACTTTTGAGCTCAACCCATAGGAAAAGAGGTGGACAGGTGGATGAAAAAGGCTTTTTAGTGGTTTAAAAAAAATATAAAAACTAGCACCATAAGGATTAAAATAAATGTCTGTCATTAGAATACACAATAAAACAATCCCATTAAAATATGAAAATGAAAATGGGAATGGGAATGGACTGCCTCAAGTCAGTCCCGACTTATGGCGATCCTATGAATAGGGTTTTCATGGTAAGTGGTATTCAGAGGGGTTTACCATTGCCTCTCTCTGATGCTGAGAAGCAGTGACTGGCCCAAGGTCACCCAGTAAGCTTCATGGCTATGTGGGGATTAGAACCCTGATCTCCCAGGTTGTAGTCCACCACCTTAACCACTACACCACACTGGCTCTCTATCATTAAAATATAAGCATCCATAATTAAAAAAAATATGCATTATATATAGGGTTGCCAGGTTCAGGGCCTGAGACTGATCCTGTATCTTTAGGAGAAGAGAAAGTCAGCCAAGTGCAGGTGTTCTTGCAACGCTGTAATGGGAAAAACCACAAGGTGGAATTCTCTCTTCCCCCTGCACAACTTTTAAAGATACAGAAGACCTCTTGGAGCCCAGGCCTGGCAACCAGTTGTGGAGGGGGAAGGGAGAATTCCACCTTGTGGTTTTTCCCATTACACTGTTGCAAGAACACCTGCACTTGGCTGACTTTCTCTTCTCCTAAAGATACAGGATCAGTCTCAGACCCTGAGCCTGGCAACCCTAATTATATAGGAGGCATGTCTAGGTATACATGGTCAAGGGGGAAAAGAGGAATGGGTTCTCACATGAGCACAAATACACTTTCAGTGGGATGGATCATGCCTTGAACCTGTAAATATTTTACTTCAAGAGGACTAAATGGGACTGAGTTCAAATACTTCAGCTTAATTAGCTGGGGAATCAGGCAAGTTAAGAAGTACAATATTGATTCATCTGGCTTGTTTGGTCCCCCCCCCAACCTCTGCAACCTTAATGTGGACATGCTGTGCTGATGTGAATATTAATGAGTGAGGATCTTTTTGTTAAAATCAAATGCAATTACAGAAAACAGAAATTGCTCAGAATTGGAGAGTGAATGTTGCCAGGGAAAGTTAAAGAGACAGACAGATGAGAAAAATGTGGCAATCAGTCAACAGATTAAGGTTGCAGTCCTGTGCACACTTGCCTTAGTGTAAACCCCAACAAAGTGGGGCTTACTTTTCAGTGAATATGTACAGAGATTGTATTGCAAGACTCAGCTTTAACTCTATAATCAGTGATGGGAGTAATACTAACGTCTAGATTTAAACAATCTCTTAATAAGGCAAACAATTGTTGAGAAAAATAAACTTTGGAGTTTTCAAGTGTAATCAGAAACAAAACGTTCAGAACTAATTTTAAAAGGTTTTTCCCCATTGGAACAAATAGGAAAGTTAAAAAAAGGATAGTTACTAATTGTGATCTTGATTGGAAATAGAAATAAAAAGCACTTCAATAAAAACTGTTCTTCTAGTAAATGGGTTGCCAACTCAGTGCCCATGAGTGCACATGAACTCATCAAGGTCTACCATAGTGTGACAATCACTCTCCTCATCTTGCTTCTTCTCCCAGTGGAATTATGCTTACAAAAAAAGGTATCTATTGTCGCCAATAGAAGGCTTTTTTCAAGTCTAATTCAAGTGGAGGTGATTTGGGGGCTGCAATAGAAAGATGTTCCCAAGAATAATTGTTGCAGGGGAGGTAATCTTCCTGGAGATTGCAGTTGGTAAAGAAGGGCTAACAAGTCTTCCCTCCACTCTCCAGAATGATTATCCCCTCAATTAGGCTTAAAAAAGCTAGCATGCTTTTTCAAGCCTAGTTGCTGGGTGTATGTCTGTGCAAATGTGTGGCTGCAGTGCAGTGATCATTTGTGTGGTTGCATTGCTGTGTGTGTGCTTGCAATGTGTGGTGGGTGGTGCCCATGACAGTTTTTCAGGTTTCAAAATGTGCCCATGAGCCCAAAATTTTGGTGACCCCTTCTTAGTGTCTCCAGCTACCTCAACAAGTAAGAAATCTTACATGAAAGTATGTCGTCTTCTTGTCTCCAGTTCTGAAATGAAGGCTTGCACAATTCTTAACTTCATATCATGTTTAGTTCATCTTACAATCTCTTGGCATCTGTAGCTGAACTATACCCATATCATGCCACCCTGGGCTCCTTTGGAGGAAGATGTAGGATATTGTTGTTGTTGTTGTTAATAATAATAATATAGTTTCTGGTTTTGAGCATAAGCCCATCACCTTGCAGATGGAATAGCAATACTTTGTGTAAGAACATAGGGCAGACTAATGATCCAGGCAGTTCAAAATTCTGTCCCTAGTAGAGCTAGCCAGACACTTATAGAAAGATGCTTTGAAAAGTTCCAGTAATCCCACAAGCAGGGTATAATGAAGATCTTTGTTCTGTACTCTAAATATGGCCCTTATCTTCTTAACTATTGGATGAAGATTCTGGCTGGGGGCCTGTGTGATTTAACAGTTGAGGAAAAGTTGTGTATATGGGCAGGTGCTTCAAAATTGTGTTGCTTCAGCTTGTCTCCCTAAAGAATGCAGCTGTTACCACGGTTTACAAATTAAACAGATGGAAATTGATGTAACTAATGGGAACTGTTGACACAGAAGGTAAAACATTTCCTAAAGTTGTTGCCTTCTCACTCCCCTTGTCTTGAGGCAAGGAATTAGCATTCCTGATGGAGAAGATTAAATTATGTAGGTTTTCAAAAGGAAGTCTCTTCAAGTTGATGAAAAATGTCCATAAAATAAATAAAGCCTGCTGAAGTGAAGACATGTTATCTATTCCTTCAATTAGCTGCAAAGTCCTGGTGGTTTTCTTGGAGAACTGTGGGAGTTCTGATTGAAACATTAATTATTTTCTCAGGATATCACTGTTATGTAGAGAGAAAACAGAATCCCCCAGGCTGTCCCACATCTCTGCAGATGGCTGAGGTTCCAGGAGTGAGGTTTTAATAGAAATATGCTTAATGCTGTATTTGAAAACTCTTTCTCGGTAGGACCCTTGGAGATTATTCTAATCTGCAGGCTGAAAAACGAACAGATCATTTGATTCCACTTGTAGAGGAAATAAATATTATTTCTCTCTCTTTCCTTTAAAAAAACAAAGAAATGTTCAACATGATTACACATCCTTTGGGGCTTATTTGTAATAAATTTCTCAATGGAATGAGAACAATATTAATGATAGCTCTAAAAATAAAAGAGAATGAAGGATCTGGATTATTGAGCAATTCAAGTACTGAACCTGATTTGGCCCCTATCTGCACCATACATTTAAAGCACTATCATACGACTTTCACAGTCATGGCCTCCCCCAAAGATTCCTGGGAACTGAAGTTTGTTAACGGTGTTGACTATTATGAGCAGACCCCTACTCCCCTCACAGTTTCCAGAGTTCCCTAGGGAGAAGGATTGATTGTACAATTCTCAGAGCGGTTTAACAAACTGTCCTTTTATATCATCTTACTGATCAGGAAGGAGCAATTTACTAGTGTTAGTCTGTAAATTGACATCAAACCATCATGGCATGGGGAACTGTAGTTAAAGCTAACCTGGGTCTGTATGTTGATGAAGAGAGGAGGCAAGGGGTGTGTGTGTGCGTGCGTGCGTGCAAACCTGACATTCATAGCTTGAGTGGTCATTATTATTTTAATGTATTATCTGCCCTTTGCCCTAAGGTTCAACAGCAGGTTTCAATTTAAAATACGTTAAAAACAAATAATCCTGAAAGTAATGTGGGTCCTAAAAATATACATTGCATGACTAGGTAGCATGGTTGCTGGGCTCTATGCGGAAAGCCTCCACGAGCAGAGGAAACTCCCTGTTTCAGACTTTCACCCTCAAACTTGTGGTGGACTCTAAACCTGATAGAGGTGTGGCCCCAGAGCTGATGGGACTTGATGGTGTACCCCCACCTCCCTTGCACTCTTGTCCACATGTGAGAATGAATGTCTAAACAGGGCTTCAGTTAACTCAAGAACAGACCTTGCCTCCTTCCTCCATGGGAGAGGAGTTGTGATCTCATGTAAATCTGCATCTCTCACAAAGGAGGCAAGCTGTGCAAGCAAGTTCTTGATCAAGATTGTAACTTCCCCAAGTCTATAACAAATCAAAATTATAGGTCATGTTTTATTAATAAAATTTGCAAACAGACACAGGGGAATTTAGCTATATCCATCTTGCCCCCTTGCAGGGAACTGGATTAAATTACCCATGGCATACGCTAACTTTATGATTCTGTGCTCCAACTTTAAGAACATAAGAAGAGCCTGCTGGATCAGGCCAGTGGCCCATCTAGTCCAGCATCCTGTTCTCACAGTGGCCAACCAGGTGCCTGGGGGAAGCCCGCAAGCAGGACCCCAGTGCAAGGACACTCTCCCCTCCTGAGGCTTCTGGCAACTGGTTTTCAGAAGCATGCTGTCTCTGACTAGGGTGGCACAGCACAGCCATCATGGCTAGTAGCCATTGATAGCCCTGTCCTCCATGAATTTGTCTAATCTTCTTTTAAAGCCATCCAAGCTGGTGGCCATTACTGCGTCTTGTGGGAGCAAATTCCATAGTTTAACTATGCGCTGAGTAAAGAAGTACTTCCTTTTGTCTGTCCTGAATCTTCCGACATTCAGCTTCTTTGAATGTCCACGAGTTCTAGTATTATGAGAGAGGAAGAAAAACTTTTCTCAATCCACTTTCTCAGTGCCATGCATAATTTTATACACTTCTATCATGTCTCCTCTGACCCACCTTTTCTCTAAACTAAAAAGCCCCAAATGCTGCAACCTTTCCTCGTTAGGGAGTCTCTCCATCCCCTTGATCATTCTGGTTGCCCTCTTCTGAACCTTTTCCAACTCTATAATATCCTTTTTGAGATGAGGTGACCAGAACTGTACACAGTATTCCAAATGCGGCCGCACCATAGATTTATACAACGGCATTATGATATCGGCTGTTTTATTTTCAATACCTTTCCTAATTATCCCTAGCATAGAATTTGCCTTTTTCACAGCTGCCGCACACTGGGTCGACATTTTCATCGTGCTGTCCACTACAACCCCGAGGTCTCTCTCCTGGTCGGTCGCCGCCAGTTCAGACCCAATGTGTGTATATGTGAAATTAAGATTTTTTGCTCCAATATGCATAATTTTACACTCGTTTATATTGAATTGCATTTTTCCACCCATTCACTCAGTTTGGAGAGATCTTTTTGGAGCTCTTCGCAATCCCTTTTTGTTTTAACAACCCTGAACAATTTAATGTCGTTAGCAGACTTGGCCACTTCACTGCTCACTCCTAATTCTAGGTCATTAATGAACAAGTTGAAAAGTATAGGTCCCAATACCGATCCTTGAGGGACTCCACTTTCTACAGCCCTCCATTGGGAGAACTGTCCGTTGATTCCTACTCTCTGCTTTCTGCTTCTTAACCAGTTCCTTATCCACAAGAGGACCTCTCCTCTTATTCCATGACTGCTAAGCTTCCTCAGACGTCTTTGGTGAGGTACCTTGTCAAACACTTTTTGAAAGTCTAAGTACACTATGTCCACTGGATCACCTCTATCTATATGCTTGTTGACACTCTCAAAGAATTCTAATAGGGTACTGAGACAGGACTTTCCCTTGCAGAAGCCATGCTGGCTCTGCGTCAGCAAGGCTTGTTCTTCAATGTGCTTAGTTAATCTAGCTTTAATAATACTTTCTACCAGTTTTCCAGGGACAGAAGTTAAGCTAACTGGCCTGTAATTTCCGGGATCTCCCCTGGAACCCTTTTTGAATATTGGCGTTACATTTGCCACTTTCCAGTCCTCAGGCATGGAGGAGGACCCGAGGGACAAGTTACATATTTTAGTTAGCAGATCAGCAATTTCACATTTGAGTTCTTTGAGAACTCTCGGGTGGATGCCATCCGGGCCTGGTGATTTGTCAGTTTTTATTTTGTCCATTTAGCCTAGAACTTCCCAGAGCTTGGAAGATTACTTTTAAAAAGTAATAAATTACAGTTACAATTTGGCCCCAAAAAGGAGTAATTACCGTTACAATTACAATTGCTCTGAAAGTAACTGATTACTTTACTTTTTCTCAAAAGTAATCACTACAATTACATTTCAGTTACTTTTAAAAAAAAACTCCTACGAGGTGCTGGCCTTGGCTGCTGCACATCTAAGAAGCCTAAAACAATGTTAAAAATAAACACACACACACAGGGGGTAGTAGAATAAAAAAATTTATCCATAAGATTAACATAATGGCATAACAGAATCTCACATCCCCCCAAGCAATGAAGATACCCCAACTCTTGAAATCAAATTTTACAGTTGAAATGCTTTTATAGTATGTTTCTGTTATGTCTCAAAAGAACAAGATGCTCAAAGAGCATGTCAGACAAGGAATGTCTTTTTACAGTCATTACGTTGCCACCAGTACTGAACAGGCGTTCTACTGCGGCGCTTGAAGGCATGCCTGTGTTGTGCTGCAAAAAACACCGCAGCACACGTGGAAAGCCATGGAGTGATGACACTTCCCTGCTGGGAGACCTCAGGTACCTCACCAGTTCCTCCTCAGCAGTGTCCACTGCTGACTTCTTGCCCTGGGGCAGAAAGTTAAAGAAGTCACCTTCTAAGTCATCTCCTTCCTGGTCTTTATCTGAAGACTGATCATTGTCCTCATTAAGTACACCCCTCTTTATTTCAGCTTTCAACAAGGCTTCCACTGTGTATCTAAGAAAGAGAGAGGATATGTTAACACATATATGTTAGGAAACCATCATCTGCTCTTCATTTCCTGATGCTTGTCATGTCCCCTGGTTCAGGGTCCAGCCTGAGCCTGCGGATGATGACATGGAAGGTAGGAAGGTGACCAAGTCACCACACTCATGGGGCAGCACAGCAGACCCTTAAGGATTACCTGCAGCAACCCAAGGTTGTGATGAGGAGCCCCAGGAAGAAAAGGCCCAGCCCCTGCCTACCACCTTAAGCCCTCTGATGCCTCCCTTGAGACAACATTTCCCTTGGAGTAATCCACCCAAAGGGCTTCCCTAATGTTCTTACTTGTTGGTATGGGTGGTGGCCTGATACGATTCCAGCCAATCTAGTTTGAAGCGAGGGTGTAGGCAGGCTGCCAGAAGAAGCCTCTTGTCCTCCCAGATAGCTGCAAACCGCTTTCTTAGGGCTTCGCCCACACCTCTCAGCAGCTGAAAACAGTATGTGTACCTCTCAGGTTTGTTTTCCAGTCCTTCTAACTTGCGGTCCAGATTGCAGAGTGTTGGTAGCAAATACCCCATGAACATGCCGTTCTCCCGTTGCAGGATATCTAGGGACTGGGCTAGTGGCTCCATAATCTCTGTGTATTCCTGTACCACTTCAATCTCAGCAGCTGAGCAGCGGTCCATTATGGCATGCATTTTTAGTGGCACAGTTGACAGGAGCTCATGTAGTTGCTTCAACGCATCAAAGGTGGAATTCCACCTGGTCTTATTCGGTACCTTCAGATACACACCACATTGCACACGGATATACTCAGCAATCTGGGCTGACTGGTTCTGCTTGGACCACAACTTGCTGCACTTTCCCATCAAGGAACGAAACTGTTTCTTGAAAGGACCAAGAAGACTACTTTTGGAGGAGTCAGAAAGCATGGCCTCTATGTCTTGTGTTGCCACAAGGTTGAGGGTGTGGCTAGCACATCTCTGGTGTGGTGGTAAAACAAAATCCTCTCCTGAGTCTGCAGCTTCTTCCTCTGCCTCAGGTCCTGTGTCTGTTGACCATTGAACTGTACTGTCACTGAGTTTATTTTCCATCAAGTCTGCAAGTCTGGAAATCTGTAGCTAGAAGGAGTTATGTCTTTGCCCAGTCTGGGAACGGACAGCCAAGGCCGTTGCCATGGTAGCAGCAAGATAGACTGGGAGAGTTCTAGCAGCTATCTGTGTTGAGCTGAGTCTTCTGTGTCATGTCTTTGAACAGAGAACTTCTCTCCTGGGGGGGGGGGAGCAACTCTACATGTAATCTTAAAGCCTTAAGCCATAATGTCTTGTAGTAAAGACTCTTAACCTGATCTAATGCCTCTGTGATGTTTCTTGCTCAACTTAACTCCAATGTAACGTATGCTGTTTCACGCAACAACACACACACATCAACAGGGTTATGGGCCCAGATCCACAGCGTGTTACACAGGAGTAAGTGGCTGGTCTGAACGGCAGACGGAGTTCCAGAGGGCAGCTTGATTGATTGTACCAGACAGAGGTGAGCAACATGGCTGTAAACCTGTCTGGGGGAGGCTTGCCAATGGAAAGATTGACGGAAAAGAATTATTCCAGCTGGAAGCCGAGGACACGGGCTTTGCTGATAAAAAAGGATTTATGGGACATTATAGATGGACCCCCTCCGGCGGTACTGACCACGGCCTGGACACGTAGAGATCAGAAGGCGCAAGCTTTTATACTTCTGGCTCTATCAGACTCTCAACTGTTACACGTGAGAGATGTTACAAACGCCAAACAGATGTGGGACGTGTTGAAGGCCCTACATGTGCAACAGACTGCGGGATCTAAATTGTGTTTGGCAAGGAAGCTGTACCAGATGCGCTTCACGGGTGAGTGTGAAATGAGTGAGCATCTCTGTCATGGCCCCGTCAGAGGACTCCTCAGATGAGGATGACTCGGGAGTAACAGCAGCAGACCCAGGAGCAGCAGAAGACACGGAGGAGCCTCCTGAGAATCCAGCTCCTTCTGCCCCTCAGCTGCAGAGCACCCCAGGGACAGCAGAGGCCCTGCAGCCAGACACAGACAGTGAACAGGATACTTCCCCCTCACCTGCAGAACGTAGACAGCAGAAGGTCAGGCAGAAGAGAGGCAGGCCTGTCTCCTTAAGGCCCAAACGCTGAGGGCTCACACCTACTGTCCATCCTGCTCTTTATAAGGCACACCTTGGCTGCAGCTTGTTGCTGACTGCAACGTCAGGCGTGGCTTTGTGTAGACCTAGTTTCCCTGCAGCATCTCTTTGACTGACCTCCTTGGCAATTGATCCCGGACCTCCACTGACCTCGCTTCTGGACTTCTGACTCGGCAATTACGCTTCGGATAGGCCTGGCAGATTTACAACCCGACTGCTGGCTAAGGACTTTCCTTCCCTGCCAAAGACCCAGGAATTTCCAGCCCCCCTGACACTGCTGATGCAGTGTAGAGCTGACAATCTCACTGAATTCAGGCGCCTATTTGCTGAGTTGCAGGATCGAGGCATGGAACACTCTGAACTTCAGAAGACCTATCTGATCCTGGCTTCACTCGATGGGACTTGGAATAATATGGCCATGGCTTTCGAAGCCATGCCTGACGGAGGTCTGAACATTGCGTTTATTGAGGAAAAACTGTCCCAGGAATGGCAGCGGAGACAAGAGGCGAAAAGTGCTGAGGAAAAGCAAAGAGCCAAGCTGAAAGAAGAAAGCAGCTGCAGACAGGAAAGCAAGCGGGAGCAGCAGCGGCTGAAATCTTGTTATGCCTGTGGGGCTCGTGGGCATCTTCAAAGAGACTGTGTAGTCAAGCGCAACTCCAGCGAAGGAGGCTTGAAGCAGGGAAATGTGAACTTTGTTTGTAAACAGAAACCACAAACTTTAGCACCTGTTGACTGGATTCTTGACAGCGGTGCAAGCCGTATATTAATCAAAGACAGGAGTTTGTTTTACGCTTCAGAAGACGTGCAGGACTTTGTTTCACTAGCGGATGGATCACGCAAGAATGTGGAAGCCCGAGGACTGGTGAGATTTGATAAACTTGGAATACTGTCAGATTGTTTGTTTGTACCAGAACTGCATCATAACGTCTGTGAGAAAACTGGTGAGTTGTGATTTTTCAGTCTTGTTTCACAAAGACCAATGTTTTGTAATGAGGGGAGATCAAGTGTGCATGCAGGGAAGCCTTAATGATTCACAGTTTAAAATGTCCATGGGTGTGAAGTGTGCTGATGCCTTGAGTTTAATGGGGCGGAAAGGGAATGACGGTCAGGGCTGTAAACAGACAGCCGTAAAAGGCATGCCATCGGTATTCACTGCCCAGATGGAGGAGGTTCACAGAGAACTAGAAGAGCCATCATCATTTCAAGCAATCAGGCTGATGCCTGAGGCAGAGCAGCACAAACGGCAGCAGGCCATGCAGGAAGAATTACAAGCCATGCAAAAGAATGGCACGTGGACAGTAGTAAAGTTACCCATGGGTTAAAAGGCCATAGGTTGCAGATGGGTGTTTAAGAAGAAGAAAGCAAGTTCCGGGGAAGTACAGAGGTACAGGGCACGTTTGGTAGCCAAGGGATTCACCCAGCAACATGGAACAGATTTTGATGCTGTTTTCGCCCCGGTTGTGAAACATGAGTCTATTCGTGTTCTGATGAAACTAGCAGCGATGCAGAAGATGCACATTAATCATTATGATATAGGGACAGCATTCCTCCATGGTGATTTAAAGGAGGAGATATACATGGAGCTGTCTCCGGGTTCTGTGTCACAGGAAGGGTTTGTGTGCAAGTTACGTAAGTCTATCTATGGATTGCGGCAGAGTACACGCTGCTGGAATGAGAAATTGGACAGTGTGTTACAAGGGATGGGATTTCAAAGGTGCAAGGCAGATCCCTGTGTATATGTCCAGAGAAAAGGAACACAAACCAATATCTGTGCTGTTTATGTGGATGACATCGTGTACATGTATCATGATCAACAAGAGGAAAAGGAATTCAGGGAGCAACTGGGCAGGCAGGTGGACACAAAGAATTTGGGGCCTGTCACACACTATTTAGGCACGGATATTGTGCGTGCAGAAGACGGAAGCATAACATTGAGTCAGGAAAGTAAAATAAATCAGATCATAGAAGAATGCAACATGACAGAATGCAATGTTGTGAAGACTCCAATGGTTGTGGCTTTCCAACAGAATGTGCAGGAGACGCCCTGTACAGAACCTGAGAAGTACAGGCGCATAATAGGGAAATTGCAATATTTGGTGAAGGTGTCTCGCCCAGACATATGTAATGCAGTCAGCATTTTAAGCCGGAAGGTAGAGCATCCTTCAGAGGCTGACTGGCAGGGAATTAAAAGGGTAGTAGTGCGTTATCTGAAAGGCACGAAGACAAAAAGTCTGGTTTTGACAGGAGCAAAGACAGGAGGTCTTGAATGTTTTGTGGATGCAGATCATGCAGGGGAGCTGAGCAGTCGTAAGTCAACCTCTGGCATAGTTATGATGTGGCACGGATCTTGCATTGATTGGAATAGCAAGAAACAGGCTATGGTTGCAACATCAAGTGCAGAAGCAGAGTATGTGGCCTTATCCCAGGCCTGTAATGAGTTGCAATGGTTCACAATGCTCATGCAGGATTTAGGCATGGAGATACAACTACCAATCACTGTACATGAAGACAATCAGACCTGCATCAAGATAGCCACATCAGAAGCTCATACCAAAAGAACAAAACATATTAGTGTCAGATACTTTCACGTAAGGGATTGTGTGCAGCAGGGGTTCGTTAACCTGACATTCTGTGACACTAACAACATGGTGGCTGACATAATGACCAAGCCGTTGTTTGAGGAGAAGTTTGGAAAACTGGTAAAAAGGCTTGGAATCAGTTGAAGTTTGATTGAATAAAGTGTTAGCTAAATGTACAGAGATGTTCTGAACTGTACTGAAATGTAAACTGTATTGCAAGATGTATTGTAGAAATGTATTATTGTTATTGTTGTCATGAATTACAGACATGATGGGAAAAAGGGGGGTTTGTTGACCATTGAACTGTACTGTCACTGAGTTTATTTTCCATCAAGTCTGCAAGTCTGGAAATCTGTAGCTAGAAGGAGTTATGTCTTTGCCCAGTCTGGGAACGGACAGCCAAGGCCATTGCCATGGTAGCAGCAAGATAGACTGGGAGAGTTCTAGCAGCTATCTGTGTTGAGCTGAGTCTTCTGTGTCATGTCTTTGAACAGAGAACTTCTCTCCTGGGGGGGGAGCAACTCTACATGTAATCTTAAAGCCTTAAGCCATAATGTCTTGTAGTAAAGACTCTTAACCTGATCTAATGTCTCTGTGATGTTTCTTGCTCAACTTAACTCCAATGTAACGTATGCTGTTTCACGCAACAATGCACACACATCAACAGTGTCCAGGATCTCACAGATAGGCACAAACTCCACCTCAGCCTCCTCCTCCTCCTGGTTATCACCATCATCGTCACTGGTGCCTGCAGCTTCCACTGGTTCTTTGGCCATGAAAACTCTGAACGCTTTCACAAAGTTGGAGCCATTGTCTGTAGTAGTGCACATAACTTTGTTGTGGATCCTGTACTGCACATGTACATCATGCAGTGCTTTTGAAAGGACATCGTATGTATGGCGCCCCTTCAGACGCTTACAAGCCAAGGCCCCGACCTCACGTTTCAGGGTAGTTGGGTTGATCCAGTGGGCTGTTACCCCAAAGTAACTCTTCTTGCCATTGGTCCAACAATCTGCAGTGGTTGCTATATATGCCACAGCACCCATTCGGTTTGCAAGAGTTTCTCTCATGTGGCATGCTCTCTTCTCAATTCTGTCTCTCAGAGTCTTGGCACATATGATGGTGAGATCTTTGGGGAGTCCAATGCGAACCAGATTAATGAATGATGGTTTGTCCACAGTCTGAAGTGGTAATGTCTCCTCTACAATGAAATCAATGATTCTCCTGTCGAGATTGCTCTGGGTGACAGGCTCCCTGCCAGATCCCCACCTCTCAAGGGTTGTCTGCTGGTGCTTCAGCATTTTGGGAGGAGGGGTGTCATGCATTGGTTCAGGAAGGCCACGTCTCCTTGCCTTTATTGCTTCTTCAATTGCTCTCAGCTTCTCAGGGTGTGTCCTCTGAGGAAGAAGAACAAAGCATGAATCCAAGAAAAAATGGAAGAGGAACTTCACAATTTAAACATAAATAGACAATGGACACTCTTTGAGGACCAGCATGACAAAGGCTTACCTCAAAATGTTTCTTCACATTGGATGAGGAGGAAACAGCTGATCTCAGATTTTTGATCCTTGGAAGGCAGTAATTGCATCGTACAACAACATTTTCCCCACTCTGGCTCACAAATGTACAAGCTTTCTCAAAGCCAAACCATGGTACTTGCTGTTCTGCAGATGTGGCTGTGGGCAACTGGCACTGCTTCATGCCCTCCTCCTCCTCATGCACAGGGCCTCCTTTCTGAACCTCACTTTCTAGTTTTGCCTCCTCAGGATCAACAAGCTGTGACTCAAGTGGCCGCACTAACTGACTGCTGCTCTCAGCAGCAAAACCTGCAACAGGCGTCTGTGTAATAAACAAGAGATAATGCTCCTATATGGGTGAACTTCAGCTGTGATGTGCCCCCATCTCTTCCCCATGCTGCAAGATCCCTCAGTCAGAGTGGAAGTAAGCAGGTCGATAGCACAATTAAAAGAGATCCTATTTGCATCATTTTTGCTCACTGAATAACCCTGCCTGGGCCAGTCTAACCTACTATCTCACAGGGTTGTTGTGAGAACAAAATGAGACTAGGGTTCAAATCCCCACATAGCCATGAAGCTCACTGAGTGACCTTGGGCCAGTCACTGCCTCTCAGCCTCATGAAAACCCTATTCATAGGGTCACCATAAGTTGGAATCAACTTGAAGGCGGTACATATATATTTTATTTTGAATATGATGATTATGATAATAAATATGCAGCATTTCAAATTAATTCTGTATGAGAAGCATTCCATGCCAAGCTTGGAAAACCAAGGATGAGGTATAAAATGTAGACAAAAATACTTTTGACAAAATGCCGTTTATCTTTTATATCTATATCTATAATTAGCAATACAGCTGAATGATGTATGTAAAGTATTTTTTCTTTCCCTTTTCTGTTTTATTAATATTTTAGTACTACTGCTAAAGTTCTGATGAAAGAATAAAGCATTCATTAGCCAAATTCAAATGATTAGAACACATCACATAAATTCCACTGAAGTTGGAGTTTTTGCCATAGAAAATGAAAAAACATATAACCTATGGTAGCCCAATAGACAATCAGAACTAATATAAAACCCTGTTGCTTCTCATTTGCAAATCTTGCTAGATCTAAGGTAACTCTAGATCATGTGAGTTCAGGTGATGCATGTTATGTACATTTGTATGGATATTAGCAGAGATTGTCAACAGTCTGTCTCTCTCTGGGACTGGGAATCTCTCTCTTTCTCACAGAACATGAGTTTGAGAGCTGGGGGACTGCGAGGAGGAGCTGCAAGGACCCTACTTCTCACCTCATCTCTGCCAAGAACAAAAAAATCAGCCTTAAGCCATTTATTATACGCCTAATGATTTTTTATTTTTATTATTATTATTACTGAGACAGTTTTTGTCCCACATACAATTCAGTCTTGTGATTAAACAGGACAAAAATACAAATAAAAAGAAAGATGGAGTTCAAATAAATATACAATAAAAAGCTAGCTGGCATTTTAAAAGGCAGGAGTGCTCTGTCTGGATAAATACAGCACACAGGTATGCATGGGAACAAGGGGGAGAGTTCAAAAAGGGGGGGAAGGAAGGCCGAAGTTTCAGAAGTGCCTTGTGATTGATGGAGGGGGCGGCAACGAGGCAAGGAGAGGCAGTGGGGGGGCAGAAGGGGCCACGGACACACACACACACACACACACACACACTCACACACAAATCATCGTCACTCACCTCCACAGCTCTTCGCCATTCTGCTGCTGCCTTCTCCTCTGTTGTCCTTGCCATGGCTTTTTCCTCCGGCGTCCATTTTTTCCTCTCAGACGCTAGCAGGCCCTGCCTATTCACCTCTTCCCTCGTGCCTCCTAACACAGATCACGAGGGAAGAGACAGTCTGCGCAGAGGTCCAATCAGTGTGAGGCACATGTCTTGTGTTAACCAATCACAGCCAGGAGCTGACTTCCCCTTGTTCCCGCCCCCAAGTAACGTCCAACCTAACATGGAAACGTTAAAGTTGCAGCTGAAAAGTAGGGAAATTACTAGTCGTTCCGTTACTTGCCAAATGTAATGGAATTACCCACTCGTTATTTAAAATTGTAACGAATTACAAGTAACTCGTTAAAAATAACGAGTTACTTCCAAGCTCTGGAACTTCCTCTCTCGTTACCACTATTTGTCTCAGTTCCTCAGAATCCCTTCCTGCAAATGTTAGTTCAGGTTCAGGGATCTGCCCTATATCTTCCACTGTGAAGACAGATGCAAAGAATTCATTTAGCTTCTCTGCAATCTCCTTATCGTTCTTTAGTACACCTTTGACTCCCTTATCATCCAAGGGTCCAATCGCCTCTCTAGATGGCCTCCTGCTTTGAATGTATTTATAGAATTTTTTGTTGTTGGTTTTTATGTTCTTAGCAATGTGCTCCTCAAATTCTTTTTTAGCATCCCTTATTGTCTTCTTGCATTTCTTTTGCCGGAGTTTGTGTTCTTTTTTATTTTCTTCATTTGGACAAGACTTCCATTTTCTGAAGGAGACTTTTTGCCTCTAAGAGCTTCCTTGACTTTGCTTGTTAACCATGCTGGCATCTTCTTGGCCCTGGCCAGAGCTTGGAAAAGTTACTTTTTTGAACTACATCTCCCATCAGCCCAATCCAGTGGCCATGCTGGCTGGGGCTGATGGGAATTGTAGTTTAAAAAAGTAACTATTCCAAGCTCTGGCCCTGGCGGTACCTTTTCTGATCTGTGGTATGCACTCCAGTTGAGCTTCTAAGATAGTGTTTTTAAACAACTTCCAAGCATTTTCAAGTGATGTGACCCTCTGGACTTTGTTTTTCAGCTTTCTTTTTACCAATTCCCTCATTTTTGTGAAATTTCCTCTTTTGAAGTCAAATGTGACCGTGTTGGATTTTCTTGGCAATTGGCCATTTACATGTATGTTTAATTTAATAGCACTATGGTCACTGCTCCCAATCGGTTCAACAACACTTACATCTCGCACCAGGTCCCGGTCCCCACTGAGGATTAAGTCCAGGGTTGCCGTCCCTCTGGTCGGTTCCATGACCAACTGGTCTAGGGAATAGTCATTTAGAATATCTAGAAATTTTGCTTCTTTGTCATGACTGGAACTCATATGCGGCCAGTCTATGTCCGGGTAGCTGAAGTCACCCATTACTACCACATTGCCTAGTTTGGATGCTTCGTCAATTTCATATCTCATCTCAAGGTCTCCCTGAGCATTTTGATCAGGGGGACGATAGATCGTTCCCAGAATTAAATCCCTCCTGGGGCATGGTATCACCACCCACAACGATTCTGTGGAGGAGTCCGCCTCTTTTGGGGTTTTGAGCTTGCTGGATTCAATGCCTTCTTTCACGTATAGAGCGACACTGCCACCAACACGTCCTTCCCTGTCCTTCAGATATAGTTTATATCCAGGGATAACCGTATCCCACTGGTTTTCCCCATTCCACCAGGTCTCCGCTATGCTCACTATATCAATGCTCTCCTCTAAGACCAAGCACTCCAGTTCTCCCATCTTGGTTCGGAGGCTCCTAGCATTAGCGTGCAGGCACTTGTAAGCAGTGTCTCTCTTCAAGTGTCTTTGGCACTTGTGGTTTGGCCTGTGGTAATTTTGCCCTTCTGAATTGATATCCTGTGCCCCTGCTCTCACAATGCCTACTTCTAGGCCTACCCCTTTTAAAACTTCATCATTTCTTTGGTCTTTATCCCAGGGGGGAGGTTTATTCTGAACCGGACCTTCCTTAGCTCCTGTCGGGTTTCCCCCCTCAGTCAGTTTAAAAGCTGCTCTGCCACCTTTTTAATTTTAAGTGCCAGCAGTCTGGTTCCATTCTGGTTCAAGTGGAGCCCGTCCCTTTTGTACAGGCCCGGCTTGTCCCAAAATGTTCCCCAGTGCCTAACAAATCCAAACCCCTCCACCCGACACCATTGTCTCATCCACACATTGAGACTGCAAAGCTGTGCCTGTCTGGCTGGTCTTGCGCGTGGAACTGGTAGCATTTCAGAGAAAGCCACCTTGGAGGTCCTGGCTTTCAGCATCCTACCTAGCAACCTAAATTTTGCTTCCAGGACCTCACGGCTGCATTTCCCCATGTCATTGGTGCCAATGTGCACCACAACCACTGACACCTCCCCAGCACTGTCTACCAAACTATCTAAATGATGGGTGATATCCGCAATCTTCTCACCAGGCAGGCAAATCACCTTGCGGTCTGCACACCCATCACACACCCCACTGTCTATGTTCCTAATGATCAAATCACCCACTACAAGGATCCCTCCACCCCCCGGAGATATATTCACCTTTGTATTAATTATCTTTCCTTTCCTTTTTTTGTTATTCTCTAATCTTGACCAGACTTTCATTGAGCCTTCCAGCTGTTTTGGACTGCAACGACCATCATTCTTAACTTTTGACCATGCTGCCTTTGATGCTTATGTGGGTTATAGTCTAAAACAGTTGGAGGGCACCAGGTTAGGGAAGGCTGTTCTAGACTGCAAACCTTTAGTGGGGATCTTCTTTGTTTCATTTTGTAAAGAGCCATGCTCATTTAAAGAAAGCTATATCAATAACAGCAGTATTAGCAGTAATAATTCTAATGCTTGAACAATGTGATCAGATGGGCTCTCAGTACATAAAAGTATATGTAGTTTGGAAACTTATACAGTATAATGTCAGGAATTACCGAGGGGGGGGGATTCAGTAATCATCAGATTTTTGGGGATTTGGTTTTGGTAGAACAATATAACTGAATCTGGGGTTTTAATAGGCTTATAAAGAAACATTCTGAGGTTTGCTGCCTCCTGTTCCATTCTTCATCTTGGAATTTAGAAACATTTAGTCTTGGTTTAATAAGAAAGTGAATATTGTCACTGGCTGGGATCCATTAAGCACATTTAGGCTTTTGGAAGGGCTTTTGTCTTTATGTTCCAAGAGAGGGAGAAAAGGGGGGGGGGAGAGAGATGAGGGAAGGCTCATATGGCAGGGTTGGGCAGCCTTCAGGCTTGTCACATGTACCTTCTTTTTTACTAGAACTTCAAGATCTATTATTCAGAGCCAGGTGCAAAAAACATGTAGTTAGAATGAAATAACAGGGTACCTCTGAGCTTATTTTGAGCCAAGGGCTGTGGGCGCACCAATCACTTCAACAATAGCGAGAATGGTTTTTCTGGATGTGTTTTGGAGCAACTCTGCCCTTGGCTGGACACACCTCCCTTCCCCACTGCTGACTTCAGACCTTTCAGGACTGCCCACAGCAAAGTGATGGGCTAATAACTGACTCTGCCTGAGCTTGCACCAAAGCATTTCCATTGGCCAAACCTGGAAGACAAATGGGTTGATCTACCAATCAGTTGTGAAATGTGTCTGAGGCTGAATTAAATAAAAAACGCACTCAAGCCAATCCAACCAGATTTTAGAGTAAAAAAGGGTGGAGTAAAATCAGTGTCGTCTGCCCTTGTTTTCAGAAAAGACAGCTGGAGATGCACTGGAACTGGCACAACAATAAGTGTGTCTCTCCCGTAGGAGTTTGTGTTCAGTACCAGAACTGAACTGAACTTATAGTAATTTAAAACAAATGTTGGCTGCATACACACCATACATTTAAAGCACATTTAAAGTACATGAGTTCCACATAGAATCCTGGGAAGTGTAGGTTGTTCAAGGTGCTGAGAATTATAGCTCTGTGAGGGGTAGACTACAGAACCCAGGAGTCTTTGGGGAAACTCATGTGATTTAAATCTGCTTTAAATGTATGGTGTGTATGCAGCCATCCATTCCTTGTTAGTTTTCATTTCAGCAGCCTAATTTAGGGGTGCTTCCAGATAGGTATTTATGTGGGATCAGTACCAATGCATGCAAGTTTTTTGCAGCATCTGTACGATGTTGTTCACACCAAAATACCAGCCCATATTTCCCCTCCTCCAACATAAACTAGATTTATCCTTTCCTGGGAAAATCTGATAAGTTAAATAAATCTTGCTGTCAATGATCCACTTGTAATGCCTGAAGGACTCATTTGCAATATTAACCTCCCACCTGGAAGCACCATAAGTGAAAAAAGCCATTTTATTGCTGCTATTGTTAAATTGGGAGTCAGAAACCCTTGCTACTATACTACAAATTACTCAGAGATCTATTTGCACAGTAGTTTTCAACCTCTTTCAAACTTGGGACCCATATTTAACCCAAACATGCAATTAGGAAGCCACTTCTTCATTTTTTACCATAGAGTTATGTGGTAGTGGTAGTGCTGCTGTTGCAACCCACCTCAGATCAGGCTGTGAGCCAGCAGTGGGTCCTGACCTACCAGTTGAAGACCAATGTAGAAGTAGATCCAGATCTACTTTCTGCCCACCCATTCATATGGTATGTTCTAAGACATTTTTAGCATTCATATTCCACAAGGATAGCTTCAATGTGGAACATGTGTGCAGAAAAACAACTAGAATGATTACAAGTATGGGATCACTTTCTTGGGGACTGTATGATTAGGGGCAGGATGTTAGGTCGGGGTCTTCCAGAATGTTTGAGAAGCTTTTGCTCAGTCTCAAGATCTTATCACACGTTCGACTGCAAAGTGATGCTGTGTTTTATCTGGTTTTGCCTTTTCTTGTTCACCTTGCAATGTGTAGCCTTCCTCATTTGCTAGAGACAGATGAGCATGCAGTTCTGCCAGCATGTCTTTTGAGATGCACCTGCTTCCTGCTTGTGATATTCTTTAGCTTGTTTTGCAAAGGTAGATCAGTAATGAATTGTGAGAGGAGGATTCTGCCTTGTCACCATAAGCTGGACTGAATGGGGTTTTCTTGCTCTCTGCATTTTTTTTTTTAAATCTGATGTCGTCTTTCTTCCATCTGTAAGAAGCAGTGTACCTTAAGAGGCCACTTACTTGGATTAGATGAGAGTAGACTTTTTTCAAATGCCAAAGGTGCACTCACCGAGAAGAATTAAATCAATGTCTGAGTTCAGCCCAAAGTACAAAGTTAAACCCTTGAAAAAAAGGAAATTTAGTACACATTCAAGAACAAAGCAGCACTGCTAACAATGTAAACCTTTAATCATCTTTGTGTGCATTCTGTTTTCAGACTTCATGGAAGACTGTTCACACTTATGTAGCCAAACTGGCAGCACCCGTACACAAGAGGGAGGTATTGGTGGACTAATGGGTAGAGAAGTCCAACAAAATCTTTATGGAAAAAATCCTAAGGGGGGGTTGAACCCCCAAAATAGTTCCATAAGAGGGAATGGAATGGAGTGGCTGGAAAGGGGGGAGGAAGGAAGAGATGTGTAGAGATAAATAGGGTCTACAAGGAACCATCTAATTGTGTGGTTAGCTCATTTCCTAGTTCACATTAAGAAAGAAGTGAGAACTGTCCATAGAAATCAATGGAGAAATCCAGGATTTTATGCAGCTGGAATTGGGCAGCCGTTTGTCCATCTTCTCATCCCCACCACATAGAGCTTATTCTTTATAACTCTGTTCTTATTTTATGGGAAGCATTTTTTAAAAAAAACTTCTGCTGATTCAAATTCCAAAGCAAATGCAGTTCAGTGTCCACAAATTGCAGGTTGGAAGGGGCTGTTGTGGGAGAGAGGGGCTTATGAAAGCCTCCAGTGTAGTGCACAATGAATACTGCATAAGCCAGGGATATACTGCAAACTTTAGTTGCAAAAACCAACTTTGTTTATTGTTGCTATGAAGGATTGCTGCAATCTTCTGGAGCAAAAATCTAGTTTTTAGAACCTATTAATGTACAATATTACAGAATATGAAGTACAATATTTTAATTTTAAAGGTGCATTTTCCTCATTTTAAAAACATGACTATCTGATATGTGAAGGTGGACTTTTTTTAAATCTGTGACTGGTAAATGGATGGTTGGTTCCTCTTTCATAATTGTCCACAAGCTGTATTTCAATAGTTCTTTTCAGATGTTGTAAAGTGTATCCAGTGTGCACACGTGGAAGCAGCAGGTTTTGCTCTCTGTATGTACATTCATTGTACTGTCTGAAAGGCCACTGTGCCCTGAAAAGGCCCTGAAAAAGCAGAGTTCCTGAATGGGCAGAGAAGAGCCTTCCGTATATATTCATGTGGCAGTCTTTTCAAAGGGTACAATGAATATGCATATGCCAGAAGTGGAGCATGGAACTCCATGTATGTTCATTGTACATGCACCAAAACATATGCAAAAAAAATTAATAATGTTGATTCTATAAAGCTATGTTACTCTACAGATATTGCAGTTAGATATCTACTAACTATACACACACGCACAGGAGTTGATTGGTGTTGCTAATGTGTGAGTATATGTAAAGACCAGTCGCCTTTCTGCTCACCTGGTTCAGTATTTCTGTCTTCAGTGCTATGTTCCCTGATTGCTAACAACTTCATTTGGAGAGTTTGTCTGGCCTTTGGTTGCTGGCATAAAGAATCAGCTTTTAAATATGGTTCTTGCGTGCTGAAGGCAAATGATCATCATGTCTCGCTACAACTGGCAAGCAAAAGAACCAAAAAAATCTTCCCCAATGAATTTTCCTATTTTCAGGCTTTGGCCCTCCCAGAAGAGGAGGCTTGGAGAATAATAAATAATGCTTGCTAATTTGCAAATGGATGCATATTAAAAATTCCCATTAACTATGATAGAGGTTTAGCTGGAAAAAAGTGACTACTAGTACAGTACTTCTAATTTGCTAAGTGCTTTACCATCTTCATTATGTTCACCCTTACAACTATCTTTTAGGTAGATCATGATTCCTTTTTAATGGATGGGAGTTGCTACTGTGAGACTTGGTTAGGTTACCCAGTTAGTCCATGATTAAAATGGGACTTAAATTCAGGTGTCGCAGATTCAAGCCCAACATTGATGCCCTTTAGACGTATCTGCAGTTTTCCAGAAGATGATCTCATATGGCTTGGGGCTTCATCCACAAGGGTTGGGTGTGCTCAGTGAGAGGTGCCAATCCCATGGGGAAACCACACACGGTTGGTCCCACCCAAGTGGCTGTGTCAGATAGAGGCAGTGCCCAGCTGTGTGATGTCATATCAACGGAAAACTCCTTCCAGTAGGATGCCTGTTTCAGACCTGGGCATGATCAACCCTGCCCACATGGCATGCAGATGCAGGTATCTGACATGTGGAATAGCTGCACAGAAATATTGTTCTCATGTGGGTTCAGGTATATTCAAAGAGCATCTTATTCACCACTAAACCACATCAGCTTTATAAGAAGCCATCTAGCAGACACAATAGTGTTCATTTGAGATCAGCCAGGCAGCCATATTCTGTTTGTAGAGGCGGAGTCTCAGTCAACTATAAAAGGAATCAAGATTACTGTGTGGTGCCTTAAAAAAAAAAAGGCATGGCATAGCTTTGTTAGGTATGTGCAGTATTATCCTCAATTGATCTGTCTTTCTGTCTATCTACAAGGGGAGGGAGGATATGACCATAAAGCCCAGCAATTACTAATGCACAGCACAAATGCAAACAAAATCCAGTCAAAAGAGTAAAAGATTTACTGAGAGTAGGAGTGACCCAGTCCTGATTTATAATGCAACTGCCAAGGCAAGGTGAACAGCATGCAGTAATACATACTTAGAGAAGGACAATGGCTTTCTGTAGTGAGCTAGCCACTCCCAAATCAAATATAGTCATTTCTGCTTGTACACTGATCTGTTTTTTATTGTTAAAAAATGAATCAATACACCTGCATTGGGGTTAATTTTACTTACTTGTTATCAACTTTGAGAGCATCTGTGGTTATTTAGCGACAATGAAGAGGAGCCTGAAATACTATGTTTATTCATTTTCAAACAATGCCTCTATTTTATTTGGGGCCAATACAATCTCTGTTATACTCATTGTTCTGCATTTATTCAGTTGCCTGGTACGGTAATACACTGCTTTCAGCATTCTAATGGGATTTCATGGGGCTGCCATCCCTAGGTTGATTTGTAACAGGAAGCCAGGACAATAAAGGCTTTGAGGAGATTAATGAGAGAAATGCATGCCTCTATCAAGGGGCATCCATGCAAAATGAAAAACAACACTGTCTTCCATTGCTTGTTACGGCAATCTCATTTTCACCAGTAAATAACTTTACTGCATTCCTCCACACAATGAACATGGACAAAAGGCCCTGACAACAATGAATGCACTTCTTGGTTGGGGGAGGAGACTGATTACTTTTCAAGATATTTAATGTTCACCTGCCAGCTTTGCCCTTCACACAGTTTTTTTACACTTAAAGAAATGAAACTCTTTTCAAGAATCTCCCTTCTCTTTTGAAAATATTTTAACTCTCAAATGGGCAGCATGGAATCAGCAAAAAGCCCAGTAGCTAGAGACAGAAAGGCCTCTTAATTTGGGTTCTCTTAGAGTCTCATTTTTTCAATCTTATATTCAGCTCTGCACATTTCTGCAGCAATGTGTGATTTTTTTAAAAAAAATTCTTTGTGAAAATTCATCTGCATTTTAGTGCAAATTTCTCTTAATAAATACATTTTTGTGTGCAATTTTCAATAATAATATACACATTTCTGCAAGCAATTTCTCCTAATATAATGCATTTTTGTAAACATTGTTTGGAGAACTGCATTGAAAAATTTGGATAACGGTGAATTTTAAAGGATTGCTGTGTTTTAGTTCTCATATTGTTTGATAAAGTGCTAATTTGATAGACTTCGCTTTAAATGCGAACCAAAGCAAATGTCTCCGCCATCACTATTGGCTGCATAGCAGCTTCTTCGAACATCATAAGAAAGACTGTATTCTACGTGATACATTTGGTTACTGGGCTGGGATCATAAACTATATCTAAAAATTTCACTAGAAAGCACATACCTAGCCCAAGGGAGCCACCTTTGAGGAAGGGAGCTCTTGTCTTCCTTTTGGCTGGCTATCAGTTAAGGTTATTCATAACATAAGATTATGCGTTGTTGTAGAAAGTAATTGCGAGTCCTTAATGCTTATGCAGAGCTTTGAGAACATAAAGTGCTGTGTAATTACTGTTATTATTCATAATGACCAATTAAAACTTCAGTGATGGTGCCATATTTCTAGAAAGAAGGAGGACAAGGATCAAGAAAGGGAATGTTGTAGGCCTGGAGGGAAAGCCTCCCTGGAAAGACAAAAATCATCCTTCTCTAAAACCAGTTATTTTTCATGTCACATCAACTCAAGGATGGTCTGCTTTTATAAGACACTTTCCATAAGACCTAGCAAAGACATTATCACAACAAAGGAATGGTTGACTTAAGGGCAGACAGACTGGTGTTACTGCTTCTGGTAAGAAACTGCAATAGATTTTTATTATTTAGACCAGATTACTGTTTATTTCTTCACTGACATTTTGCAGAGACTGTGTTTATTTGTTTCACCTGTCTTACTTGAAGATGCAGGGGATTGAATTTAGGACCTTCAGCATCTCCTTGGCATGCAAAAGGTTTCAGGTTCAGTCCCCAGCATGTGCAAGTAGGACAGACTTCTGAAACCTGAAGAACTACTGCCAGTCAGTGTAGGTGGTGCTGAGCTAAATGGCCCAGTGGTCTGACTCAGTATAAGGCAGTTTCCTGTGTTCCTATGTTCACTGTGTTCAACCTCAGCATTATGTACTTATTTATTTATTTAATTTATACCCCACCCTTCTTCGCAAAAGGAGCCCGGGGCGGCTCCTTATTATTAACTCCTTGTTCCTTTCCAAGCCAATGCAGCCATGTATTTATGTGGAGACACAGAGGTTTGTTGTTTTGGATGGTCAACTTAAGGAGACAATTTCCTGGACCTTAAACTTGAGAAGCAGGGAGAGTGCTCAATGCACACCATGGAGCACAGTGGCATGAACATCTAGCCTCTTCTTCAGATCTGCTGCCACTGAAATTAGTGGAGGCATAAGACTGATTGAAAGGGAGGCACTCAATGAGCAAAGTCTTGAACACCTCAAACACATTATTTTAGAGACGGAAGGCTCCAAAGCAGTGTTTTTCCCATAAAATGAAACTTACACAGAAAGTTAGTTTTTTGGCCCTCAGTCCAACATACTGTTAGACATGCTATGCTTTCCTAGGGTTGCCAGGTGTCTGGTTTTCACCAGGAGACTCTAGATTTTTTGGGTGCTCTCTTGGTCTCCAAGTGAGTCACCTTAATCTCCGGACTTTCAGCTTTCATGTTAAAAAAAAAATTATGTTTCTAGGTCGTCTGGTTCCTGCAATATACACCAAAATGTCAGCCCCCCCACAACTTCAGTTAAATGAGTTCGTAGTAGGGTTGCCAGGTTCCTGGCCTGAGACTGATCCTGTATCTTTAGGAGAAGAGAAAGTCAGCCAAGTGCAGGTGTTCTTGCAACAATGTAATGAGAAAAACCACAAGGTGGAATTCTCCCTTCCCCCTGCACAACTGGTTGCCAGGCCTGGCAACCAAGAGGTCTTCTGTATCTTTAAAATTTGTGCAGGGGCAATAGTAAAAGACAGGAGACAGGTAGGTGGGGGTGGGCTGGGCTGCGCGCATGCGCACGCAAGCACGAACATGAGTGTGAACACGCACGCACACACATGCCGGGGCCCAGGGCAAGCTGATGCCCAAGGGCCCCGGCATTCCTGGAGCCTGCCCTGATCTCAACAACATTAGGCTCATTTCTTCCTACAGTGGCCTTCTGGTGACTGGTCTGGCCTGAGAGCACTTAAACCCTTTTTGCCAGAAGCAAGTTGGCTAGATTAAATGTTCCCTAACCAGGCTCCATCTTTTATCTAAGATTTGTATCTTAATTTCCAATCAGAGAAATATTTTTGTTTGAATTGTATGTGCCAAGCAACTGTGGTTGATGCTTAATGTATCATGCTTAATGACATCACTTGGGTCTGCCCCTGTGACATCATTCAGACCCACCCCTATGACATCACTAGGGACTGCCCCCCAAATCTCACGGTTTGGGATACTTCTGACGTGGCAACCCTATGCTTACCCCCACTGAAATCAATGGTCTTAAGCATGCCTAAACTCTGTGTTGGATTTAGGTCTTGGTTTTAATAGAATACTGACTTCAAGTGAGTTACACGCTAGACCCATTTGAAATCCTTCTGACAGAAAAGGAAGCTATCAGAAAGTTGCAAAACTTTTACTGAGTTCATAAAAGAGTTATTTTAGTATATTATAGGGGCCAGTTTTTAAAATATGCTACAGAAAAGTATGAGGTCTACCCTTTGTGCAAAAGATTCTTTCTCTGCTCAGTATTAGTACGAGTAGCCTCATTCTTTCACAGATCAGCAGTTCAGCAATAATGTCCAAGGGGTTGAATATCTGTGGCAGGAAGCAGAAGTGCTGAAAGATACATGGCGTAGGAACCTCATGCTTTCATGCTTTAATCCCTTTGTGACTTGAAGCAGTTACTACATTGCCGTTCATGGCCCCTGGCACTGGCCAGTATACATTATGCAAATTATGGTAATTTAAAAATAGCTGCTTTTTGCATGCCCTTTTGCTTCTGCTAGTGAAGGGGAGGGACAAATAACTATGCAGGACATTGGAACCAGCCTACCAGCTTCCACTGAAATTCTTACTGTCAGGGCTGGGCTATAATCAGTCTGGGATGAGCCTGGAGTCACAGGATCAACCAGTTCTCTGGACTGAGGAGTGAGCCAAGACTGAAGGACAAACCAGGACACAGGGTCAAGGAGCAAGTCAGGAATGAGGACCAAGGAATATCCAAGGATGCAGGAATACACCAGGGCTGTCAGGAAGACCTTGTTGTCCGAGCAAAACTAATCAGGACCAGGGGTCCTTTTATACTCCTTTCTGTCCAGGAGGACCCAATGGTCATCCTATGCGAGCAGAATCAGCCCTGGGGCCTGAAGGTATTTCATGAAAAAGCTATCCCCTGCAGTTCAGTGGTTCACCACATTAGGCAGCCACACACAATGAGACACCAGCCATTTCTGACGCCCCTTCCCCAAATTCTGTCTTCTGCAATTTTACCAGGTATTGCCCACATACTTAAGACACCGTCTTTCCAATGGTGAATCTCGATAAAAGAAAAAGAAAGCCGAGATTCTTGGGATGTTGAATTCTCCATGTGATAACAATCACTTGTGATGTGATAATGGCATTGCAGAACACACCTAGCCTTGCTTATGTTTTAAAATGTTTAATGAATGATTTCCAGAAGTAGAATGTAGGGAGAAGTAGAATGAAGTAGAATGTCATAAAGTGGTTTATCAGTTTAAAGGAAAAAAGCGGGGAGAGAGAAAGAGATGGATGAGGTGGCTGTTTATCAGTGACTAGTGAAAAAAATATTTTCTTAACCAAGCAGCAGCTACAAAGAACTTAAGGTGGCATTAATAGTATTGCCTTGCACTGCCAAGTATGCTGGTTGTCTGCCAGTTTGTTGCCAAGCGATATTTGATGTATGCACAGCCAGGAAATGGTGAGAAAAAAACACACCAATCTTTGGCTCGCTCATTTTAGACAGTGGTTCCCATGAAAATGTTATTTTTTAATCTAGAAACAATTATTTGTATAGCTTGTATACAATTTTAGAGATAATATTCTGCTTCTGCAACACCAACACTGATAACACAACAGTGTCAGAAATATGGAAGTGGTCTTTGCTCAGTAATTAAAAGAGAATTCAGGAGACTATCAATGACCAACTTTTCCATGTCCATTGTCAAAGGTTTCATTCCATTGTTTTGGTTTCATTATCTGAAGTATCCCAGTTTGATAGCTTACATAAGAACTTAAGAAGAGCTTGCTGGATCAGGCCAATGGCCCATCTAGTCCAGCATTTTGCTCGCCCTTTTCTGAACCTTTTCCAGTGCATAGTTAAACTATGAATTCACTCCCACAAGAGGGAGGAGAAAAGTGTTCTTGCTCTCAGGTCCTGCTGGCGGGTTTCCCATGGGCAACTAGCTGGCTACTGTGAGAACAGGATGTTTGGTTAGATGGGCCATTGGCCTGATCCAGCAGGCTCTTCTTATGTTCTTAGGTTAACCATACACAGTATTCCAAACATGACCACACCATAGATTTATGTAACATCATTGTATCGGCAGTTTTATTTTTAATACCTTTCCTAGCATGCAGTTTGCCTTTTCACAGCTGCTGCAGACTGGGTCAACATCTTCATCGAGCTATCTACTATGACCCCAAGGTCTCATTCTTGGTCAGTTACTGCCAGTTTTGACCCATGAGTGTATATGTGAAATTAAGATTTTTTTTCTTCAATACACATAACTTTACACTTGTTTACATTGCATTTGCCCTTTTATCGCTGCCTATTCACTCAGTTTGGAGAGGTCCTTTTAGAGCTCTTCACAATCCCTTTTTGTTTTAAGAGTCCTGAACCATTTCATATCATCAGCTTTTGAAACACTGGCTTCAAGTCTGAAGCAGCCCTTTGCTTTTAAAGACATGCATTTCTGGAAATATTTTTTTCCTGATCCTAAGCTGCTTTCTCAACTGGCTACCGGCCCAAGAAGGAGTTGCATCTTAAATACTCTTTTCTCACATTTATTTATTTATCTTTTATTTGTCATATTTTTAGGCCACATTCCTGGGCAAAAATCTGTCCCAGGGTGCTTTATATGACAGCATAAAAGCAGGGAACATAAGTTCAGGAACATATGTCTGGGGGATACTAGGGGTGTGTGATTCAATTGAAGTTGGAAAGCCTTAGAGCTGACACTCTTTACTTTAGAGGAGATCTGCCCCCTCTTTAAGCAGAGATTAGGAACCCAGCTCATTGCTGGGACCCTCCTGGCAGCATTTGATACCCATAAAGTTAATTTCCCACTGAGACTCAGACATCTTCAGGTCTTCCCTATAACTCCAATTTAGCATTTCCCTTGCTTGTGTTCTTGTACTGGCTTGCTACCAGGTTTCTGTCACCCAGATACTCCTTTCTCCTGGTAATTTTCTGATTGTGCCCTCTTTCCTACCTCCTCTGTGAAAGAGATCCACGGCTGCCCTGTTATTGCTCTGCTTGTAGCCTCCTCCACTGCTGCTCTCTCTGCCTTCTAAGACCTGTTGGGTATTATTCATAGTGGCTGGAAAATGTACAAAATGTGGTCGAGATACGCCTTTTCCCAAGGTCTGTTGGAGAGTATGTATTTTGACAAGGAAATGTGCACAATTCCCTCTTTATGGACAGATTATGTGCACATACTCCATGAGGCCTGGTGAATGGGCACAATGGCCAGCTGTTAACCGCTCAACTTACATTCCCCCTAACATATACAAATAACGCTTCAAGTGCAGAGCATAATTTGTGGCAGGACTGGCACCATTTTTCAGTGCCAAGGCTTAACCCTGGAATATATGCAGAGAGAGACTTATTATTCATTAGGAAAGGTATTGAAAATACAACTGCTGATATAATAATGCTATTATACAAATCTATGGTGCAACCATATTTGGAATACTGGGTATACTTCTGGTTGCCTCACCTTAAAAAGGATATTGTAGGCTGGAAAAGGTTCAGAAAAGCGCAAACAAAATGATGAAGGGGATGGAGCAACTCCACTATGAGCTTGGAGGCATTTGGGGCTTTTTAGTTGAGAGAAAAGGTGAGTGAGAGGTGACTTGATAGAAATGTATATAATTATGCATGGCATGGAGAAAGTAGATATTTATTTATTTATTATTTTATTTATACCCCGCCCTTCCTCCCAGCAGGAGCCCAGGGTGGCAAACAAAAGCACTAAAAACACATCAAAACATCATAAAAACAGACCTTAAAATACATTAAAATAAAACAAGTTTAAAAACATTTTTCAAAAAATAAGCTTAAAAAATCTTTAAAAAATGGTGAAAAACATATTGTTTGAAATATATATGTATATATATAAAACATATTAAAAGTAATTCCAAAACAGACGCAGACTGGGATAGGTCTCAACTTAAAAGGCTTGTTTGAAAGAGGAAAGTCTTCAAAAGGCGCTGAAAAGATAACAGAGATGGCGCCTGTCTAATACTTAAGGGGAGGGAATTCCAAAGGGTAGGTGCCGCCACACTAAAGATCCGTTTCCTATGTGGTGCAGAACAAACCTCCTGATAAGATGGTATCTGCAGGAGGCCCTCACCTTCAGAGCGCAGTGATCGACTGGGTATATAAGACGGTCTTTCAGGTATCCTGGTCTTGAGCTGTATAGGGCTTTGTACACCAAAACTAGAACCTTGAACTTGGCCTGGTAGCAAATGGGCAGCCAGTGCAATTCTTTCAGCAGCAGGGTGATATGTTGGTGATACCCTGCCCCAGTGAGCAGTCTCGCCACCACATTTTGCACTAGCTGCAGCTTCCGGACCAACTTCAAGGGCAGCCCCACATAGAGCACATTACAGCAATCCAGTCTGGAGGTTACCAGTGCGTGGACAACAGCGGTCAGGCTATCCCAGTCCAGAAACGGCCATAGCTGTCTTACCAGCCGAAGCTGGTAAAAGGCACTCCTAGCCACGGAGGTCACCTGGGCCTCTAGCAACAAAGATGGATCCAGGAGCACCCCCAGACTATGGACCTGCTCTTTCAGAGCAACTGACCAATTATCCGAACTCATGAACCACCAACCCACAGCGCCTCCATCTTGCTAGGATTCAGACTCAGTTTACTGGCCTTCATCCAGCCCACCACTGAGTCTAGGCAGCGGTCAAGGGCTTGCACGGCGTCTCCTGATTCAGATGTTATGGAGAAATAGAACTGGGTATTGTCAGTATATTGCTGACACCTCACCCCAAAGCTCCCAAGAGCTTCATATAGATGTTAAACATCATTGAGGACAAGATGGTACCCTGCAGCACCCCACAGCACAGCTGCCAGGGGGCCAAAAGATAGTCACCCAATGCTATTCTCTGAGAGCGACCCTGGAGATAGGATCAGAACCACTCTAAAACAGTGCCTCCAATACCCATCTCACCAAGTCGGCCCAGAAGGATACCATGGTCAATGGTATCAAAAGCCGCTGAAAGATCAAGTAAGAATAACAGGGTTGCACTCCCCCTGTCCTTCTCCTGATAAAGGTCATCCATCAGGGTGACCAAGGCTGATTCAGTCCCATAACCAGGCCTGAACCCAGACTGGGATGTGTCAAGATAATCTGTTTCATGCAAGACTACTTGCAACTGCTGCTCCACAACCCTCTCAATCACCATCCCTAAAAAGGGGGTATTTGCAACCGGTCACTAGTTGTCCCAAACCAATGGCTCCAGGGTGGGCTTTTTCAGGAGTGATCGGATTACCACCTCTTTCAAGGTGGCTGGAACCACTCCCTCCCGCAATGATGCTTTGACCACACCCTGGATCCACTCGGTCAAACCCCCTCAGCAAGCTTTAATAAGCCAAGAAGGGCAAGGGTCGAGAGAACACGTTGCTGGTCGCATCATCGCAAGCACCTTGTCTACGTCATCAGGCCTCATCAACTGAAACCAGCGTTCCCAAGAAGTTGCAGCAGACGTTGCACTGGACACCTCACTGGGGACTACAGTAGATGTAGATGAGGCATCAAGACTGCTACGGAGGTGAGCAACTTTACCCTCAAAGTGCCTAGCAAACAATTCACAGTGGGTTTCTGAAGGGTCTAAAACTCCATTTCATGGAGTTGATGTCAACAGACTGCGGACAATACAGAAAAGCTCCACTGGTCAGCTACTTGAGAATGCGATGGAGGCAGAGAAGTGGGCTTTCTTTGCCGCCCTCACCACCACACAGTAGGCACGATTAGGATGTTTTACTCGTGCCCGATCAGCCTCACATAACGTCTTTTGCCACTTGCGCTCTAGCCATCATCCAGCCTGTTTTATTGCCCTTAGCTCACTGGTGTACCAAGGTGCAAACCGGGCTCCACAATGCCAGAGAGTGTGCTCGGGGGCAACTGTGTCGAGAGCCCGATGCGTCTCACTGTTCCACAGTGTGACAAGAGCTTCAACAGGGTCAGCTGCTCTATCTACTGGGAACTCCCCCAGGGCATTCAGGAATCCTGTGGATTCCATTAGGCTCCAGGGGAGGACCATCTAATCTGTCCACTAGAAAAAGATAGATAGAATTAGATAGGAAAAGACCAGGCTTTTGGTTAAATGTAAGACTGATCCTGGCTGGTTCAACACACTATGGTTAAAGCAAATTTTGTACAAATGCAGCCAACGTGTTTACAGTGTGTGGGGATCCAGTTATATCTACTGGTATATCTTCAGAAAAAGGCAACAAAAATGATCAAGCGGACAGAGTAACTCTCCTATGAGGAAAGGTTACAACATTTGAGGCTTTTTAATTTAGAGAAAAGGCAAGTAAGAGGAGACATGACAGAAGTTATCAAATTATGCTTGGCATAGAGAAAGTGGTTAGAAAAAAATGTTCCTCCCTCTCTCATAACACTAGAACTCGTGGACATCCAATGAAGCTGAATGTTGGAAGATTCAGGACAGACAAAAGAAAGTACTTCTTCACAGAGCACACAGTTCCACCTGTCCCTTCTCTGGAGGGGATATATAAGCCGGCTGGCTGAGGGGGCTTGGGAGATCCAGTGCCTGCAAGGGAAGAGGACCATCACCGCCCAGGGAGGGAGAGCCATCTGCCTGCTTTGCTGCTGCTGCTTGGCCAACATCTCTGCTCTCTCCTTCTTGGGCTCCTGCTCTGCACGTGGGCACCTCGCAGGACCAGGCTCCAGGTGGCGCTTTTCCCGGGAAGAACGGTTTGAGAGCTGCGTTGGTGCGCATGGAGCACGGGACTGTGGTTGTTGTGCAGACCTGAATGGAATGAGTGGATGTTTGTATGACTGTATGTTGTGAGTGTGTGTGTATTTTTATTTTATTTTATTATGTGCCTGGGCGGGAGGATAGGGTATTGGGAGGGGGGACCAGAGGGGGCCCCTGTTAGCGTAGTGACGGGTAATGGGAGGTATGGCGTTGTGAGGAGGACATGCCAGTTGAGGGGAACTCGGCACAGACAATTGGTGGCTGTACCGTGTTCCGGTCCTCCCCACATCCACAGGATTGCTGGTAGTTCTATCAGCCAACTCTCGGATCTCCAGTTGCTGCTTCTTAATGCCAGATCGGTAAATAATAAAGCTTCCCTCATCCATGATTTAATTGTGGATGAGGCGGCCGATCTGGCGTTTATTACTGAGACATGGGTGAGCGATCTGGGAGGCATTAATCTCTCCCAGCTGTGCCCACCTGGGTACTCGGTTCAGCATCTGGGTAGATCCGAGGGTCGGGGAGGGGGAATCGCTGTGGTCTATAGAAGTTCCATCCCTCTCATTAGGCACCCTATCCAGGTAGCTAATGGTCTGGAGTGTCTCCATATTACGTTGGGCCAGCGAGACAGACTGGGAATACTGTTGGTGTACCGTCCACCCTGCTGCCCAACAGCCTCCCTAACTGAGCTGACGGAGGTGGTCTCGGGTTTGGTGTTGCGATCCCCCAAATTTATGGTATTGGGGGATCTCAACATTCATGCCGAGACCGCTTTGTCTGGGGCAGCTCAGGACTTCATGGCCTCCATGACAGCCATGGGGCTGTCTCAATTTGTTACTGGCCCTACGCATATTTTGGGGCACACTCTAGACTTAATTTTTGCTACTGGAGCAGGGGATGGTGATCTGGGAGTGAGGGATTTT
The DNA here is from genome assembly GCF_030035675.1 of Rhineura floridana. NCBI lineage: Eukaryota > Metazoa > Chordata > Lepidosauria > Squamata > Rhineuridae > Rhineura > Rhineura floridana. Next base: position 77,090,115 of record NC_084480.1, read on the forward strand.
ACATCTATTCCTCTGTCATGGACAGATCATCGCCTATTGAGGTGTAGGCTCACAATGTTTTCTCCCCTCTGCAAGGGTGGAGGACCTATTAAGATGGTCCGCCCCCGGAGACTAATGAATCCTGAAGGTTTTCAGAAGGCTCTGGGGAGTTTTCCGGCTGATAAAACTGACGCTCCTGTCGAAACCCTGGTCAATCTGTGGAATACGGAAATGACCCGGGCAGTTGACACGATCGCCCCGGTGCGCCCTCTCCTCTGCAGAGCTCAATTGGCTCTGTGGTTTACCCCGGAGCTAAGAGTGATGAAGCAAGAAAGGAGACGGCTTGAGTGCAAATGGAGACGAACTCCCGACGGCTGTAGTCTTGCACTTGTGAAGATCTCTACCAAGCTCTATGTGAAGGCGGTGAGGGCAGCGAAGAAGCAGTACTTTGCTGCCTCCATTCAGTCATCTTCTAACTGCCCAGCGGAACTTTATAAGGTTGTTCGGGGACTTTTACACTCTGGTCCTCAGAACGCAATAATACCATCAATAGCCCGCTGTAATGAGTTTGCGAGACACTTCCAAGATAAGATCGCAAACATCCGCCGGGACCTTGACTCCAATATTGTAGCAGTTGAGCCTAATGAGGTGTCCGGAGCACAGTCCTGTCCTGTTTTATTGGATGAATTTCAGTTGGTTCAGCTCGAGGACGTGGACAAGGTGCTTGGACAGGTGCGGGCGACCACTTCTGCTCTGGATCCTTGCCCCTCATGGCTAATAAAAGCTAGCAGGAATGGAACAGCCGGCTGGGCCAAGGAGGTGATCAGTGCCTCTTTACGAGAGGGAGTGGTACCACCCTGCCTGAAACAGGCAGTGGTAAGACCGCTCCTAAAGAAAACCTCCTTGGACCCTGAAAATCTTGACAACTATAGACCGGTAGCAAATGTTCCGTTCCTGGGCAAGGTTTTAGAGCGTGTGGTCGCTCACCAGCTCCAGGCTCTCTTGGATGAAACTGATTATCTGGATCCATGTCAATCGGGCTTTCGGCCGGGGTTTGGTACAGAAACAGCCTTGGTCGCCCTGTATGATGACCTCTGTCGGGAGAAAGACAGAGGGAGTGTAACTCTGTTGGTTCTCCTTGATCTCTCAGCGGCTTTTGATACCATCGACCATGGTATCCTTCTGGGACGTCTTGCGGACTTAGGAGTTGGAGGCACTGCTTGGCGGTGGCTGTGCTCCTACCTCAAGAATCGTCTCCAGAAGCTGGTGCTTGGGGAGCATTACTCGAGTCCCTGGATACTCCAATATGGGGTCCCACAGGGTTCAGTTCTGTCCCCCATGCTCTTTAATATCTATATGAAGCCGCTGGGCGAGGTCATTAGGAGATTTGGAGTGCGTTTCCAGCAATATGCTGATGATACGCAGCTCTACTTCTCCTTTTCATCTTCTTCAGGTGAGGCTGTTGATGTACTAAACCGCTGCCTGGCCGCGATAATGGACTGGATGAGAGCTAATAAACTGAGACTCAATCCTGACAAGACTGAGATGCTGTTGGTGGGGGGGCTCTCTGCCCAGATGGTTGATGTCCGACCTGCCCTAGATGGGGTTACACTCCCCCTAAAGGAGCAGGTCCGTAGTTTGGGGGTCTTATTAGATCCGCTCCTGTCACTGGAGGCTCAAGTAGCCTCGGTGGCACGGAATGCGTTCTACCAGCTTCGGCTGGTAGCCCAACTACGACCCTATCTGGATAGGGAGAACCTTGCCACAGTTATCCATGCTCTGGTAACCTCTAGATTGGACTACTGTAATGCACTCTACGTAGGCTTACCTCTGAAGACGGTTCGGAAACTTCAGCTGGTGCAGAATGCTGCGGCCAGAGTTCTTACTGGGACAAAAAAAATTGATCATATAACACCTGTCCTGGCCCAGCTGCACTGGCTACCAATATGTTTCCGGGCCAGATTCAAAGTGTTGGTTCTTACCTATAAAGCCCTTAACAGCATCAGACCGCAATACCTGGCGGAACGCCTCTCCCGCTATGTACCTACCCAGTCGCTGCGCTCGACGTCGAAGGCCCTTCTCCATGTCCCAACGCATAGGGAGGCACGGAGAATGATAACTAGAGCTAGGGCCTTCTCAGTGGTGGCCCCCAAACTATGGAATGCCCTCCCTGATGAGATACGCCTGGCGCCTTCTTTGCTATCTTTTCGGCGCCAGGTAAAGACCTACCTCTTCGCCCAGGCATTTTAAAAATTTTAAAAATTTAAAAATTTGAATTTAAAATTGAAAATTTTTAATTATGTTTTATTGTGTTTTTGTATTTTAACCTGTTTTATTATGCTGTACACCGCCCTGGGAGCTTATTGCTATAGGGCGGTCTAAAAATGTAATAAAATAAATAAATAAATAAATAAATTAAGCTATGGAATTCGCTTCCACGGTTGTCATGTGATGACCACCAACTTGAATGGCTTTAAAAGATGATTAGAGAAATTCATGGAGGAGAAGGCTATCTGTGGCTACTAGCCATGATGGCTATGCTCTGCCTTCATAGTCAGAGGTGGTATGCTTCCAAATACCACTTGCTGGAAACAGCAGGAGGGGGCAGTGCCTTGCACTCAACTCCTGCTTGCAGGCTTCCCATGGGCAACTGGTTGGCCACTATGAGATCAAGATGATGTGCTAGATAGGCTACTGGCCCGATCCAGCAGGCTCTTCTTATATTCTTATGTTCTTCTATTGAAAGGGTATGGACCGCCTTTCAATCAAATGAGCTTCACCTCATCACAGGTTATAGCAATGCAATGTGACACCAAGAAAGATGCTTGGGAGGGGGGGTATGATGTTGAAGCCTTTCCCTAGCTCTTTGGTGTTTCTGCTGCTACTGTTGTTGTTGCCCTTATTGGGCCTGGAGTGAGCCATGGGAAAATAGGTCTCCATCAGAAAATGTGTTTCCAGGTAGCACTGGATGTAACTTAAACCTGGAAATCTTGTTTTCTAGAAATTAAGTACTTTTCCTACGCTAAAGGAATGGCTATACCAACACAGAGACTTTTAATCCCACTGTCTTCAAAGGTATTTGGATTACACCCATTGCTTTCGCCTATTAATTTCCATTATTGAAGGAATGCTTGATATATGTATGCCAAGAAAGATGCTTTGTGATTATTAAATTTAATGACAAAACTAAATACTCTTTCCCCTTTCTTTGATGAACTAGATCTAAGCCAGCTAGCTGTGGGCAGTGGAGTGTCCTTCATTACTAAGCTAATGACATAGACCCAATTTTAGATAGCCTTGTTAACTTTCAATATTTCATTTGCTTTCCCATGACTACCAGTTGATTCTGAAGATAATCAGTTGTTTATATAGTCTATGGCTGTTTGGTGGAATCTACCGATTTTGTTCTGTGAATAAGTGAAAAGAGGGCTTGGCCCATATCCATTTATATGATTTCTTTACAAGCCGAACTGGAAGTGTTTTAATGAAGATAAGAGAGTGGCATAGCTATGGCATCAGGCATAGCATCTTTAGAGAGATCAAGAAATCATACCTTTCCTCCTGTTCCATAGGTTTTAAGGCAGGAATGAGTGCACTCCATCAATGAAATATATATATTTTTAAATGAAACAAAAGATCACTGTGTCATCAACTCTCTGAAAAATCTCTCTCTCTCTCTCTTTGTGTTTGTGTGTGTGTAATAACTTCCAGGCTATGTAAAAGTCAAAGCCTCTTTATCCACACTGCCTATCCAATAATTACTTATTCCCCTATGATCTATCACGTGCTGTTTTCACAAAGGTCATGTCAGAGGCACCCATGCTGCTCTATAATGGAAATTCCAGGCTGGATTTTGCTTTAATCCATCAAATATATTAGAAGGTATGATGATTTTTTTGGCTGTTCTGCAAATTGTGAGGAGACGGATTCCTGGTTTCAAATTGTGCTTATACCAAAGAGCTGTACTCAGATATCACATTACAGTCTCACTTTTCACTGTCTTAATTCCACCTAATTATGATCATTACCAAACGTAACATGTAATGCAAAGAAAGCTAAGACATTTGCTATGACCTCTGAGTCAGACTGGTATTGGGCCCCTGGTTTCAGAGGTTTATAATGCACCAAGTCCCCATCCTGTAAGAACAGTCAGCTTTTCCACTTCCCAGCACAATTATAAATGGGCATTTTGTTCAAAATGTATTTTTCCATATGGGTAATTTGGACAAAAGATATTTCTCTTGCTAAATATTACTCTTGATATATAATTAGGGTTAGGAACATTAAAGATGATGGTCTAAGCCAATCTGGTGCTGTTCAGATGTTTTGGAGTCCAAGTCCAGTCAGCCCCAGCCATTGTGGTTTATGGGTAGGGATCGTGGGAATTGGAGTCCAAAATACCTGGAGGACACTGGGTGGGCAAAAAGCTGGTCTAAACATATGATAAGATTCTGCATTGGTTTCATTTGTTCAGAATCTTGCATTCCTTTCACTTTCACCTAATAGAAAGTTAAATGGACTTATTTACAGAGAAAGTTTTTAATTTCAAATGCCTTCTGAGCATCGAGATGAAAAGAGAACTCTAGGTATGCTCACCTGTGCATTGAAGCATTATCAAGGAATCCATGCAACAATTAAGAAGAAAACAACCCACAATTCTGTATATGACTGTATAAACGCATAACCACTCCCAAAGTTGCCCCACTCCACAATGGGACATAGGAAGCTGCCTTAGACCGAGTCAGACCATTGGTCCATCTAGCTCAGTATTGTCTACACTGATTGGCAGCAGCTCTCCAGGGTTTCAGACAGGGAATCTCTGCCTGCCCTACCTGGAGATCCTGGGGATCAAACCTGGAACCTTCTGTGTGCCAGACAGATGCTCCACCACTGAGCTATGGCCCTTCCCCATCCTATGAAGCTCTGTGTTGTCAGTGGGAGTCACTGTGGTTCCTGCTTTTAATACACCAGTATCTGGATGATAGGACTAAATTGTTAAAGAAATGAATGTGTGTCTGAGTGTGTGTGTAGGATTAACATGGGATGGAGTGTCAGCTTATTCTCATGAGTCAATGATCCTGTGGCAGCAGATATTTACAAGTGGAATGAAATGTTCTTAGTGTACAGCAGATTAATTAACTAAATATAGTCTTACAATATTTCTGCTTATTCATCTCAGGCCAGACAGGGCTGGATATAGTTATTCCCAGATTTAGTGTTTTTGCTTTTCTGTTAGGAAATCAGACCAATGGTCGATCTTGCTGAGTACTTGTCTACATTGACTGGCAGTGGCTCTCCTGGATTTCAGACTGGGTCCATTCCCAGCCTTACCTGGAGATGCTGGAGATTAAACTAGGGACTTTCTGCATACAGAGCAGAGGCTCTGCCACTGCGCTATGGCCCTTCCCCAGCTGTTAGTTCCTGAAAAACATGCTAACTGTTGGAGCGGTATGACAATGGAACCAGTTACTTAAGGAAGGTGGTGGGCTCTCCAATACTAGAGCATTCAAGTGGCAGCTGGCCAGCCACCAGTCGGGTATGCTTTAACTTGAATTCCTGCACTGAGCAGGGGGTTGGACTTGATAGCCTGACAGGACTCTTCCAACTCTACTATTCAATGATTCTATGAGGCTACAGTGCAAATGTTCCTCACACTGAAATTGTGAGGCGGCACTTCACTTGAGAAGGTTCCAGAATCGGATCAAGAGTAAGTTGAAATCTGGTAAGTTCTCAGCATGCTACAATATTGTTCTGCCATTAGCAGACTGCAGATTTGTTGCTGAATACTGCCATTGATAGACTCTATTAAGGTTTTGTAGTTTCCTGGGGCCTGGAAAAGGAGATAGCTCTCTCCAAATACAGAAGTGTGACATAACAGGAGGATGTATTAGTTCATCAAGGTGAATAGATTCCCCTTTTATTATACTTCTGGCATGGGATGAGGAGCTTGTGCTTGGACTACAGTGTTGACCATTGAACCGCACTGTCACTGAGTTTGTTTTCCATCAAGTCTGAAAAACTGTAGCTAGGGGGAGTTATGTCTTTGCCCAGTCTGGGAACGGACAGCCAAGGCCGTTGCTATGGTAACCATCACGATAGACTGGGAAGAGTTCTAGCAGCTATCTGTGTTAAGCTGTGTCTTCTGTGTATTGCCTCTGAACTGAGAGGTTGTCTTCTGTGTTTACCTTTGGAGAGAGATGTACCAGAAGGGGGGCGACTGAAGAAACTCTACATGTATTTACTCTTAAGCCTTTGGCCGTAATGTCTTAATAAAGACTCTTAACATGATCTAATACTCTGAAGAAGTTTCTTGCTCAACTTAACTCCAACGTAATGTATGCTGTTTCACGCAACAACGCACACACGTCAACAGGGTTATGGGCCCAGATCCACAGCGCATTACACGGGAGTAAGTTGCTGGTCTGAATGGCAGACGGAGTTCCAGAGGGCAGCTTGATTGATTGTACCAGACAGAGGTGAGCAACATGGCTGTAAACCTGTCTGGGGGAGGCTTGCCAATGCAAAGATTGACGGAAAAGAATTATGGCAGCTGGAAGCCGAGGATGCGGGCTTTGCTGATAAAAGAGGATTTATGGGACATTATAGATGGAACACCCCTGGCGGTATTGACCGTGGCCTGGAAGTGCAAAGATCAGAGGGCGCAGGCGTTTATAATCTTGGCTCTATCGGATTCTCAACTGATGTGTGTGAGAGATGAGCCGTCGGCTAAACAGATGTGGGACGCGTTGCAGGATTTGTCCCAGGAATGGCAGCGGAGGCAGGAGGCAAAGGAGAAAAGTGCCGTGCCGAAGGAGGCTGTCGAAAGCAAACAGGATTACAAGCAGCAACGGCTGAAGGCTTGTTATGCCTGTGGGGCCCGTGGGCATCTTCAAAGAGACTGTGCAGTCAAGCGCAACTCCAGGGACGGAGGCTTGAAGCAGGGAAGTGTGAACTTTGTTTGTAAACAGAAGTCTCAAGATTTAGGACCTGTTGACTGGATTGTTGACAGCGGGGCAAGCCATATATTAATCAAAGACAGAAGTTTGTTTTACACTTCAGAAGACGTGCAGGATTTTGTGCAACTAGCTGATGGATCGCAAAAGATTGTGGAAGCCCGAGGTCTGGTGAGATTTGACAAGTTGGGAATACTGTCAGATTGTTTGTTTGTACTAGAACTGAATCATAACATGTTGTCAGTCAGAAAACTGGTGAATTCTGGGTATTGTGTAACATTTGATAGAGGAAAATGTTTTGTGCAGAGAAGAGACAAAGTTGTCTGCCAGGGATTCATGACACAAGGGCTGTTTAGAATGTCCATGGGTGTGAAGTGTGCTGATGCCTTGAGTTTAATGGGGCGGAAAGAGAATGACAGTCAGGGCTGTAAACAGACTGCTGTTGTGACACCGTCGGCATTAACCATTCAAATGAAGCACGTGGAATGTGTGGAACCAACCTCATTTAATGAAATTAGGCTGATGCCTGAGGCAGAGAAAAATAAGTGGCAACAGGCCATGCAGGAAGAATTGAAAGCCATGGAACAGAATGGCACGTGGACATTAGTAAAGTTACCTATGGGAAAAAAGGCCATAGGTTGCAGATGGGTGTTTAAGAAGAAGAAAGCAAGTTCCGGGGAAGTACAGAGGTACAGGGCACGTTTGGTTGCCAAGGGATTCACCCAGCAGCATGGGACAGATTATGATGCTGTTTTCGCCCCGGTTGTGAAACATGAGTCCATTCGTGTGCTGCTGAAGCTGGCAGCGATGCAGAACATGAGTGTAAATCACTACGATATAGGGACGGCATTCCTACATGGTGATTTAAGAGAGGAGATATATATGGAACTGCCTCCGGGTTCTGTGTCAAAGGAAGGGTTCGTGTGTAAACTGCATAAATCAATATATGGACTGCGGCAAAGTGCACGCTGCTGGAATGAGTTGAAAGTTTGATTGAATAAAGTTCTAGCTAAATGTACAGAGATGTTTTGAACTGTACTGAAATGTAAGCTGTATTGCAAGATGTATTGGAGAAATGTATTGTTATTGTTGTAATGAGTTACAGACATGATGGGAAAAAGGGGGGATTGTTGACCATTGAACTGCACTGTCACTGAGTTTGTTTTCCATCAAGTCTGAAAAACTGTAGCTAGGGGGAGTTATGTCTTTGCCCAGTCTGGGAATGGACAGCCAAGGCCATTGCTATGGTAACCATCGCGATAGACTGGGAAGAGTTCTAGCAGCTATCTGTGTTAAGCTGTGTCTTCTGTGTATTGCCTCTGAACTGAGAGGTTGTCTTCTGTGTTTACCTTTGGAGAGAGATGTACCAGAAGGGGGGCGACTGAAGAAACTCTACTTGTATTTACTCTTAAGCCTTTGGCCGTAATGTCTTAATAAAGACTCTTAACATGATCTAATGCTCTGAAGAAGTTTCTTGCTCAACTTAACTCCAACGTAATGTATGCTGTTTCACGCAACAATGCACACACGTCAACATACAGCTCCCGTAATCCCTAACCATTGGCCATGGGGGCCAGGATAGCTGGAAGGTGGTGTCTAACAACTTCTGGAGGGCCACAGGCTTCCCAACCCTGTTCAACAAGGAAACCAAAGTGATATCTTTGCCACATGAAAAGAATATCAGGAACTGAACAGCTGTTCTGAATAAATGGGTGACCTATTGCCATGGAGTGCCACTTAGCTGTGAGGAGTTTCCATTTTATTTCACAGTGACAATGTATGTAGCAAAGTATCAGTAATGTACAATTTCTCCCACAGAAAAATATTGATTAAAAATCAAGATTCATTTTAAATTGGTTCTTTTGATTTGGCATTCTGGATAAAAAGTGATGTCTAGACTTAAGACCAGATGGACACAGCTGTAAAAAAAAAAAAAAAAACTCCCAAGATTTCAGCCCATACGTTTGGTCTGCCCCCCCTCCCCGATCACATATTGGGAGTGGACTTATATGGAGAGAGATAAACATGATTTCCCCATCCGCAGTAGATTCTCAACCACATGAGTTATCTGAGTAATTTTAAAATCAATTTGATATTTGCAAATAGCCAATGCAGCTCCCTGAAGATTAACATGACATGCTGAGGCTGCTTACTTTGACTTAAAGTTCTGACAGCAGCATTTTCTACATATTGGATACTATGCAGAAGCATTTTCCCAGGAAAGACATCTAATGAAGCAGTACAATAGCCTGCCTTAGAGAATAGAAACGTGTATAGTGCATTTCAATCTTTTGGCTAAATTCCAATGTTGTGCTGTGGCCTAGGCAGGGAGATCCATGATTCATTAATTAATTAAAGTATGCATCTAAACCACCCATTGAGTGGGATTCAATGCTAGTCCTACACAGAGTAGACTCGTTGAAGTTAATAAACATGACTAACTTAGGTTTATTAGTTTCAATGGGTCTACTCTGAGTAGGACTTAGGTGACTATAACCCTTAATCTTGTAGGATCCTAGAGTGGTGTACAACCATAACGTAAAACAACTACATTAAAAACAAATGAAAACAGAAACATAAAACCCAGAACATTTTGGGGGAGGTGAATACCAAATTCAGCCCCCCCCAGCCCTTCTTTACTGCACCTGCTCTTGTTCCTGAACCTGGAGGAGGTGCCAGAAAGTTGAGCAAGCCAGCCCCATCATGGAGAGCAACTGTAAGAATTTTGCCACGGCTGTAGCTGCTTCCACAAGGACAGTTGTTGTGTGTGCTACGGTTTGTGGATGACAGCTGTGTTTGTGGTGAAAGCACAAATGCAACTCATGGCTGTATAAAGTGTAATTTATGGTGTGCCTGGGTTTTTTGTTATTTTATATATTTATTGTATTGGACTTTTGAATTTGTTTATTATATTTTCTTCTGTAGTATTCTGTTCACCACTTTGGGGCCAGTGAGGCTTACACTGAGGGAAATGGGTATTGCATAATTGCAGCCTAAACAGGACACTATTCATTGTACATACCAAGCAAAGAATGCTATTTGAAATAGCTCCCTGGACAAAATCCACTGTTTGTACACTGTAGCTAAAATAGGAGTTATATGGGTTTCCTTACTTTTCTGTGGGAAAGAATACCCCAATCACTGAGCATTATCACAAAAAGTACTCTAATTCACTAATAGGCAAAAAAAACCCTTGTGGTTTAAGAATGTACCTATAGCCCACAGATATTTCTATCAAACTTTAAAAAGCAGGGAAATTGGGCAGCTATAGTGAATGCACCAGGGGAGCAGGAGACCTGAACTCCTCTCTGAGATATTGGACTGCCCTACAAATTGGTCAAAATGCAAACACCATTTGGCTTGGTCTTTCACAGTCCAATCCACTTCCTGTGTAGCTTGGAAGAATTTGGTAACATGTGCCTCTGAGCATATGGTGAGTGGTGGCTACACCTGCCATCTCCAAAGATAGAGAATTATATTTTTGTATGTTTGTTGGTATTCTTACTTTGCTTCTTTCCTGTGTTACTAATGTTTCTACAGAGAATCTAAACTAGAAAAGTTTATTTCCCTCATTATTCATCCTAGAAATCTGTGTCAAATTTATTTTTATTAATTTCAAAGTCTTTTTATTGGTCAGTGTCATCCAATCCCCCTCGGCTTGCTCTCAAAGAGTTCAGAGGCACAAAGAGGAACGGTTGGAGTTAAGGCGGAGCCAAAGACTTCGTGCGAAAGTCAAGCCCTCTTAAGGAGGCGCACAAGGGGGGTTTACTTTGCTGCATCAACATCTGAAGCTTGGAAATGTGCATAGTTAGAATTAGTCAGGGAAATTAGTTCTTAGAAAGCAGGGATAATGGGAGCTGTAGTCCAGCAGCATCTGGAGAGCCACAGAGTGGCCACTCCTGGCATAGACAGTTGGATGAGTTGGAAGGCTTTTGAAATTGCTGTAACTTTAATTAAAAGAGAAAAACTCACAGAACAGAGTGCATCTGGAATTTCTGGCTTCGGGTGGGACAGTCAGGAAAAATACAACCCTCTGTCAGGAGATAGTAGCAGTCCTATACATTTATTTATTTTATTAAATTGATATCCTGCCCTTCCTCCCAGTAGGAGCCCAGAGGAGCCCATGGGGAGACAACAGGAAAACTCCTCCCTATAGCGACTGGGCAAATATTGTGTTGTATTCAGTGATGCCATTCAGTGAATGGGAGGCTTCTACTGGAGCAATGGTGGTTGGTGCCCATTGGGACTGGTAGGATGGAAGGCAGAGAGGCTAACAGTAGGTGGAGCCAGAGCCAATGACAGATGGAGACAACTAATTCTAGTTTTATCTCCATCCTCCTTTTCCCTGCTGAGTTCCACAAGAAGCAGGACTGAGACTGAGGAAGAGGAAGCTGATAGGCAGTGGTAACCCCTGGAGTGGTTGTAACCAAAAGACACACTGGTGGGGGCAGACTAAAGTTGGTGGTGCAGTGCCCCATCTGCCCATATGGACCAGTCTCCACTGCACTGGAGGAAGGGGGGAAGGCAATTTTTGCTATTTCCCCTGCAGCCTCCAGTGTCACCTGAAATGAGGGTCCTCCAACTCTTTGGAGCAGCTTTTCCATGGGCACAATGGGCTGCACAGTGAAAGGGAAAATGGTTAAAATCACCTCTCCTTTTTTTCCTCCCCCAGTGGAGCATCCCATGAGTATGCTTCCACTTGTAGGAAGCCTGGATCCATTCCAATGAAAAAAAGGAAAGGGATCTCAGTAAATAAACCTCCACACAGTAGTATGAATACTTGTCATTTTAACATCCAGCTTGAATCCTTCTCGCCATGAAAATCAATGTCACAGATGTGCTGGCACTCAAGTTAGTGGATTCCTACCTGTTAACTGTAGCTGGGAATTATGATTCAAGATCATCTTACCCCTTATATACCCAGCCAATCACTGCACTCTGCAGGTGAGGGCCTCCTGCAGATACCATCTTATCAGGAGGTCCATTCTGCACAACATAGAAAGTGGACCTTTAGTGTGGTGGCACCTACCCTTTAGAATTCCCTCCCCTTAAATATTAGACAGGTGCCATCTCTATTATCTGTTCGGCAACTACTGAAGACCTTCCTCTTTCAACAAGCCTTTTAAGTAGAGACCTTATCCCAGTCTGCGTCTGTGTTGGAACTGCTTTGAAAGATTTTTAAAAACTTTTTTTAAAAAGATGGTTTTAAATATGTTTTGTTTTAATATATTTTAAAGTCTGTTTTTGTGATGCTTTTAGTGTTTTGTTTGCTGCCCTGGGCTGCTTCTGGGAGGAAGGGCAGGATATAAATTTAATAAATAATAAATGAATAAAATAGTGAATTGTTTTAAAAAGTATATAATTAAGAGATGTACAACCTGCGGCTGTTGGTGTAATTTCATGTGGCCCTTGGCCTAATTTTTTTGTGGGTGGCAAGGAGGGAAAGATGGGAGAAAGAGTAGGTGGTAGAGAGAGGGGGAGAGAAAAGGGGGTGAACCCCCTCACGTTTGGCTTTGGCCCCTCTCATTACCAAATGTGGCTCCTAATGGATTAACCCCAAGGGAAAATGGCCCTTGGCAAAAAAGAAAAGAAAATAATAGAAAGGTTTCCCAGCTCAAATTAAACATACAAACCATTCATTTGTCCAAATGGCATAGGAGATAACTTGATGATAAAAAGAAGTGGGTAAATATCAGGTTAGACTGCAGCATACAGTATTGTTGTTACTGTTACACCATTACTGTGTATCATATGAAATACTGAAACTTTAGACATTTCTGATAATTCAAATAACACCAAGATATGGCCCAGATGAAAGCCAAAAAAAAATTGGGATGAGGGTGATGGCTTTTTCTGGTTTTCAATTTTTTTTTCAGAAAAACAAAACAAAAGTCTTCAGAAAAGAAAGGAAAAATGGTTTCTCCCACCCCCTAATTTTTTCTGGTTTCCCCCCATGTCTGCACATCTATAAATAATACAGAATGAGTAATTGGTCTGTATTTTCCAATATTTCACAGATGAAAATAAGGGCATGCATAGATATAATCGCGGCTGGCTTCAGGAGTCAGCATTCTTGGGCACCTGCTGAGGCCCACATGCTAGTCCCTGGAGTCTCCTGGCCCTGCTTTTATTTGCTATTGCTGCCTGTTTATGTCCATGCAGGAGTTCCATACCCAGAAAGGGTCAAGGAAGCCACATCTCTCTCTCTCTCTCTCTCTCTCTCTCTCTCTCTCTCTCTGGGCTTATCCACATAGGAGCATAACTCTGTGCTAAAGACGCTCTTTTTACCTCCATTTTCTGTTTGCGCCGTCTACAGTAAAGGATCAATGCCAGCTGCAAACATGGTGTTTTCTAGTCACACTTGAGGGGAAGCATCAATCACACAGTTTCCTAAAGCCCAAGCCCTCTAATTTAACATTCCTACTCCCTCTTGTTACCTGACAACCGAGCATGCTCAGTTTGTTCTACCTGTAAGTTTCATTTAAAAAACAACCTGGAAGTGCGATTATTTGTATTTACACTGGTAAAATACAGCTGAAATACAAATCTTTGTTTGAGCAGTGTTATGCTTTTGTGCACAAGTTGGGGGGGGAAGGAGAAAATAAAAGCACCATTTGCAGCAACATAAAAAAGCATTGCAAAACCGATGCATACCGCAGATCAGAAAAGGTACCGCCAGGGCCAAGAAGATGCCAGCATGGTTAACGAGCTAAGTCAAGGAAGCTCTTAGAGGCAAAAAGTCTTCCTTCAAAAAATGGAGGTCTTGTCCGAATGAAGAAAATAAAAAAGAACACAAACTCTGGCAAAAGAAATGCAAGAAGACAATAAGGGATGCTAAAAAAGAACTTGAGGAGCACATTGCTAAGAACATAAAAACCAACAACAACAAAATCTATAAATACATTCAAAGCAGGAGAACATCTAGGGAGACAATTGGACCCTTGGATGATAAGGGAGTCAAAGGTGTACTAAAGAACGATAAGGAGATTGCAGAGAAGCTAAATGAATTCTTTGCATCTGTCTTCACAGTGGAAGGTATACGGCAGATCCCTGAACCTGAACTAACATTTGCAGGAAGGGATTCTGAGGAACTGAGACAAATAGTGGTAACGAGAGAGGAAGTTCTAAGCTTAATGGACAATATAAAAACTGTCAAATCACCGGGCCCGGATGGCATCCACCCGAGAGTTCTCAAAGAACTCAAAGGTGAAATTGCTGATCTGCTAACTAAAATATGTAACTTGTCCCTCGGGTCCTCCTCCGTGCCTGAGGACTGGAAAGTGGCAAATGTAACGCCAATCTTCAAAAAGGGATCCAGAGGGGATCCCGGAAATTACAGGGCAGTTAGCTTAACTTCTGTCCCTGGAAAACTGGTAGAAAGTATTATTAAAGCTAGATTAACTAAGCACATAGAAGAACAAGCCTTGCTGAAGCAGAGCCAGCATGGCTTCTGCAAGGGAAAGTCCTGTCTCAGTAACCTATTAGAATTCTTTGAGAGTGTCAACAAGCATATAGATAGAGGTGATCCAGTGGACATAGTGTACTTAGACTTTCAAAAAGTGTTTGACAAGGTACCTCACCAAAGGCTTCTGAGGAAGCTTAGCAGTCATGGAATAAGAGGAGAGGTCCTCTTGTGGATAAGGAATTGGTTAAGAAGCAGAAAGCAGAGAGTAGGAATAAACGGACAGTTCTCCCAATGGAGGGCTGTAGAAAGTGGAGTCCCTCAAGGATCGGTATTGGGACCTGTACTTTTCAACTTGTTCATTAATGACCTAGAATTAGGAGTGAGCAGTGAAGTGGCCAAGTTTGCTGATGACACTAAATTGTTCAGGGTTGTTAAAACAAAAAGGGATTGCGAAGAGCTCCAAAAAGACCTCTCCAAACTGAGTGAATGGGCGGAAAAATGGCAAATGCAATTCAATATAAACAAGTGTAAAATTATGCATATTGGAGCAAAAAATCTTAATTTCACATATACGCTCATGGGGTCTGAACTGGCGGTGACCGACCAGGAGAGAGACCTCGGGGTTGTAGTGGACAGCACGATGAAAATGTCGACCCAGTGTGCGGCAGCTGTGAAAAAGGCAAATTCCATGCTAGCGATAATTAGGAAAGGTATTGAAAATAAAACAGCCGATATCATCATGCCGTTGTATAAATCTATGGTGCGGCCGCATTTGGAATCCTGTGTACAGTTCTGGTCGCCTCATCTCAAAAAGGATATTCTAGAGTTGGAAAAGGTTCAGAAGAGGGCAACCAGAATGATTAAGGGGATGGAGCGACTCCCTTACGAGGAAAGGTTGCAGCATTTGGGGCTTTTTAGTTTAGAGAAAAGGCGGGTCAGAGGAGACATGATAGAAGTGTATAAAATTATGCATGGCATTGAGAAAGTAGATAGAGAAAAGTTCTTCTCCCTCTCTCATAATACTAGAACTCGTGGACATTCAAAGAAGCTGAATGTTGGAAGATTCAGGACAGACAAAAGGAAGTACTTCTTTACTCAGCGCATAGTTAAACTATGGAATTTGCTCCCACAAGATGCAGTAATGGCCACCAGCTTGGATGGCTTTAAAAGAAGATTAGACAAATTCATGGAGGACAGGGCTATCAATGGCTACTAGCTGTGATGGCTGTGCTCTGCCACCCTAGTCAGAGGCAGCATGCTTCTGAAAACCAGTTGCCGGAAGCCTCAGGAGGGGAGAGTGTTCTTGCACTCGGGTCCTGCTTGCGGGCTTCCCCCAGGCACCTGGTTGGCCACTGTGAGAACAGGATGCTGGACTAGATGGGCCACTGGCCTGATCCAGCAGGCTCTTCTTATGTTCTTATGTTCTTATGTTCTTATGATGAGAGCAGCTGTAAGTTGCAGAAAATAAAATGAATGAAGGGTGGAGGAGGGAGTGGGTGCAGAGAAGGGAACGATTGACGCACCCACCTAAAACATTGGAGCAAAGTATCTGCAAGCCCTAGAGATATGGAGTGACGTTTTTTCCTTTGCCTTTTGGATTATCAGAGGATTGGGTTAGTACAGGTTTATAGGGGGGAAATTGTGTGATAGCTTCTTTTTGCCAGTAACGTCATATGAACCATGAGAATTAAAAGAGGGTGCAAGTAGCACTAGACACACAGTAAATCACCATGTGGACAAGCCCTCTCTCTCTCTCTTTTTGTAGGCTATCTTGGAGCTAAAATTCTCCCTGACCTGAGTTCCAGCCCCTGGGGAAGCCTGTGACTGCGTAGGTCTACATGCATCCATGAAGCTCAGACATCCATGCCTGGCATATGGATGTTAGGGTCAGGCCAGGGAAGACATGTCATTGGGGATGGAGCCAGTGGTTTGGTCCTGTTGCCTCTTTCTAGACATGGCAATCTACATAATAGATGGCTCTTGTGTTTTCTTCTTTCTGGGAGGTGGTAACAATGGGATCCAGAGGCAGTGGCAAGCACAATAGTGGAAGAGAGGAGGTGGGCCCATTCAGGGAGAGGGGTTCGAGAACTTTTGCCCAAGCCAAACCTGAAACTAGCAATGATGTTGTGACATCTCAATTATCCTACAGGAATCACCACCTGAACTGTTCTTTACATCATTACAGATTAATAAAAGTTGTAATCCATTAACTGTGTATTGTATTCATTTACTTTGCAATAGCCTCATCCTCACTAAGGTAAGAACAGAATGGGAGCTTGGGAAGCTAAGTGGCTGTTCAGAAGGGGGCTAGACAAATTCATGGAGAGTAAGAAGATCAGTGGCTACTAGCCATGATGGCTGTGTACCCCTTTGGGAGAAAGGGTGGGACAGAAATGTAATAAACAACAACAGCGCCAACAACAATAAATACCTCTAACGTCAGAGACAGTGAATGCAGGTTGCTGGGAAACAAAAGTGGGAAGAGTGCTCTTGCACTCATGTTCTGTTTGTGGACTTCCCATAGGCATCTGGTTGGCCACTGTGAGAATTGATGTTGGACTAGATGGGCCTTTAGTCTAACCAACAGGGCTTATTGTTATTGTTCCTTGCATTTAGTCACCACCTTTTCTCCCGGGAGCTCAAGGTGGTGTACGTGATTCTCCCCTCCCCATTTTATCCTTGCAACAACCCTGTGAGGTTAGGCTGAGAGACAGTGACTGGCCCAAAGTCACCAAGTGAGCTTCATGGCTGAGTGTGGATTCAATCCCTCTTCTCCCAAGTCATAATCCAACTCTCTAATCATTACACTACACTACATTTAGTTATACGAAATCAGACCATTGGTTTATCTAGCTCAGTATTATCTACACTGACTCTCCAGCATTTCAGATGGGTTCCTTCCAGCCCTACCTGGAGTTGCTGGAGACTGAGTTTGGGACTTTCTGCATGCATGACAGATGCTCTCCTATCACTTTCCCTATGCCCTGTTGCCCCCCCACTATCCCCTCTTAGTCGTCTGCTGCTTTCCTGGGTTCCACCAGGGTTTCTTGGCATCTGCACACCACCACTCATAAGGTATGGATCATATGAGGTGTTCCTCTTTTTAAAACAAGATGCCACGAGGGCCAAGTGTGCTTGATTTTGATATTATATCTTTTACTGCAAGCACTGAGTCATATGTACATCTGCTGATTCTTGTATGATATGTAAATGACTTCAGAAGGTGTGACTCAATAGGTAAAGGGTAATCCAAGAACAAATCAGTATTCAAGATAATAACAGAATGGGAGCTTGGGAAGATATACACAGAAGCTGTTCTGGAAAACCTACAATGAAAATAATCATTAGCTATGCAAACAGATTGCCAAGTGGAACATATCAGATGGGGAAAGCTCATTATCAACTGGCAGCCTTGTTGTTTAAGTGAAATCATTTATTTCAGTACAAAAAAAACCTATTAGTTCTTAGTCAGACTGTTTCTGATCAGTGCTATTATAAATGCAAGGGTGGAAGTTATAAATGTTGGGTTTCTACAATCACGGAGGAAATTGGGAGCATGGAAGATAATATTTCACAACAAGCCAACAAGAACCAGTGTGACATAGTGGTCACAATGTTGGACTTGGAAGATCTGGGTTCAAATCCCCACACAGCCATGAATCTCACTGGGACACTCAGTCACCATCTTTCAACCTAGTGAACCCCACAGAGTTGTCGTGGGGATACAATAGAAGGGAAAGAACCACAAACTCTTTGGAGGAAAGGTAGGATATATATGCATCAAAACATTACACAAGAGAGCTCCTGTTCATTTGTTTGACTTTCACTAGGAGACGCGGGTGAGGCAGACACATCTGAGAGGGCTGCCTTATATTTGCATGTGTGTGTTTAGAGATGTATCATTTCAAACCTGAAAAACACCCAGGAGATTGTGTAGTTTGATACTCAGATATTAGAATCCAAGAAAAAATAGTTAATGTATGTGTCAGAACATGACATCTTCCACCCATTTAGAAACTGATCAAAATCTTGGCTTCTTATCCAGGTTGTATTTCAGAGCTTCACATAATTAGACAGGGAAAGGAGAGTCCAAACAAAGTAAAAATAGGAAAAAAGAAAAGGGAAAGGAGGGGGGAGGTTCAAATTACTGTTAAAAAACCCCACCCATAAAGAGGAACTAGAAAAACTGAAATTGGATTTTTGTAATACACATTACCATCTCCTGCTGATGGCAAATTGCCACTGTGGTGGCAATTCCAATTCTGACCTCAGTTATTACAACATAAAACCAGAATGAGTCTACAGCATACAACAGCAAACAATGAAAAGTGTTACTATTTGCAAGAGAGGGGAGAGTTCTGTATCACTGGAGTGCTTTGCGTAACTAAAATCACATGGCCAAGTGGGATTATTTTAACTGGTTTCACATAAGTGGCTGGTTTAAAGTTCTGCTAAACTTCACACATTTCTACATAATAAGTAGCTCCCTACATATCACATGGTTAAATGATTGAGTAGAGGTAATTCGCCATCACATTTTTCAAAAGATTAAAGATCAATCTTAACATTGATCTAAGAGACATTTTACTGGCAGCTGCCCAACGCCCCCTGTTCAGCACTGTGCCCTCGAAAAGACAGGTACCGTTGCTATAGGGATATAAATATGCCTAAAGCAGGAAGTCAACTGTGTAGCTGCAGCTGTCCCCATCGGCCACGTTGGCTGGCAAAGGGGCATCCTGGGCTACAAAGGTATGGATTGCAGGGAACTAGCATGTTATATGGACACATCAAGCCCCTAGAGTAACCAAGGAACCTTAAGGAGTGTTGCATACAGAACTGCTACCATGGGGGTCTTTATACATTGAACTTTCATTATTTATTTATTTATTTATTTAGACTATTTCTTTGCCACTTAATATATAAAAAGATCTCTAAGCGGTGTACAGAAAAGTAAAACAACTACAAGTATTATAAAAAATGCACAATAAAACCATAATACAAATTATATATACATAATACATATTAGTAATAAATAAATACCAACCCAAATTCCTTCACACTTCCCCCACTCAGCATCTCTCAGCCTCCTGGCTCCCATCCAGGACTCCACCCATCCACCCTGGCTCTCACCCAGAGCACAAACGCACACAAATGAGTGGTCTTTTCAACAGGTAAGACATGGCTCCACACTAGGGATGGGGAAGAAATTTGATTCAGTTGTCATTTAAAGCCGAATCTGTTAAATTTGAAAAAGCATGAAAACCGAAACACAGCCATCCTTTGAAATTCTTACATATCAGAATTTTGTGATGCAGTTATCCAACCGACCAATGTTTACCAAAATGCATAGTTTAGGGGAAGTGTGCATAACAATGAATATAATAGTGGAAATAATACAAAAATGCATTATATAAGGAAAAACCCGCTTGCAAAAATGTGTACATTAGTCAAAACTGCATACAATGCGTTTATTAGGAGAAATTCACACTAAAATGCTGAAGAATTTTCATGAGTTTTTTTTTTTTTAAAGCAAACTGGCAGAAATGTGAAGAAATGAATTTAAGGGTGGAAAAATTAGAAACGGAGAGAACCAAAACTGACAGGACCTTCCACCTCTACTCCACACTTAATTGGGGGGGAGTCTCTATATGCCCCATGCAGATGTGGGAGGGGGAGCAGGCTCAATCGCGTCTGATACGTGGCTGGTAGCTTGCTAGCTGTGATGCCGCATGGTCACATTATGGTTGAGGCAGGTCTCATTCTAGGAGCCAATCAGCTGCACTGGGGGGTTACAGGTGGGCAAGGCCAGGGAGCAGACCAGAGAGAGAACTGTCTCCAATTTGTATATTGAGCCACTATATATATACACTTTGTTGCATAGAGGCTGCCAACAGATGCATTGTAGGCTCTATTCCCAACGACATCCTTCCCCATTCTGGTGCCCTCCAGAATTTTGGACTGATAACATTTATCAACCCCAGCCAACATGGTTGGGAATTGTAGTCCAAAACATCTGGAGGGCACCAGGTTGGTGAAAGCTGCCTTACCAGCCTTCTATGAGCTGATTGTTCTTGTTCAGCAAGTTCTGGCTAAAATATATAAAGTATATGTGACCACTCTTGTTATTTCTAGATAAGAAATCCATTCTACCTTTCTGTTCTGCCTGGAGAAGCCTTTTATGTTACCATTTAAATATTTTTAATATTTTTAGTATTTTAGTATTTGTATTTAATGTTTGTAAAGATAGTTATATGTTTCATCTTTTTTCTCTAATTACTTTTGATTTGTATTTAATATGGGTTTATTATGTTAATCTCACTTTTGTTGTATGTTTAAATTGTTGATTTGATGATCAGGTGGTTTTTAAATTGAATGTAAATGTATATTTTTTTTATCCAATGTACACCGCCCAGAGAGCCTTGCTATGGGCGGTATAAAAATTGAATTAAATAAATAAATAAATAAATAAATTTTGGTCCAATTAAAGAGATTAACTTTCCTAGGGTTCAGTCCATAATTAATGTAAATGTAAAGTGGCCCTATGAAAGTAAATGGAATTTTGCCCTGAAGTAATTGCTTTGTGGATTGAAGAATCCCTGCTTTATGTCTCTTTTCCAGCAAAGTATCCCTGTTATAGTACACATTCTTTGCTCTTGGTTCAGGGTATATGTAAACAATGCTGATGCAAAAAGTTTGGTTTTACCATTTAGTTATACAGGCACATAACATGAAATAATTCCCAGGTTTATGTCAAAGCAAGAACACTGGCTTTACTGGGTATCAGCTATCCCCCGTTGTGTACTCGGTTCAATTCTGCTGGAGAATCCTGCAAGAATGTACGGGCAAAGCAAATCTTTGAAGAGAGCAGGACTGAACCTTCCACTCATCAGCTCAATCCTGCTGAGTGCTGCTTCACCAGTGGGTTTTTTGTGACCCTGCACATCACCTTTGACAGGTGAGTGGGACCACCCATCTGTTAGCCACCTGATGCCATTATGACATCAAATGATTAACAAGTGGTGGCCCCACCCACCTTTCAAAGTTGGGGAAATAAAGATCTGGCCCACTGGACTAAAAAGGTTCCCCACTACTGGTGTACTGGAAAGGGAATACGGGAGGGGGGGAGAGTTCTGGGACTTGTTTTTTAACAGTGGTGAAGATGTCATCTGCCAGAACATGGGATTAATTGATAGGCCCTCTTGCCTTTAGCAAGTGAATGAGGTAATAATGATGCTTTCAGTGTTGTTTGTGAGAGATTAGCAGGAAGGAGCCAGAGAATGAGGAAAATAAACAAGCAGATGCTGGATACTATGTTCCTTTTTTAAAAAAATGGGGTTCCTACTTTGTGGCAATTTAGTCAGGCATTGTTCTTGAATTTTATGTCTGACAAAACCATGAAGTGAAAGAGAACATTGCCAAAGTACTGTGACAAATGAAACCACCAAGCTACAGGAAGGTAAATTTATGGTGATATTTTAGAACCAAACTTGGGGGTGTGTGGGATTTCCCACAATTGTTAACATTTTACTTTTTAAAAATGCACATACTGTTTTTCCATAAAAACGCACAAAGCACGTGGGATCTGAGATTTCTATAGCAAGGGAAGCAGACCTGTGGAACTGAACATTCTCAGCTCAACCTGAAAGAGCTGATTTCAAGATGCATGTCTTTTTCTAGACCTTTGGCTGAGTGGATGTTTTTCCTCCTCCTGTATTGCTGTGCATTGCTTTTCTGTGCTGCTACTTTGTTATTCTGATATTGATTGATTTTGTGGTTTTATTTTATTATTGTAATTGTACATTGTACTTATTTTAATTGTGATATTTTTGTCCTTGTCCTGGGACCATTTGATAAAGGGTGGGCTGTCAGTGTTTGTTTGTTTATTAGATTTATATCCCACCCTTCCTTCCAGTAGGAGCCCAGGGTGTACAAATGAATAGGTTGGACTTTTCTGAGTGATCAGCTTGAGCACTTGCAAACACTTGAACCTTTTTCAAATGCTTGGTTTGAGCACTTGCAAAAAGCTTAATCAAACTCACCTCCACTGCCTCCCCCCAAACCTCTTGTTTTCCTCAAGGGCCCAGAAGGCTTATCTGATCCAAGGGAAAGGAGCAGTATAGACAGTGACAGGCATTCCAGGTTTCCAGTAGAGAACCTTTCCTACTGGGGATGGAACTGGAACGAATCCCAGCATTCCTGGAGGAAAAAAGATGCTAGTTGCATCAATTTCCACTGGGGAAAAGGCCCTTTGAATGCCATGGATGCTGCAGCTTATAGTCCCAATTACGGAAGGGTGAATCTCTCGATTCTGGTTTCTATCAGCTTCTCATTTTTTCCAATTTTCCCAGTCTTAAGTTCTGTTCTCCGCATTTCTACATCATTTTGTGAATTATTTGTTTAGAGTCCTCATGAAATTTCACTAGTTAATTGCTCCTAATTTTTGTATGCAAATTTTGCAAACCCAAACAATTTTACCTAATATAATGCATTTGTGTATGCAGGGCTGGCACCAAAAGGCAGCCAGGTCAGGCCCTGGCTGAGGGCACCTGGAGGGCCCGTCCTTAGGATGTGGTGGTAGCCCTCCCCTTCCATGATCCTTGGCAAGGTCGACTCCCAACCCTGCCACAGACCGCAGAGACGGAGCTCGCAGTCCCCCCTACAGACTGTGCAGACCCACAGTGCCTGCCTGCTCCATCTACCTCTCCTCCCTTTCTGTGAATACCCTGCATGCTGCACACACAGCTACCATCAACCAAGATGGCAGCAGAGGTTTTTCTAAGGGGCTGATGCCCCTACCACCATCTTGATTGATGGCAGATATGTGTGTGCACACAGTGTAGTGAACGAAGATGGCAGCAGAAGTATCCACCCCTTAGAGAAGCCTCCGCTGCCATATTGCTTGATGGCAGCGACCTGCACGCCCAGCACGCAGGGCATTCACAGAAAGAGAGAAAAGGCAGGTGGAGCAGTCCAGCACGGTCTGGGGGTCTGGGAGCAGGGGACCCAGGGCAGGCTGGTGCCCAAAGTCCCAGCCACACCTGGCACCTGCCCTGTGTGTATGTTATTCTTGCTAATTTTGCCCTAGTACATGCATTTTTGTACATGTTACTCGGCTGGAGAACTGCACTTCAAAATTTGGAAAAGTGTAACTTTCATAGCAGGGTTATGTTTCAGTTTGTGTGTTGTTTTGAAAAGTGCAGAT
This sequence comes from Rhineura floridana, assembly GCF_030035675.1. Taxonomy (NCBI): domain Eukaryota; kingdom Metazoa; phylum Chordata; class Lepidosauria; order Squamata; family Rhineuridae; genus Rhineura; species Rhineura floridana. Next base: position 77,113,654 of record NC_084480.1, read on the forward strand.
TAGGTAGATTCTCCTTTAAATGTAAAATGATGGACATTTCTTCTGCATCCCTTGTCCCAATCCCACCCTCTCTGGGAAAGGTTGGGTGTTCATTTGGAGATCTGGTGTGCCTGCAACTACCTCTGGAGTGCTACCGCCTATCTCCTTCTTCCACCCAAAGTACCCCTAGGTAGATAACAAGACCCTTGGGCCAGGGAAGGGGAGATGGTGGCAGTGGACACTCTGGTTTTTTGTGTGTGAGCGAAAGAAATTCAACCGACGAATTCACTATTGCTACTGCTCTTACTGATTTCCTGTAACATCCTAAGTATTATGCTGAACGGGAAACATGAATCATGTGAGAGTAATGGCTGATACCTTTAAAAAAATGTTCATGAGGATTCTCTATGTATATCTTACATGCAGTGAACCGTTTGCGTGTAGCAATTCAAAACACAGAGAAGCGATAGCAAACAGATCTTAATTCTTCAATATAAGTTCAGGTATATTAATTTGAACAATTAATTTATATTTATATTTATGCTGGTCTATCAGACAAAATGAGTTGACACTAATTCAAGGTTCTGGAAATCACGAATCCTGTTTTGAGAGATCCTTTGCTAGTGTTTTGTACTAGCAGCCTCTTTTAGGTTTAGCTCTTATTTTTGCTGTTGCAATCAGTAATTAAGGGTGTTTTTTTTTCCAAAGTCAGTCAGGCAAGATAAAAACCTTGGCTTGACTGTTTTCATGTTTTCTGCTGTATAGGGAGGGCATAGATTACTGCAACGCACTCAACCTGGGGCTGCCTTTGAAGACGGTTCGGAAACTGCAGCTTGTGCAAAATGCAGCAGCCGGATTGGTAACAGGGACCAGACGGTCTGAACATATAAAACCGATTCTGGCCCACTTGCATTGGCTGCCTGTAAGTTTCCGAGCTCAATTCAAGGTGCTGGTTTTGACCTATAAAGCCTTACACGGCTTGGGACCACAATACCTGATGGAACACCTCTCCCGATACGAACCCACCTGTACACTACGTTCAAGATCAAAGGCCCTCCTCCGGGTGCCTACTCCAAGGGAAGCTCGGAGGGTGGCAACAAGGGAGAGGGCCTTCTCAGTGGTGGCTCCCAAATTATGGGATGATCTGCCTGATGAGGTGCACCTGGCGCCAACACTGTTATCTTTTCGGTGCCAGATCAAGACTTTTCTCTTCGCCCAGGCATTTTAGCTAGTGTTTTAAATTGTTTTTATATTGTTTTAAATTTTAAAATTGTGTTTTAAATTGTTTTTAAAATATGTGTTTTAAATTGTATATTTGTTTTAATGTTTTTGATTGCTGTAAACCGCCCAGAGAGCTTCGGCTATGGGGCGGTATACAAGTGCAATAAATAAATAAATAAAATAATAAATAAATAATATTTACATGCATCAGGAGATCAATCCCTTCCTTAGACATATAGGTCTGAATTAACCTTAGGATGATCTAATTCATTTTGACTTGCTAAGGCAACCCCCCCCCCCCATTAAATTAGCTCTGAATTATAATATGCAACAAGAACATATCAGGAGCAAGCACAAATCATCCTGCCAGAGATTGCTGTGGGACAGGCAAATACATAGACTGGAAAAAAACGCCACCGTCTTTGAGCTCAATAGAAAGTGAACTCTGCCTCCCCACCAATAAAGATTCGAGACAACACATACCTAGATAAGTGAACATTACAGAGCATATTGCTGCATTGTGATGATGGAGCAATATCTGATTTCCCCTTGTGTTTTTTCTTGATAGTACATTTTAATACAGTATTATATCTTATATCTAATAAAATATCATATATATCTGCAGCCTGAAAAAACACCTCATGAATCAGTTTGGTCACATTTCAGTTTCTGAAAAAGTCAGATCAGGCAAATGCTCAGATGGAAAATCCCTTAACTGTAGGAAGTGGTGTTATTCACTCAGTGGGAGATAGTCTTCCCCCAGAATTAGTTTTAACTTGTTACCAGAAGGCTAGTAGGAGGTATTCAAGTGGGTTCTATCAACAGCAAAATGTTCCATATCTGTGGTGGAAAAAAGAATTACTAGTTCCTTAGTAATACTTGGTGGGATTGATAGATGTACACCTACCAAGTGCCCTATGTTCTCAGCTATGTGCAATAAATTCTGGGGACAGCTGAAGGGGAAAACAACATTTGTATGTCTTTGACCTAGGTGCCAAATTCACTCTATCCACCAAAATAGTTGACATCAGCCTTAGGTCTGACATATCAGTTGGAGATCCCTAGAATGCAATGGCTGGTTGGCTGTGCCCTCAATGCAGCATCTAAATCTCAAGCATCATGGTCATCCCACATTGAGTGTTTCTCAAACTGGGGGTCAAAGGACACCATGGGAGGGAGAGTATGTTATTAAGAAACCATGATTCAGGATTTCTTAATGTGCTGGCTCTATTTGGAAACACATAAATGTTAGGTATGGGGTCCCAAGTTCCTGAGTACAGGTTGTTGATGAAAAGGAAAATGGAGACATTGGGTTGAGGCCGAGAGATATAGTGGATTGTGCTGGTTACTACGGAAGGGGAGAAATAGCTAAGGGGTATTAAGTAGCTTGCCTGGGGAGGAAGAAGTGTAGGTAGAAAAGATAGATAAGGATTACTTAATATAAACAGCTGCCAGTCTATCTCCAATATTCTATTTCAGGCATCATTGTTGAAGGTTTGTGGGGGACCATCTGCAGGAATGTTGGGAAGAAGCTGATTTTATAGAACTGTATCAGTCCAGTCTGATTTTGGGACTAAAGCTGCCGTGGTAGCGCTGGTTTGCAATCTGGATTTGGAGATTGGTAGACTGACCCTGCAGATTCTCCTGGATCTCTCAGAGCCTTTTGCTACACAATAATTCATGAAGTCCTTCTGTATAGATTTTGCAGTGATTCTTGTCCTACATGATTGATGATAAGCAAAATGTTGTATTGGATCATTGATGCTCCACTCCCTGGGAAAGTGCTTTGGGTGTGCCACAAGGTCGCATCATGTCCCCAATACTTTGAAACATCTGTGTGCAACCACCAGACAGATTGCTCATCAGTCTGGAGTACACTATCATCAGCATGTTGATGACAGCTAGCTCTGTTTTTCATTTTCATCAAATCAAGGTGTTGCAGTTGTATCCCTGACTTGGATGCCAATACAGCCTACATGAGGGTCAAAAATGTAGGATGAATCCTGACAAGACAGAAGGTTTGCTGGTTAGTAGGTGGTTAGTAGACTGTAGTGCCCAGGTAGCTGAGATGACTTGTTCTTGGCAGGGACATAGTCCCTCTGTAAGAGCATGTTTGAATCCTGGGGGTGAACCTAGCACTGCTACTAGAAGCCAAGGTAGTAGCTGTGGCCAACAGCAATTGTTATCATCTTGGGCTGTTAAGTGAAACACATCCTCTCCTGAAGGACAGAAAGTTGGACACTGTCACCCATGCTTTACTTACCTTTTGTACTGAAAACTAATGTGACATTTATTTATTTAGGCCATTTATTAACCTAAACAAGGTCCTCTGAGCAGCTTACACAGAGTTCAAACAAAAAAACAAGAAAATCTACAATCAGAAAGTTAAAATCAATTCTATTTCCCTTATAAAAGCCAGCATAGCAGCATGAAATCATGATGAAACACTGAAAACCTAGCAAAAATGATCTAAGAGTTAAAACACAGTTCTAAAAGGCCTCAGAGAATAAAAAGGGTTCCATGTAATGCTGAAAAGATCTTAATGGAGAGGGCAGGTGAGCTCCATTGGGGCCTGAAAAGGCCTTCTCCTTAGTAATTATCTACATCACCTCTTTAAGCAAGAAGTACTTGCGGCTTGCAATGAGGATCTCAAGGGTCAGGCAGGTATACATGGGAGGAGATGATCTTTCAGGTAACCCAAGTCATTGAGGGTTTTGAAGGTTTATACCCATTCTTTGAACTGGGCCAGAAATGGATTGGAAGCCAGTGCAGATGACTAAATACTGGTATGATATGTTTATATCGAACAGTACCAGTTAGTAACCTCGCTACCCTACTTTGGGTTAACTGAAGTTTCTGAACTATTTTCAAAGGTACAATAATAACTCAGTTAACAAACCCTCCAGGAAAGGAGCTCCTTTTAACAATGTCTTTTTTGGGTGAGTGCGGGGGCACGGGTATAGTCAGAATGTGGCTTCTTGTCTACTGGATTGTGACTGCTGCAGACAAGTCTCTCACATGTGGCTGGAATGACACTCCTTGCCAGGTGGAGTAGGCGCCTCCACAGTAAACAGTATTTCAGGTGCCCTGGAAGTACTGTTTACTGCAAATGCATCTATTTGAGTGTAGGGGAGGATGGCAGAGAGAGCAAGAGAGAGAGAGAGCGCACAGGGGTGATGGTAGCTGCCCCTTGTCGCCTGCTCGAGTGTACGGAGAGGAAAATTGCTCAGAGCTTTAGACTTCAATGGCAAGATGCCACATGATAAAAGAAAAAAGGCAAGGCAGGCATCCCTGGATGCATTTTGGAAGAAGACTTCAAGTGGTCTGTATGAAAGGCTTACCTGACCTGGTTGTTTCATTTCAGACATGTGTATTGTTAGTTTGACTTTTGAATAAAAAGTTTGCTGAAATATGTTGAATTGCTATTCTTTTTTGTAGTGTAGGAACCCATCCCTATTCTTTCCATGTTACTCCTACCTCTAGTGCCAAAGTTTCTGTTAAAGAAGTAATGTCCAGGAACACATGTACTTCGTTAACTGGGGTATTACTGTAGATCTATGTATAAAGCATTGTAGGGCTGGTTCACATATGAGCCAAGATCCGTATTAAAAATGCTGCTTTTTCCATCGCGATTGATTTTGACAGTTCACATACTTCTGCCCTCGCTACAAATAAATTGGCTGTTTTTCTTTTTAGCATTCGCACGCGTGTGCATTTGTTACTATAAGTGTTTCCTTGTTGCCGCGCCCACACATTAGAATGTTAACTGCGGAGGCGGGGAAGGGGTGGTGTTTCCCTAAACGAATGGAGGAATGGGCACTTGAAAGAAGGGGAGTTGACTACAGCCGCCACCCCCTCCCTGTGGTGCAGGCTTTCTCCCGTCCCCCCTGCTCCCACCCGTGGCTGTTAGGCTGTTCCTGTGTGAGATTGGTATGCTTTTGGCACCCCAGGACAAGCCTCAGCATGCGTTCTGGGAAACATAAAAAACCCCCAAACAATTATCTTTAGAGAGACATTAAAAGCAGCCACTAAAGGAAGCATCGGCTATTTAATATTATCGCTCTCTGTGACTGGAATGAGCAGAACAGATGCTGGGATGAGACGCCAAGGCAGCTCCCCTTTCCCCTGCACTTTTGGGGGCTTATAAATTACCCCAGCGGCACCTTCTCCAGCTTCCTCTCACTGTGGCTGCATGCGCTCCAAGCTTGGGTGTAGCGCCAGTGAGCAGTGCATAGTGGCTTGCAGACACTTCCCCGCAGCTCAAGTGAGAGAGCCAGCCAAGGCTGAAGGGGAGTCTCCCTCTCAGGCAGCGGGGCGAGCACGATTTCCCCAGGAAGGAATTTCCCAAGCTCCAGCTCTTCTCTGCTACCCTCAGGGAGTTGTTGGTGTTGCTGCAGAAGAGAGAGAATGAAGGGGTGGGGGGAAAACTGCTCACATCACATGCAGAGAGATTTCACAGAATTAGATATTCTAGGGTGAATAATTTGGATGAATGTGATTTTGTTTAAAGGAGCGGGGGAGGAAATGTATTGGGGAGGGAAGTGGCAGAAAGTGGGAGAAAGGACGGCAAGAGCGACTGGAAGTTGGTTCGTCAACAGCAGGAAACAAAATGATGTCCAGAGACAGTTAAAGGGGTGGAGAAAAGGGAGGATCTAATGGCAAAGAAACTGCACAGCCAAAAAAAGGTGCTTAGAAGTTAATACACGTTATAAGTGCACCGAGGCAGGTGCAGATTTTAAAAGCAATTTGGGGTTTTTGTTGCATTGATTTAATCCGGATTTAAAAGCAAAAGCAGCTGAATGCACTCGCATTGGCAAAAACGTCACGTAAATGGTCCACATTAAAAGGATCTGGAAAAAGCATCAGATCCACATTATACCGGCATCTGATCAGGCCTGTAGTAATCCAACCGGTAGATTGCCAGAGCATGGATAACTTTTCCAGGGTTATCCTGTTGAGATAGGGTCAGAGTTGACCTTTGTTTTTACTGTATTTTTAATTGTTTATTGTATTTTTTTTTTACTTGTTGCACACTGCTTTGATGTTTTTAAACAAAATAGTGGTATACAAATAAAGTAGTAAATAAATAAAATAGTTTGTATAGTAGCTGAAGTGGATAAAAGCACTCTGTGCCACTGAGGGCAACTCGATGAGGGCACTGGACTCAAGAGCATCCCTGAACCTGCTCCTGTGGGAAGGGAGGGAAATACAACACTATCCAAAACTGCTTGAAAACCACTTCCCTGGGCCACCCGCCAACAATATTTCCATCTTATTTGAACTGACTTTCAGTTTATTAGCCCTCATCCAGTCCATTACTGAGCTCAAGCATTGGTTTAGAACACCCACTGAATCCCGTGGATGAGATAAAACAGAAATGTAGAGTTGGGAGTCATCTGTATATCAGTGATAGCTTGTCACCATCATGTCTTCTTGTAGGCCAGGGATGGGGAACCTCAGGCCCAGGGGCCAATTACAGCCCTCCAGGACCTCAGGATTCTTCCCCAGCCTACATACTCTCCTGAGTCACACCCCTCATCAGCCCTGCTTTTCACCCTTCTCAAGTGTTTTTGCCTGGCTGGAATGGGTCCTTGAACTCTGACTCAGGATAGAGACACACATACTGTTCTGCCGGTTCCAGTGCTTCTCCATCTCTCTTTTCTGAAAATGGGGCACATGGCGCTAGTCAAATCCAGCCCCTTCTTACTGTAAAACCTGGTGGGATCAGCTTGAGTGCATTTTTAAAAAAATCAAAGAGATTTCACAACTGATTGGCAGATCAACCGTTGCCCCTCTGGGTGTGGCCAATGGCAACCCTTTGCTGTAGAGGACTAGTGTGTTCACAGTCTGAATGGAAGATAGAGAGGGACGTGTGTGTGTGTAGAAACTAGCCTCCTATACAAAGGTTGACATTCACATTTATTGCTCTGCCTAGTTTTGCCTCTGGCCCTATCCACCTTGGCATGTGGCCCCTAGAAGGTTGCCCCGAAGGAAATGTGGCTCTCAAGCTGAAATAGGTTCCAAACCCATGATACAGAGGTTAAACAGCATGGGGGATAAAACAGAGCATAGTAGAAACCCAAAACTTAATTGCCGCAAGGCAGAGCAACAAGGCAGCGCTTCTGGAAATGGTTGCCCAAGTAGGAATGGAACCACAACAAAATCTTCATAGTGCATAGGGCAGGGCTTTTTCAGGGATGGCAGCACAGTTTTGGAGCCAACAGTCCAGAGACAACTGCACAGACCACCTATTACTTAAAATTCAGATGCAGAATCTTTTCCCAAGCATGTTAAATGAAGATAATGGTGTCTGTTGAAAACTTGTGTTCTTTTTGGGTTTCAGTGGTTCCTTTGTTTGGATTGCTTGCAGAAACTTTAGGTTCCTTTTAGGTGAAAATGCAACTGTTATATTCTGTAGATGGATAAATGGATAAATACATTCCCCACCTAAATGAGCTGGCAAAGAAAAATTATCTGGCAAATGCATATCAAAGAATGACCACATTGGACTAAGAGAGAGTGCTTCATGGATGAGTCATGAATGGTAAGAGAGGCAACGTTTGATGGACTGTTCATATTCAGTGATTCATTTGACTGTTGGATCTGAACTGTAAAGAGCGACAGTTATTTTGGTATTTTATTAGCATTTCTGAATTTGATTAGGTGACTTTTTTGGGCTCTGGAAAGATATACATTTATGTTTTATAATATAGCAAGTGGCTGAAGTTAAAATCCAGTCCTTTTCTCTTTCTGTTTAAGAATTTGAATAATTTAACTAGAAAGCACTTTCTATCTGGTTTCAGGGACCATGGTTTATGTCAGTTAATGACATTCTATGTGTTGTCATGCTGAGCTGAATGGAACTACTTGCATAGTAAGTCACTGTTCAGCATATGTACGGAATGGCTGATTTTGGACCCAGGGAGATTACATACTTAATTGTGGGCAATAGTCAAGGGTATTACCCACCTTCTGCAAAATACAGATTGCATGGAATTTACACAGAATTATTCTTTAATCCCAAGTAAATTGTCAATTTCATAAGAACATGAGGCAGGACAGCTACTGTTTAATTATAGAGCAGGGGCATCTGTGTACACTACAATGTGGTATTACATTTTCATTGAAATTTACTGATATGCTGTTGGACTGGTTTTCCAGAATCTTCTTTCATCTTCTGGGGGACATTTTCAATGTATTTTCACAGCCTGGCAACATTGTGACACTGACAGGATTCAAAAATAAAATATCAGAAAGGATTTTCTCTTCTCTATAATCAGCATTTTAAGTTTCCTGAATGCCACACACGTCCGCATGTAAGAGATTAAACACATTTCTCCTTATAGCCCAACCCATAACACCACTGAATGAACATGTACAATTTTAAGACAGTGTGAAACATGAGCAAATAGCGCCACTTCAGCAAGGACAGCAAGGCTGAGGTTGTGTTGCCATCCCAGGGCCCAAGTGCTTGGAGATATTCTTTGCATGGATATCCTTGCATTTTGGAGAAAACTAGCAAGTTTTGCAGAGGCAGGCAGGGAGAAAGACAAAATGGAGCAAGTGCAAAATAAAAAATAAAATAAAACCTGCCAAGGAAAGTACTATAGAATGGTTGGAGCTACTATAGAATGGCTGGAGGCCAGCACAGCAGAAATCTATAGCTGTCTTCAGCCATTTGCCCGATCTTGTGAGAGTCAAAAGTGTGTAGAAGGGTGGGACATGCATGTAAGCCCCACTCCAATGTCCTTAGGCATGCTGGCTCCTCTCAGAGTTTCATGTATTGAATGTGAAGGTCTGAATGAGGATTGTGCATGCATTTCACTGAACATGCAAAGGTCTGGGAGGCACCTGTGGGCTAGGAGGCCTTACCTCAAAAAGGATATTGTAGAGCTGGAAAAGGTTCAAAAAGGGCACCCAAGATGGTCAAGGGGATGCAGCAACTCCCCTATCAGGAAAGGTTGCAGCATTTCAGGCTTTTTAGTTATGCTCACTATATCAATGCTGTCCTCTAAGATCAAGCCCCCAGTTCTCCCATCTTGGCCTGGGAGCTTCTGGCACAACTGTTTTATACAGCCATGAGAGTGGCTGTATACTATAGCCAGTGTGGATTTTTCACATTCCGCAATGTTACATTGAAAATACCCCCCATGCCATTCTGATGCTTCCCATAAGCTCTATAAGTCCTGAACTCACAAATGTTTGCTTAACAACCCTCTCAATTTTCATGTGATAAACAAAACAGCCAGAAAGAATCGAGAGTTCAAAGTCTGAAGAGAGACAGAGAGAAACCCAGAACCCTTTTGGACTTTTTTCTCTCAGAGCTCTCATAATCTGTTGAAATTCATTAAAAATCAGCCATGTTCACAGAGTACCTGTAATCCTGTTACTGACCTTGCCCCATACTCTGACCCTCATATTCTGCAGTTTAAAAGTTTTTTTAAAAATGCCTGGCTGATTTTTAATTAATTTAATAAATTTTGGCTTGAACTCAATGATAATGTCAGGCATGCTCAGTAAGAACCAACTGTCAGTGTTCTAAAAGCCAGACTTCACAGCTGCTTAGCTTGGCTAATCAGGGGGCCACACCCACACCAGACTTTGATTTCACTTTAGACAGTCATGGCTTTCCTCAGAGGATCCTGGGAAGTGTAGTTTGTGAAGGGTGCTGAGAGGCAACTGCTATTCTCCTGACAGAGGTCCAGTGGCCAGAGTGGTTTAACAGTCGCCCGCTCTGATTGAAGCACTGTGAGGGGAACAGGGCATCTCCTAGCAACTCTCAGCACCTTTCACTAACTATACTTCCCAAGATTCTTTGGGAGAAGCCATGACTCTCCAAAGTGAAATAAAGGCCTGGTGGGGATGTGGCCAGGGACAGCTTTGGTTTAAATTTGGGTGGGAGGCTACATGTGCCTGCTGTAGAATAAAAAGGTGGGGGGAACCCTGAAAAGCAATGATACTGTTCTCAATGTTTTCCTTTTAGGAAAGAAAGCGGCTTCTCCTCTGCCCAGTGCCCACTCACCCAATCTCCTTGTGATGTCCCTGTATATATATTACTGTAAATATGGTAAGTGCGTTATATATGGTAAGTGGACTGAGTGAGAGGGGGAAGTACATGGGCTGGAATACTGGAGAATGTTGTATTATGATTGGCTGAGCGTTTGAGTGTCTGAAGGTATAAATGAGAGGATGACAGTTAAGAAGAGAAGTGGAGAGAGTTCTGTTGGTGGGAGTTCTGAGGGAGGTTGGAGTTGGTTTTGTGGGTTGGATTGGATTAGGCGGGTAGTGAGGCAGGTTATTGATGGCTAGAAACATAAAGAATAACGCAACTTATGAAATCACATTCTTGTTGACAATACCTTTAAGTAATCTTGTTATTCCCTGTGTATAGAAATAAATATTTCTTGGTTTACCAGAACGCCTGATCCTTTGCTGGGTTACACAGACCAGAAGGGTGGGCAGGGCATATACCAAAGTTGGGAAACAGTATCAATAGAGGCAGAAGAGATAGTGTAACATCATCAGGTATCCAGAGCAACCCAGGGCTGTATTCTTTATAGGCACAAAGATACAGGGGGGTTGTGGCCTGCGAGTGCACCCAGACACAAAGTAGCAATAAGCTAGGAGGAGACTAAGGCACAGTCTCAAGGCAATATTGTTTTACAGGGAGTGTCTGGTGGTGCTGCCTAGCAGTGGGATCTTGAGTGATCTTTGCTAGAGCCGGTGAGAACCATTTAAAGACGAGGACCCTGAGAAGGGACCGTGACAAGGCGGTGACCACAGGAGGGATCCTAGCAGGTGGCGCCTGAGGTGGGATCCTGACAGGAAGGGTCCTGACACTCCTCCCTTCCCCCTCCCCTCCCTGCCCCTCCCCCAGGTCAGTGTTTGACCAGAGTGTTTGACCCCAGACCAGAGTTCGAATCCCCACACAGCCATGAAGCTGACTGGGTGGCCTTGGGCCAGTCACTGGCTCTCAGCCTCAGAGGAAGACAATGGTAAAACCACTTCTGAATACCGTTTACCATGAAAACCCTATTCATAGGGTCGCCATAAGTCAGGATTGACTTGAAGGCAGTCCATTTCTATTTTCAAACATGATTGCATAGAAATGAATCCCATTGAACTTAAAAAGTATGCATCTGATCAAACCCACCCTCCCTTTTCCTCCCTCCTATCCCCTCTCTCTTGCCCCTTCCCTCCCCCTCCCCCTCCAGTCCCCTCCTTCTCCCTCCCCATGGTCAGTTTCACCTATCTTAAGCATGATTGCATGGGAGTAAATGGTACTGAAGTCAATAAGCAAGCAAATGATCAAACCTGCCCTCCCCTGCCCCTTCCTTTGTCCCTCTCCCTCCAATCTCCTCCTTCCCACTCCCTCTGCTTCTGCTCCTCTCTTCCCTTCCTTTCTCCTTCCCTCTCCTCTCCCCTCCCCCTGCTCCTCCCTCATGGTCAGTTTTACCTATCCTAACCATGATTACATAGGAGTAAATCCCATTGAACTCAATAAGCATGCAAATAATCAGACCTTGCTTTCCCTGCCTTCCCCTCTCCTTTCCCTTCCTCCTCCCCTGCCCTCTTCCTTCTTCCTCCTTCCCTGACTACTCCAGCCGTCCCTCCCTCCTGGTCAGTTTTACCTATCCTAAGCATGATTGCACAGGAGAAAATCCCACTGAACTCAATAAACATGCAAATGATCAGACCTGTCCTTCTCCCCTCCCCCTCCTTCCTGCTCCCCTCCTCCTCCTCCTCCTCCTCCTCCCCTCTGGCTGGCCACTGAGATAACAAGATGCTAGACTACATGGGCCACTAGGCTGATCCAGCAGGCTCTTCTTTATGTTCTTGTCTCATAATGTCTTGCAGGTACGTCCCTGCCCCTCTACACACTTTGGACTCTCACATGTTCAGGCAAATACATATTTCACTTCATCTGCAGTACTTATAGTCACACTACTTGCAGGTCAGTGGTCAGCAAAACTCTCCTTTGGAAAATACCGGGCAAACACAGTAGACTGGGATGTCATTTCTATTCCCATTAGAAGATCATGGGCCAGTTCAATTAAGCACACTGTGGGGCACTAAGTAGCAATCAGGTAAATATGCAGGCCTGTCGCCAGGGTCAAGCCCCTTCTCCAGCAAAGTACTATCTGCAAGATCCCCCAAGATTAGTGCCCCCTCCCCCAGTGGGCCTACTGGCAACAGTGGCAAGTGGCAGATGTGCAGCAATCTACAGCAAGTAGCTGTGAGTGGCCGCTATTGAAATTTCCCCACAATGTAGCAATGATCTGGGTCATTACAGAAAATGTAAATGTAAATGTGGATGATTCCATGCTGGATACATATGGCACTGAGGAGGACAGGTGAGTGAGAGGGCCAAATGACCTGGGATAATGCCTCTTGATTGCCTGAATGGAGAATTGCCGTGTGTGTAATAGAAACCTTTGATTGGAATGTAGCCTGCTGTACAAAAGGTAGAGTCTCATCCATTATTGTGCCCAATTTTGCTTCTGTTCCTGCCCACCATTGGGATGTGGCCCCCGGAAGGTTACACATGATGAAAAGCGGCCCTTACTAAAAATATTTGCCGTCCCTTAATATATAGACCTTTATGACTATGTAATTTATTATAGTTCTAGAGGCCTTTAAGTGTCCCTTTGTGAGGGCACCTCTCAGACCTTCACATGCTGAAGGCAAGGTCTGAAGGGGGCTTCTCTGTTGTGCAGGGGCTTCTAAGAATGTTTAGTTGAATGCACGCAGAATCCCCCTTCAGACTGTTGTGCAGTCTGAGAGAAGCTCCTGCATGGGAGAACATTGGGGGTGGAGTTACATGCATGCTCCAACCCTTTATGCACTTTTAATCCTTGTGTGCTCAGGAAAAAACCTTCCATTCCCATTGCTGCAAAACAAACTTAGGTCTTCCTTTGCAAAAAGAACAAGAGACAGAAGAAGATGGTTGTGAAAGGGATACACCAAATCCTTTTCATTTAGTTTTTAGATTTGGCAGAGAAGTGCCATTTAAGCCTACCTGCTGATTATTAGGCACATGCCTCCTCAGCCTCTTTCCTGTCAATGGGATCTTGTAGTCTGGAGATTGTTTTCAGTCCCATGAAGTGTATGATCGATAGAGCACTGTTTTTGAACAGAAAGGGAAAAGAAAGACCAGAATGCAATAAAACAGCATTCTCCTTCTGCATTAACCACTTATGTCCGATGATGGGGAACTAATGTGGTCCTCCACACAGACGCTGCACACTAAACAATCATACTGCACAGAACTGGTTGGGGGATTCTCTTCAGAGGCAAAGCAAAAAAGGATATCAGGGGCAATAACCCCTTTCCATATTATTTCAGCATTGTTAAAGTCGCCACCTGATTCCTAGGGACGTGTCTGAGTGAAAAGTCACAGTGATGTCAATTTATTAGAAGACCAGCAAGGGCATATGAAAGGCACATTGGAACTGCTCCTCTTCTATAGCTCTCTGACTTGCAATAAAAGGTGCTGCCCCCATGTTGGGTTGGCACAGTGCTTAACTATTGCTAAGTGAAAAGCTGCAGAAAGGGTAGGGATGGTGAAGGGGGTGGTGGTCCTCCATTGTCACTCCCCTATCTTTGTAGCTCAGACCATGGCTATTCAGTCAGCTGGCTGGGTGATCTCTAACCAGCCATTGCCACATGCTTTGGGCAGTGGGAAGGAGGATGTACGGATGGGTGGGCATCTAGGAAATGTAGCAGTTTGCTATCGATGCGCAATGAAAACTAGCCCGGTTATGCCAAGAATTATGCTCTAGTGTGAGGCTGCCAAAGATGATCCCTGACTGCAGCATTGCTGGTTGAGCCAGGAGCCAAGGTTCAGCTGAGCAATAAAGTGAAATATATAAAGTAGGCGATGACAAAATAAAAGTATTATCTTTTTACAGTGCAGTACAATGTATTATAACAATGCCCCGGCCAATGCACCAAGGCATGCCAATAATTTATAGTGCATTACCTCATGTGCCTGTCACTCCACAAGGGACTGTATTACAGGATTGCAGCATGTACATTTACAAATGAAGTGCCAAAGGGGTAGCTTGAATGATGAAGCACTTATGTCTCTGCAATTCTAAAAGGCACCAGAGTCAGGTGCTTTCAAGCAAGGGCCTGAAACAGGTCAGCTCAATCAATCGTTTCCTAAATGCTGTGCTTGAGAGTGACAAAACCCACAAATAAAGTCTGTTGCTTACAGACTTTAAAATTGCATTGGGGGGTATCCTAAAGTAAAAGGAAAACAAACTCTACAAAAGACTATTTATTTATATTCTTCCTTTTCTTTTTAGCTTGAGCCATTCCAAAGGCTTGCAACTGGTAGCAGCAGATTAACATGGAAGTATTAAGTGTCTTTATGATTCACCTAAAATCTGATTAAAACTAGATTGATGCATTAGGGGATGGGGTGGCATGGGATGTTAAGCAAATTCTCCTTCTTGGGGGAAAAATATTTATGTATATAAATTTATATTTTCATATACACCCCATATAAAAAGGATATATATATAAATTAGAATTTTTCTAAGCAAATTAAATTTGCTCCCAGCATTTTCAAATATGGATGTTGTTGATGGCTCTTTAGACTGATTTATTTTTGAATGGCAGCTACAAGATTTGGTAGAAGAGCAATTAAAGGGAATCTCAGGGAGAATGTACCACATGTGTCACAACAGCAATTTTCCTTAAATGTTTTTTCTGTTTTGTCTTGATTTAACTCTTGTTTTCACCCTAAACCAGGGGTGGTGAATCATCAGTCCACAAGCTGGTTCCAGCCCCACAAGCCAAGCTGACAGCAGTTAATATTGTGTCATCTTTGCTCTTCAGAGCAATCAACTGAAGAGTGAAGAGAGTGCAATTTCTCTTCTCATCCCAGTGAAAATTGTGCCCTCTTCCCTTTTGAGATGATTGATCATTTGCTGAAAGAGTGCAATTTTCTTTCCCATTGTGGTGCTAGGCTGGGCGGAGATGTTTAAATTTTTCACTGACATGAGCAACACCTCCAACCAGTAGGTGGGGCTGTTTAATGTCCTTAGTACTTAGCTATGGTGCTGTATCATGTTTTGATTGCTGTTCTGTCTTGGGAAAACTCCTTGAAAGTGCAGATCTATGCTGCTTGGAGAATTTGCAGCTTACAAGTCACTGACAAAGTTTTTTTTTTTTAACCAAGCGTTACAATACTGCCTTGCTTAGTCTGTCTATGTACACAACAGTAGACTTTACAACTGGAGATATTTCTGTTCCTCCTCAAGAGTGAATGATGTGGTGAGGGGCAGAGGTTGCTTGGACTACTGGGTGGAGCTTTTGTTGCCGTCCCACCCCCTAACATCATTACTGGATGTTTTGACACCAAATAAGGTTGAGTTCATATAGCAACTTCCCCCAGCAGTGATAGAACTCAACAGGAAGTGAGGATAAAATTAGGGATAGCCAATGTGGTGTTCACAAGGTGTTTTGGACTACAACCATTATTCCTGACTATTGTTGAAGGAGGCTGTGATAAGACCTTTGTTAAAAAAGCCTTCGTTAGACCCTGCTGATCCTAACAACTTCCGCCCAGTCTCTAATCTCCCCTTTCTGGGCAAGGTGATTGAGAGGGTAGTGGCTGCTCAGCTCCAAGTTTTCCTGGATGAAACGGACTATCTAGGTCCTTTTCAATCAGGCTTCAGGCCTGGCCATGGGACAGAGACTGCCTTGGTCACCCTGCTTGATGACCTACACCGGGCATCAGACAGGGGGAGTGCATCCCTGTTGGTGCTGCTGGATCTCTCGGCGGCCTTCGATATGATCGAACATGGTATCCTTCTGGACCATCTAGCTGGGATGGGATTGGGATGCACAGTTTTATGGTGGCTCGGGTCCTACCTGACAGACATGACCCAGAATGCGGTGCTGGGAGACTACTGCTCCCCTGGCCGTTGGCTTGTGGGGTACCGCAAGGTTCCATTCTGTCTCCCATGCTCTTTAACATTTATATGAAACCACTGGGAGAGGTCATCAGGAGATTTGGAGTACAATGTCATCAATATGCTGATGACACTCAGCTCTATCTCTCCCTACCACCTGATTACATCCTAAACCGGTGCCTGGAGGCTGTGAAGGTCTGGATGTGGGCTAACAAACTGAAACTTAATCCAGACAAGATAGAAGTACTGTTGGTCAAGGGAAAAACTGCATCAGGGACGGGGTTGCAACCTGTTCTGGATGGGGTTGCACTCCCTTTGAAGGAGCAGGTCCACAGTTTGGGAGTCCTCCTGTATCCTGCCCTGCTGATTGAATATCAGGTGGTTGCGGTAGCCAGGAGTGCTTTTGGCCAACTCAAACTGGTCTACCAGCGGCGTCCATTTCTGGAGGCAGTTGATTTGGCCACAGTGACACATGCATTGGTGACATCAAGGCTTGATTACTGCAGATCCCTGAACCTGAACTAAAATTTGCAGGAAGGGATTCTGAGGAACTGAGACAAATAGTGGTAACGAGAGAGGAAGTTCTAAGCTTAATGGACAATATAAAAACTGACAATTCACCGGGCCCGGATGGCATCCACCCGAGAGTTCTCAAAGAACTCAAATGTGAAATTGCTGATCTGCTAACTAAAATATGTAACTTGTCCCTTGGGTCCTCCTCCGTGCCTGAGGACTGGAAAGTGGCAAATGTAACGCCAATCTTCAAAAAGGGATCCAGAGGGGATCCCGGAAATTACAGGCCAGTTAGCTTAACTTCTGTCCCTGGAAAACTGGTAGAAAGTATTATTAAAGCTAGATTAACTAAGCACATAGAAGAACAAGCCTTGCTGAAGCAAGGGAAAGTCCTGTCTCAGTAACCTATTAGAATTCTTTGAGAGTGTCAACAAGCATATAGATAGAGGTGATCCAGTGGACATAGTGTACTTAGACTTTCAAAAAGTGTTTGACAAGGTACCTCACCAAAGGCTTCTGAGGAAGCTTAGCAGTCATGGAATAAGAGGAGAGGTCCTCTTGTGGATAAGGAATTGGTTAAGAAGTAGAAAGCAGAGAGTAGGAATAAATGGACAGTTCTCCCAATGGAGGGCTGTAGAAAGTGGAGTCCCCCAAGGATCGGTATTGGGACCTGTACTTTTCAACTTGTTCATTAATGACCTAGAATTAGGAGTGAGCAGTGAAGTGGCCAAGTTTGCTGATGACACTAAATTGTTCAGGGTTGTTAAAACAAAAAGGGATTGCGAAGAGCTCCAAAAAGACCTCTCCAAACTGAGTGAATGGGCAGAAAAATGGCAAATGCAATTCAATATAAACAAGTGTAAAATTATTCATATTGGAGCAAAAAATCTTAATTTCACATATACGCTCATGGGGTCTGAACTGGCGGTGACCGACCAGGAGAGAGACCTCGGGGTTGTAGTGGAGAGCACGATGAAAATGTCAACCCAGTGTGCGGCAGCTGTGAAAAAGGCAAATTCCATGCTAGTGATAATTAGGAAAGGTATTGAAAATAAAACAGCCGATATCATCATGCCGTTGTATAAATCTATGGTGCGGCCGCATTTGGAATCCTGTGTACAGTTCTGGTCGCCTCATCTCAAAAAGGATATTATAGAGTTGGAAAAGGTTCAGAAGAGGGCAACCAGAATGATCAAGGGGATGGAGAGACTCCCTTACGAGGAAAGGTTGCAGCATTTGGGGCTTTTTAGTTTAGAGAAAAGGCAGGTCAGAGGAGACATGATAGAAGTGTATAAAATTATGCATGGCATTGAGAAAGTGGATAGAGAAAAGTTCTTCTCCCTCTCTCATAATACTAGAACTCATGGACATTCAAAGAAGCTGAATGTTGGAAGATTCAGGACAGACAAAAGGAAGTACTTCTTTACTCAGCGCATAGTTAAACTATGGAATTTGCTCCCACAAGATGCGGTAATGGCCACCAGCTTGGACGGCTTTAAAAGAAGATTAGACAAATTCATGGAGGACAGGGCTATCAATGGCTACTAGCTGTGATGGCTGTGCTCTGCCACCCTAGTCAGAGGCAGCATGCTTCTGAAAACCAGTTGCTGGAAGCCTCAGGAGGGGAGAGTGTTCTTGCACTCGGGTCCTGCTTGCGGGCTTCCCCCAAGCACCTGGTTGGCCACTGTGAGAACAGGATGCTGGACTAGATGGGCCACTGGCCTGATCCAGCAGGCTCTTCTTATGTTCTTAACACACTCTATGTGGGGCTGCCTTTGAAAACGGTTTGGAAATTGCAGTTGGTTCAAAATGCAGCAGCCAGAATGTTAACTGGAGCACGGCGCAGGGAGCATTATCAACTCCACCGGCTCCCAATTTGTTTCTGGGCCCAATTCAAAGTGCTGGTTCTGACCTTTAATGCGCTAAACGGCCTTGGACCAATGTACCTGAGGGACTGCTTATGCCCATATGTACCTGCCTGGGATTTAAGATCATCTGCCTCTGGTCTCCTCTGCGTGCCTGGAGTGAAAGATGTTAGATTGACAGGCACGCACAAGAGAGCTTTTTCAGCTGTGGTCCCCAAGTTTTGGAATACCCTACCCCAAGGCTTTCATTCTGCTCCCTCCCTATTGGTTTTCCGGAGACTTCTGAAAATGATCTTGTTCCAGAGAGCCTTTGAGAGGGACTGAAGGTAGAGCCTGACACTGATTTTATGCCTTCTACATTAAATTTTACCTTTATACGTGTGTGTGTGTATATATATATATATATATAGTATTTTATGTATTTTAATTGTATTTTATGTATTTTAATGTTTTTGTGATTTTACTGTTTACAATTTTATTATGTACATTTGATTTTATTTTTGTAAGCCGCCCTGAGTGCCCTATTATAGGGTAGAAGGGCAGGATAGAAATATTTTAAATAAATAAATAAAATATTAGCCATGCTGGTTGGGGCTGATAGGAGTTGGTTGTCCACAACATCTGGACAGCACCAAGCTGGATATCCCTGATAAAAATTCTATTATACAATGGGCATCAACTGGAATGGGAGTAGGTGTTGATTAGTCCTAAAAACTAAAACCACTTCTTAGTTTTTGTAAATTATGGTTGCTGATCATAGTCTATGTATTTTAGCATAAATCAACCTGGGGACCAACACATTCCCCATGTGGATAGTGAGAAACAATCAGGAACAAACACAGACAACAGGTGTGATGGTCATCCAAAAAAACAATGGTTTAGAATTGTCCTGGACAAAGGCTACTGGCGTGATTTATAGTGGCTCAGATCAGGATGCATCTCTTTGTCCCCTTCCTGCTTCCATAAGGCTCCTTCATTTTGTAAGCTTAGGTTTTTCTTTGTCTCTGCCCCTTTATTCAGAGGTTTAGTTTTAGGGCACTTTTTGATGGAAAATATTTAAAGTGGCACAAAGACAAACCAAAGCCATGGGCAGAACAGGAGGCTGTGGGGGGAGAGAATCTAAAGTGGAAGAACAGCCAGATCAAAAACACTGCCAGGCTCAGGCCAACAGGGAGACATTCTGTCCATCCAGGTTTTTGCCTGGATTTCCCCTCCAGTTGGTTTCATTGGTCTCAATGGGAAGAAAATAAGTATGCCAGCTCCAGGGCTGGCATACCCCCCAACGGGGGTGTGTGTTGGGGAAACTGGAGGGATTCTGTTTCATGATTATATTCTTATGAACCTAGTACTCCCAGAACATCCAAAAGTATGCCAAAAGCATTCTACAGCAACTGTTGTTCCTGCTGGCCAAACCACAACTTCTGACATATTCTCCCTTGGATAAGAATTAGATCAGCCTGCCCCAACCTGGTGCCCTCCAGATGTTTTGGAGTCCAAGTCCCATCATTCCTGACCATTGCTCATACTGGCTGATGGGAGTTGTAGTCCAATAATCTGGAAAGCACCAGGTTGGACTTGGACACATGCAGAGGATGAAGCAGAAGCTGCAGGTGTTGACTGCTTGCAATTCCCACCAATGGATGGGTGAATATTGTCTTGACACCAATAGCAACATAGGAAGCTTCCTTATACTGAATTAGCCCTTATACTATTAGCCCATTTAGCTCACTATCGTCTACACTGACTGGCAGTGGCTCAGGCAGGTGATATTCCCAGCCCTACCTGGAAATGCCAGGGATTTAACCTGGGATCTTCTGTGTGTAAAGCAGATGCTCTACCACTGAGCTATGGCCCCCACTGATAAATCTCCAGATGCAAGCATCTGGTGGATGAGGGTAGGCACTCACGCAGTAGGACAGTGGAGAGTTGATTTGAGGCATGAAAACTAAGAAAGTACTTCATTGCTTTCTTTTCCAACAGCTCCCAATCAGTATCTATCAGTACCTCTCAGGCTTTTTCAGGAGTCCAAAGAGGCCTAGGAGAACCAAATAAAGACATAATAAACATTAAAAATGACAACTCACACTTTTGATCCAACACCAGCCACTTGTCACGTTTCTTTATATAATCAGCTGATCTAAGATCACACGTTCATCACGATCTAACCTTATACTGTCAGAAAGACACACTTTTATTAATATTTATGAACATTTACACCTCTTTATTGTGACAAAATCTGTATCAGTTACTAAAACAAATGTCTTACCAAATCACACTTTTCTCTCTCTTAAATTAGCAGCTCTAAGCCAAGAAAGTGTGTCACATTATGGTCCAATACATATTGTTATGAGTTTAGGGGTTGAGATAGATGATTTCTATGAGTCTCCAGCCTCTGATTTGGGACCCTGCACCTGAAGGTGGGCTCTGCAGCTGCAAAACCTGCTCTACTGGTCAGATGAGCTTCCTTTGTCAGTCTAAGTGGCCAGGTGGGCTAATGGGTCTGGCAAGTGCCCATTAACTGGTAAATAGGCCGGGGAAATCCTATTGTTATTGAAACTCTTCAGGAGAGCCCCCCTCCTGAGGCCAAAAGAGAGGCATGTGTTTTTAGTTGAATCTGAGAAAAGGCTGGGAGCTGGAGGCTGGCTCCCTGCACCATGGCTTTAGGATGCCTCCTGTAAGCCTGAGGGAAAAGCAAGATCTGTTGGACTGCTGATGCTTTGAACCCCTCCATCTTGAGTTCAGGTTGGAATGTGTGTAAAAAAATAAACATATTTCATAAAGACACCACAGACTTCGCTGACCTTCTTTCCAAGGAAACCTAACCCTGGGCAAGCGCAGGAACCCCTGGAGATTTCTCGCCGCTTGGAGATTGGGGTGGCACGCAATAATATAAAACAAGTTGCAAAATTTAATCAAATGTCAACAAAAATGGCACATGCCTAAATTTGAGGCCCCCTTTGAGTTTGATGGCTCACCCCCCCATTGGCCTCTCAACAATTCCCAATTAATATCTATTCACAGAAGCCTATTCACAGTACCTGTTCATGTTAGGGTTGCCAGGCCCAGGGCCTGAGACTGATCCTGTATCTTTAGGAGAAGAGAAAGTCAGTCAGGTGTTCTTGGAACTCTGTAATGAGAAAAACCATAAGGTGGAATTCTCCCTTCCCCCTGCACAACGTTTAAAGATACAGAAGACCTCTTGGTTGCCAGAACACCTGCACTTGGCTGACTTTCTCTTCTCATAAAGATACAGGATCAGTCTCAGACCATGAACCTGGCAACCGTAGTGGTTACAGCAAGTCCCTTTGAAGTCCACTTACAGGTGCAGTTTTGACTTGCTTACAGCAAGCGCCCTTGGCTGCACCAAGGATTTCCCGATGGGGAAGTCCTTAGTGCAGTTGATCCAAGTAGAACAATCAGGATAGGAACAATCAGGAGGTCACTTTAAGTTTCTGATTATTCCTTTGTAGGTACATCCTTACCTGAGGTCACATATAACATTAGGTATGATGCAGGTGGCTGTTGTTTAGGGAAAACACCTTGCAGAGTAAATTGGGGCCCATGCCAGGTTTAATTAGGCCCACTGGCCAGAGATTCCTCATGCCTGAAGTGTGAAATAAATTGTACACAGGTGGATTGCATGAAGTGGAGGGGAAGGATCATAATGCCTGCTTGGGTAATAATTAGCAGCAACTGACAGGATTGGACAAAATGAGAAGGCATCCCAGAGGCCTGTGGAGGGAGATCTCCCACTCTCTTTCACAGGCCATTTGTGAACCAAAATTACCCACTCCCTGATCCTTGTTGAACCAGTAATAAAACCTGTATTGTGTTCATTAAGGTGACATTTCTAATACACGATAAAAATAAAGCCAGAGGAAAAGGTCATAAACATGCTACTTTCAAAGAAAACTGATCAGGATGAATAAAAACTACAGTTTGGTAAGGCTCAAAAAGAATTAGGTCTGTAGACAAGTTAGTGAATCATACCATATGCTTTCAAAATAGGTAATACCTGCACATAGTTTTGAACATAAGGCAAAACTGAGCATACTATATTTTAAGAGTCACCAAACAGAGTGAGCACAGCAACATGGTAATGAATGTAAATTGTTAAGCTACCGGAACTCAGTCAATTCACATATAGCCTGACTGTATCATGAGGAACTCAAGACATATTGACATTGTAGTTATAGACTAGTTAAAAGCCCATAATATTTCATGATCGGGGGGGGGTTGAGAGGATGTTTTCGGAGAAAGACCCCAACCTTCCCCTGTAATTCTTCTGCATTTATTCTACACCCAGCCAAACTGTTCCACCTTGGCAAGCATAGGACAGGTCTGGGTCTGGAAAACAGTCCATGTCTTGCTTCACAGTGATAATGCCCTCAGTGATGATAGATGCAAGGGTAAGGAGATGAGGTAGTCTGCAAAATCATCCTTAGCTGCTACTAAGGCAATAGCACTGACCTTTTAAGGGGGCAGGGGCAGGGCCTCATTATTACTTCCGTGGGCCCTAGGCACTTTTGCCTTTGTGGGCCCCTTCCTCCATAATAATATCAATATTAAAAATTATTTTTGATATTGTTAGGTCCAAACCCAACACGCGAGTCGCCTCTGTCAACCCCAACTCGCTTACACCCGAGAAAGTGCAGAGTTGAGTGCAAATGAACCCACTATCAGAGATCAAATAAAGACAAGACAATTCCTTTGCAAAGGGGACCCAATACTTACAAGCCAAGGCAGGTCAGCATGGGAACCTCGTTTATTGATAGCTTAGGATATATATAGCCTCTCCCCAAAGTTTACAATATTGGGGCAACGTCATAAATACAAAAGAAGCAATTGCAGTTGTTTCAACCTTAAGATATGTAAAAGGAGGTAAAAGGGGTGTAGGGGAAGGACACAAGTGGAAACATTGAGATTGTCTTTCATACTCTATGTCTGCATATTTCGCATGTCCTTGAGATAAGCATTCTACATCCATAGACAAAGGGAACTATCAGAAGAGGAGGCCCAGCTGCAAACGGGCGCCCCGAAATGGAGACAGACATGAAATTACTACGCTTGCATATCAAAGGTTTTACAAGTCAAGGTCTGTGGGATATCGGGATAACCTTTAACATTTCTATGTGAGGCACATTTGTAACAATAAGCAAGGTTATAGGCATAGTTGTGATACAAGAATGCATAATGGTAAGGTTTCCAGCTTAAACCGGCTTTTATTATTCGAGCCACTGGAATGTAGGTAAGGGTCAGGTCACCAGGAAATAAACCGATATTTTATATCAAAAGTCATTCAAAGGCCACTTTGGTTCAGTTTCCCATGATGCCCAAGCTGTTTCCTTACAAGGCACGTATTATAGTTCTGCAGAGAACTGGATCGCAAATTCTGACCCAACAATATAACTTTAAATACTTCAACATTTTATTTTTTTTCTGTTTTAGGCAAAATTTAATAGATTTTCGTGGGCCCTAAAAATTTCATTTTTTTCTGATGTGAGAAAAAATTAAAAGATTTTCTTTGATCCTAAAAGTTCATTTTTTTCTTCTGATTTTAAAAGAAATTAAAACATTTCCGTGGGCCCCTAAAAGTATCATGGGCCCTAGGCATTGTGCCTACTGTACTTAATGGATAAGTCAGCCCTGGGCAGGGGGTGGGAGCAGTCAAATTCAGATGCCCGAGCTATGACTGAGTGCCTGGTTTTGGTGAGATAGCACAATTTCACAGAGCAGCTTAAAGAGAAAAATAAATGAAAAGACAAAAGTTCATCAGTGGCCCTAACAGATACTCCTCTGAGATCAAGGCCTCTGGAATTGTTTTCCTCTCTGTGTGTGTATTGTGTGTGTGTGTCGCTCTCATTCTGTCTTCTCACCAATCAAACTCCCTTCCCTTTATTCACACAAATGACAAATTTGTTCCCATGTGCTATCAGACAGCATCACGGAGGGAAGGAAAATCAAGGGGTTGAAATGAAAATCTGAACTGAAGCAGCAATAAAAAGAGTTGGAAAGCAAGAGCTCATGAGCTACAAGGTTAAGCTTCCTTTAAAAAAAAACTCATTATCAATTGTCCTTTACTGTCCTGCTCCTCTTCATTGTGAGAGCTGTTTTGGTGCATGGCAGGATTCCAGCATCCTTTTTTTCCCCTAGCGGCTTTGCAGCAGCAGATGTGATAATTACAAGATGAACCATCATAGGAATTTGGCATTTATCTGTTTGCCTTAAATTCATTTTTACTACCTCTCTTTCAAGACAGCAAGGCATAGATTGAGGCCATAAACTGCCAACTTGTGTATCTTGCAAAGCTACCAGTTTCCTGAAATGTGAGATGATTTACATTTCCAATCAAAAGGACAGAAAATGAAACATTCAGCACAACTCCGATGGAAGCAGTAACAGCTCCCAAGTGGATTGGATTCCTTCTTTAATCTTTACAAATCCACTATTAAATACTGAATTACAGTCTATGGGAGAGTTTTCTGCACAGTCCAAAATTAGATCAGGTTAGTAGCATTAGACCTCATACTGCAGCATGTGTAAAAGGTTTTATTTTATTTTATTTTCATTTTTGCTTCCCCTCCAAGATACCCATTATTGACTCTACAGGGTGATAATATGGGAATGCTTGTTTTCAAGAAACAAGTTATTGATGGCACTCGCTAATAAGAAGGGAGCAGAGATGCTCAAGCTCAGCTTGTACAGGAACCTCTGTTTACAGATCTACACGTTAGCAAGTGAGCAAGCAATAGGGGCAAACAATTGCTGCAGAAAGTAGTCAACTGCCTACTTTGTCAGGGCTTTTAAAAGGAGGGCCATGACTAGGGATGGGGGAGAGATTTGGCTCAGTTCCCTAACTCACATTTCCTGAAACAATATGTGAACCAAAACTGCAGCCATCCTTGGAAATTTGCAGCTCAACCCAAAGATGTCTCCAAAAATGCATGTATTAGGAGAAGGGGTATATAAAATGCATATTTTAGTGAAAATAACATACATAAATGCACTATGTTAGACAAACGTGCATGCAAAAATATGTCTAGTAATGTGTCTAGTGCACACTAAAATGCTGATGGATTTTCATGAGCACATTTTTTTAATGAAAATTGATACATATTTGTCCATCCTTAGTTGTGATGACTGAGGACTCCAAGGTGCTGATCTTCCCCCAGTTTATGTATTCATTTATGTAAAATATTTCTATCCCGTGCTTCTACTGTATAATAGGGCATTCAGGTTGGCTTACAAAAATAAAATCAAACACGTACATAATAAAATTGTAAACAATAAAATCACAAAAACATTAAAATAAATTAAAATACATAAACATAGTGTTTGTGATCTGTGCCCAAGCCGAAATCAAGCAGCTTGGCCGCAGTTAAGAACAGGTCCCTAACCTTCAAAACAAAGTGGCCAACAGGGTTAAGGACATATGGGCATGTTTAGCTGTGCTTGTCATTGTCTCTTGACATGAAAGGGGTTCCGCAGGAGTATTTGCAAAGCTTTCAGTTCAGCAGCTCTTGAGTATTCAGTGACTAACAGGCGTGGGAGAACAAGAACCACCTGGGACCACAGGATAATTAAATGCAATCCTGTTTTTTCAATCCATTACTAAAGACGAAAAATAATAAGCACAAGGCCCTAAACTCAAGGGGAAAGTGGGGGGAGTCACTCAAATCTGGTAGATCCTTTCATCTAATTAAGGGATGTGTCTGGTTGACCTCCATTTGTAAGCATATGTGTAGGGGGGGGAAACAATGAGAAAGCACCAAAGGAGGGAGGAGGGAGCCTCCAGGTCCACAGAACTGTATTTACTGAGCCCAATGCATTTTTGAATATCTTTTTAGGGCACTATTTGCACAACCAACTTGAGTCTTTAGCTTCAAACTCTATCCCCAAATCTTTTGCAATAGACCTGGACAGCCCTGTAGCCAGGGTGGGGCAAATAGGTGTATCCCCCCCCAGCTGTGCTTCAGCTGTCCTACCATTTGGGGGGTTGTCTTTTCAATTGGTCACGTAACAGACAATGGCAGCCTCCATTTAAAGAATGACAGCTTGTTTTAAGAACAGGAGCAACTTAAGAGTAGGACTCTGAAAAATGCAGTGAATGCAGTGAATGGGTGAGTCCACAGCAAAAGCCTTATCTGGAAGAGCCTGCCAAACTCTCCTCACTCAGAGCTTTCCTGACTTTGGGTGGGTTTTTATTTATCACAACCACTCTATAATTATTTAAGTGATCTTGAAAAAACATGACCCTTGAATAGTTAAATATTAGAACTTGGTATTATGAGGTACAGTTAGACTCCACTTTGTTCTGCTTTTCAGTTTCAGTTATGTTTTCTACCCAGCCAGCAATAAAGAAGCATGTTTGTTTGCATGCAGTAAGAGGTAAGAGGCGATTTATTCTGCAGTTATAGAGCAGATTGGGTGCTTATTGCTAAAGAGTGAAAAAAAGAGATCTGAAAAAATATATCTACCCTAACTTACTCTTTAAAGCACCCACTACACTCATAATCATAGTGCTGTTTTTTCTTCTTTTTCTTGAGTACTCGATGGCAAAGGATGAAAACAGCCCTAGAGGACTGCTGTGCACACTACAGTTAGCTGGCTGCTGGCCACTTAGGCTGTAACTCAGGCCTGATTTCTTATTTTCCCAATATGTGCAGCCCAACATGAGGCCTTTTCAGGATTTCTGGACAGAAAATCAATCCAGCAACCAGAACAAAAATAAAATCCAATTGCTTTCCACAATTAGTTTCCAATTGCTTAGTTAATCCTTTATGTAGAAACCAGTTAAAAAGTTTTCCCCTGGATTGTCCAACTGGAAGGATAAATTAAAGGTCAGGAACTAGACTAGAAACCGGGACTCTCAAGGAGGTCTTTTTAGTATCCCCTTCTTCATTGTGTCCTTAACATCCTTTTTTCTTATGAAACAAGAAATATGCCAGTCATCTAATTTCTGGTGTTCATACTAAATTTTCTATTACTTGACCTTTACATAGCCCATTATGTAAGTTAATACACTCTGTGCATGGAGAAGGAATGAGGAGGAAGGTCACTGCCTTTCCTTTCCCCTGGCCTGGTTCTCACATCCTCTTCACCAGGGAATGTGAAGGGGACTATGCACTATGCACCTATCTTCCCCCAAATGCCCCTCCTAGAAATGTGGCTGCCCCATCTAACAAGGAAGGCTGGCTACAGGGCTGGAGCTGGAGGCAGAGCTGAAACACTCATGTTGGCTGCCTCTAACAGTAACCCTGAAGAAGGTTTTTGAAATAAATACATTGGGCTTGATAAATATATTTCTGTGCTTCCTCTGCTTTTACAGTAATTTTGTAACTTACAAATCCTTTACCGATGCTGGTCCATGTTACTTGAAGAATAGACTTTCTCTTCTTAGAGAAGGTGGTCGCACTAGATCTTTAGCTGCTAGATTTCTTGTTGTTCCTTCAATCAGAGTGGCTAAATTAGCCGGCACTAGGTCTAAAGCCTTCTCTATTGCGGCTCCCTTACTATGGAATACCTTGCCAGTTTCTATTCGTCTAGCTCCATCACTTTTGTGTTTTCGGAAGCAGCTGAAGACCTGGCTTTTTGATTAGGCGGGAGGAGAAATGTATCAGAGCTGTGTAGTTAAAGGTATGGATTGGTCTTTTGTTTTCTGTGATTTTAATTTGATTTAATTGACTGTTTTGTATTTTGCGTTTTGACATGTACTTGTATTATATTTTTATTGTACGTCACCTAGAGTGACAGGATTTTACCTACCAGATAGGCGTCTAATAAATTTTAGATAATAATAATAATACAGTAATTTTGTAGTTCCTTTGGTCCCTGGGAAGGCATTCCAGGGGCCATAGGACAGAATGGATCCACTTCTCTGAAGTCTGTAGGCATTTGACAAAGCCGAACCCCAGAAGCCTCCCTGTTATGAACATGGAAACCTCTGCAGCCCTTGCCACCTTGTCATCGGTTTCTCACTTTTTTTCAATCTTAAATTCAGTTCTCCACATTTCTGCAGCAATTTGCAATTTTTTTAAAAAAGAAAATTATTTAGCATTTTAGTGCAATTTTCTCCTACTAAACACATTTGTATTTAGCTTTTATGAATACACATTTCACAATTTATCGTAATATAAAGCATTTTTGTATGTTTTTTTTCACCAATATATTCATTTTATGCACATTTCCCACTTACATATGCATTTGTATAACTATTGGTTGGTTGGAGGCAGCTGGACAGTCACCTGTCAGGTGTGCTTTAACTCGGATTCCTGCATCAAGCAGGGGGTTGGACTTGATGGCCCTATAGGCCACTTCTAACTCTATTTTTCTATGAATCTATGGGGAACTGTGTCACGCAATTCAGATAAGTGAGAATTTTAAAGGGTAGCTGTGTTTCAGTTCTCATAATGTTTTGGAAAGTGCAAATTTGATAACTTCTGTGAGGATGAAATGGGTGGGGGAATGCCACCCTAAGCTCCTTGGAGAAAGGGTGGGGTAAAAATGAAATAAAAATAGGAGAATAAAATAATAGTAATGATGTGACATTGCTCGCACAGTGATAATGATAAATAACAATAAATGCTATGAACCATGATAGGAAATATCCTTGGTGGAGATGGAGAAGAAGGGTGTATTTTATGTTGTCAGCGTAGCAGTGGAATTGCTGTTCTTAGGTGTTCTAACTTTTTAAAAATTATTTTTAAACAACCTTTATTTGAAATATCATACATTACAGATCAATAAAGAAAAATAGATATAACATAAAAATAACATACATCTCAACTGAATGGATGAAAAGAATTGAAATACTACTGTTGACAAGACAAGGGGGGATCGGATTATAAACAGGCAGTATCAAATGTACCTGAGGGGATTGAGGAATAAATGAAAATGGAATATATTATATTGAGGGGGGAATTGACGGCTACCGATCGTCAGGAGAACCAAATAAAGACATATTTTGTCAGAGCCGTCCATCCATGTGTTTGGCTTTCCATATATGTCATAATATGGCAGCAAAGTCCATTGGGTCCTCTGAACCTTTAAGCTCCTTAAGGCGATATGTCAGTTTTTCAGAGACAGCAAGGAAAAGGGTCTTTCAAAATCAAGTATCCAGTGAAACAGAAGAGGCATCTTTCCAGTGTTTTCACTTTTTAACACTTTTTTAAAATTTAGTTTTCAGTTTTTCATACAGTCATATAAATTATATCAAAACTGAGTTTAAAAAGACTTTTTGGAAAAGGAAATAAAAAGGAATGGATTTTGTTGAATACTTTTATTCATTGTCTTGAACTTTTAGTGAGAAATCCTAAGGCCACATCTCAAGAGACTGGAAACTTGGTTGGAAGATGAGAAGATGAAATTAGAGGGGGTGAGCACCTTCTCTCCCCCCCCAGCTCACATCTAGGGATGGAAAGATCTGTCTGTTTCAGTTCTCTCAGTTTCTCATTTATCCAATGTTAAATTCATTTCTCTACATTTCTGCAGCAATCTGTGATTTTTTAAAAGATCTTCATGACAATTCGCCACCATTTTAATGTGAATTTCTCCAAATAAACACATTTTTGTAGGCGATTTTGACAAAGGTGCACATTTTTGCAAGCTTTCTCATCACATCATTTCTTTTTGCCTGTTATTTTCACCCATATATTCATTTTTATGCACACTTTCCCCTACTACATGCATTTTTGTAATATTATTTAGTTGGTGAACTGCATCACAAAATTCCAATAAATGTGAATTTCGAAGGATGGCTGTGTTTTGGTTCTCAGATTGTTTCTGAAAGTGGGAATTTGATAAATTCTGCTTGAAATGTGAACTGAATCAAAATTCGCACCTCACCTACTCACATCCACTGGGCTTAGAAAGGAGTCAAACTATTTCCCCTGAAATTCGGATAGTAATTTGAGAACTACTCTGAATTTGTTATTTTTTCCTGGGTGCAGCCTCTAAAAGTATCCCTAATGCAAATAGAAGGAGATAGTAATCACTATAGGTGCTGCTTTCAAAAGCTGCATATGGAGAAACAACTGCTGGGGGTAGGGGGTAAAAATCCCTATAGGGGGATTATTGGGGCAAGAGGGAACCTTTTGTGTGTTTCTGTGTTTCCTCTAGCAGTTTTTTCATGCTGGTGGACTGCGCTTCAAAGCAGTCTAAGAAGATTTGGGTTTTTTTTCCCTAATATTAACATTTGAGGCAAGAATTAGAAGCCCCCAAATTAATTTAACTTCAGTGACATCTCTAATTCCACCCTCCCTTCTCTGTGGTTTCTAAGGAGATGGGTTACAGGATCCAATATACAGAATAAAATGTTTGGATCCAGTGTAGGAAACAAGGACGTGAACCCTGCAGAATGAAGATGGATCTCTTAGCTTTGTAGAAAAGACTAGCTAGCCTGTACATTGTTTCTATTTTCCACAAGTGTCCTAAAAGAAAAGAAGAGGCAGTAAGACGGTCAACCAGTCTTCTCCAATCTGTTATAGAGAGCATGATGGTCTTGACTTGAGGAGCCTTGACACAAGAAGTTTGATGACTTTGGGATTCATTACCTTTCTTTAATTTTGCTGTGAGCCATTTGATTAAAGGGTCAGAAGAATGCCTCGAGGAAAACGGAATGTTGTACAAAGTGTTTGACATCAATTCTCATTGCAGCCACTCTGATGTCAAAGTCACAGCTCTTGCCTGAACATAACTCAGAGTGATGTGTCCTTTAAATATAGCAAGTGAATGATGGCAATGAGATTTGGAAATTAGACTGATAGTACAGTTGATTGAAAAATAATTATAATCACGGGAACCATGTAGATGGAGAAAAAAGGTAAAATTCAGGCACTTAGATTGGTCTAACATTTTCCATGTATGCCCAGCAACAGTTCACATATTTATAGCCTGCTTTTACCTTTCCTTGCATTGCATCTAGAGGCACTTAAATCAGTGGTGAAGAATTTCTGGGTCTCCAGATGTTACTGAATTCTCAACTCCCACCAGACTCAGCCAGCCTGGCCAATGGGCAGGAATGATGGGAGCTGTAGAAAGCCAGTGGTTTTCCATTCCACCCACCAAAGGTGGAAAGCCAGCGGTTACCCATTCCACCCAGCAAAGGTTACATCATTGGCACTCCTTAGTGGTGCAGTTCATTCTTAGCCTCTCAGCTGCTTCAAGAGGTGGGTCTCACAGGGAAGTTTCCTTATGAAGGGAATGTATGTGTTAGTTTATTGGGACTCCATGCATATCTCTCATTTCCAGATGTCAGAGGCAAAAAACAAGGGATGCCAGCATCTATCATGCTGTGCTCATGAGTTTGCACCTGGTTGGCTACTGGAGGTAAGGAACAGGTGGACCTTGGTCTGATTCATCAAAACAACTGTTATGTTCTTATTTTGTACATGGAAAAAGTGTAAAGGCTATGGTCAGCCCAGTGGCTCTGCTCCTTCCAGGAGTCATTCAAGGAAGATCCGCATCAGACAGTGGCTATGGTTGTAAAGACACCAGAAAGTGTTATTTTTATTGTTTCACATGATTTCTACAGATTGTAGCTCAGTACTGCCTAAAAACCTTTGAAATGTGGATTGTGGTGAATCAATATCTTCACACATGACTGAGATGTAAGAGAAAACCTTTATGAATTCTAAAAAAATCAGTTATTTATTTAGTTATTTAAACTCTCTCTCTCTCTCTCTCTCTCTCCTGTGTGTGTGTACACACGTGAATTCATTTTCATAAGGAATTCATCCATGACTAAAAATCTGCCATTATCATCTGGATCCCAAAGAAAGCCCATGGCATATGTATTCCAAGTGTTTCTTTATGTGGAGATGCTTTTGCTTTGAGTTTGAGTAATAGAGTTTACTAAACACTGAAGTGCTGTGTAGCTTGATGAAATTCCATTTGACCTGTATGTTCTCTTTCCCCCCTCAGAATTTAATTTCAAAATGATCTTTAGAATTGTGAGGAAGGATGATAGGCATCAACAAGTAAACATGATGGCATTTGCTGTACATTTGTATAATCAGAATTTAAAGAGCACAGCCGATGTTGCTGCTTCGCCTGCTAGACAGGATCGATTAGAGGAAGAACAGATGGATTTGCTTTGTTTTGTTTTCTTGTATTTTTATCTAAATTGTGCCTTACTTTATGTGAAGGGAGGAGACAAGAAAAGGTCGCACAGCCTACAGTTTAAAAGCAATTCCTACCCTGAATAAAGTGCTAGACAAGAGCCAGATGAGAGGTGCGCACAGGGAACACAACAAGAAGATGGAAATCCTCTTGACCTATTTCTATATGCTAAGGATAAATCTCATTTCAGTCCTTGACTGGGGATGCTACTTCTGTTGCTTCATGCCCCTGAATATGCCCCTGCCAGTCTCACCAATCAGCTGCTTTATAGTTAAATTGGTATGAAAGATGCTGAATTTGACCTTGTGTCATCAGTTTCCACAATCCTGAAAATGTGTTAACTTATCAGTCAAATGCAACAATACAGTCATATGATTTTACTATGACATATCCAGATTCCTGTTATTCAATATGGACTGATCTTTTACTGTATCATCTTTGACCAGCTTTTTGGAGTCTTGGAGAGGAAAAGTAAAATGTCAAAATTCTATTATTCTTCTATAGCAGTCTTGTGAATTTTCTTCCAAGCCCCTACTTTACAGCTGAGTTTGGCTCAGTTTGCATATAACACTAGGCCAAACAATGGCTTGCCACAAATGTGTGAGCATGTGGGCTCCTGGAAAGAAGATCCTGGTTTACTACTGCAGGGTTGCTCTGAGTGAAGCCATGGTTTGACTGAGCATGTTGTCCAAATCCAGGCTTGTGATTTGTCTCCTCCATGAGCTGTAAATCCAAGAACAAACATTGGTTCCAATTTGTGGTATGTCTGGAGTTCACACTAAGCCATGGTTTGGCTTAGCATTCCATGCAAATCAGGTCATAGTCTCAACTAACTGTTACTAGCTTCAGTTGAACAGTTTCTGCCCCAAACAAGCTCAGATAATAGTTACACAATCTGAGTAATATGCAACATATATTCTTCTACAATTGAACTTGTTTTCCTGGTTGCAACACTTTGGTAGAAATCAGCATCACCTGTTAAAAGTCATTACACTCAATGGGATTAAGATAAACCACACCAACTATGGAGTGACCACAAAGGACTACAGCATAGTTTGTACATTCATTAGATGTAGTGAAGACACATTTGTGGTGGATAAGGCTATCAATAGCTCCTAGTCATGCTGGCTATATTACTCTAGCATCAGTAAAAGCCTCTGAATTACAGTTGCTGAGCATCATGAATGGGAGAGGGTTATTGTGTTCATAGCCAGCTTGTGGGCTTCCCATAGGCATCTAGTTGGCCACTGAGAGAACAGAATGCTGACCTGAATAGGCTGACCTAGCAGGGCGGTTCCTTTTTTTTTTTTGCCTGATGAAAATTGACCAGTATTCTGGTGTAGGCATGGGTAGCAGCTTCCTCTTCCTCCTTTCCCCACATACACCTTGTGTCCAGACACTGACCACAGTCACATCATATACTTGTTCCACTTCTATTCCACTTTAAGCTCCAAAGAATCCTGGGAAGGGTAGTTTGTGAAGGATGCTGAGAGTTGTGAGGAGACCGCTGTTTCCCGCACAGAACTTCAATTCACAGAGTTCTCTGGGAAGAGAGATTGACTGTTAAACCACTCTGGCAATTGCAGCTCTGTGAGGCGAATGGGAGTCTCCTAACAGCTCTCAGCACCCTTCACAAACTACCTTTCCCAGGATTCTCTGGGGGAAGCCATGACTATTTAAAATGGAATAATAGTGGAATAAATGTACAGTGTGAATGTGGTCACCAATGTCCAGCCCAGAGGTGATGGATTCAGACTTAGGCGAGGTGATGTCTTTTTCTCTTTTTATTAAAGTTATGGTTACATCCAAAGTGGTGCGCTTCATATACCTATCTACTCTGACTCACTACTTTCCCTAACTATCTTACCTAAGCAGTCTCTGCAGTGTTTGGGGAGAGTTGACTCAGCACTTGTGCCTTGGAAGGCACCAGCTTAAGTAAGGAAGGTTTTTGCACATAAGCGGTGGCTCTGCCTGAGTTTCACTCTTTGAAAGTCCCTCTTCAAGTGCCTCTTTGCACAGGGTGAGGCGGGTGAGTCTCAGATGGCACATCCAACAGCAGGGCTTCGCTAGGTGACAACGTGACCTCTGGAAGCTGGATGGTGATTGGCTGGGAAGTGTTTGAAGTGTCTGGTGAGGATTCCTGCACGGGCGTGGATGGTGCAATCGGACAGTCGCTTCCCAACTGCTCTGGCGTTGGACTCGCAGGAGGGGCAGGAACTGCCTCTGTCAAAGTGCTGGGCATGGGAGTTTGAGAGCTGCCAGAACCATCCCTGCTCGTGTCCCTTCCTCCAGTTTCCCAAGGAACTTCATCCTTACCCCACTCCCCTCCCTGATCTAGCTGTCCCTCCGACTGGGGCACAACAACCAGGGGTGTAGTGGTCCAGGGTCTCGGGAGGTCTTAGACCCCTTACTTTTTTTGGAGCAGGGTCCTAGCAGGGTCCCTTTGTCTCCAGTATCCTATGAGCCAAACAGCATGAAAGGGGAGTGTGTGAGCCACTGAGAAGAGTCTTCTAACATGCTTCCTTATCCTTTCCTGCTGATTGGAGCCAATTGGAGTGAAAGGAGATGAGTCAGCCACTAGAAGACTCTTCTCAATAGCTAACACATTCCCCATTTATGCTGATTGGCTCCTAGGGGCATCTGTTGCTGTGGGAGAAGTTGCATGTGGGAAGAACAGAGGAGTGCGTAGATGATAACGGGCAGCAAGCCAGTGAGCGAGAGGGCATGGCTGTGAGGGGACTTGGCATGACTATCATGAAGGGACCCTGCACTTCTGAATTTGTCTCTACATTACTGGTGGCAACTAACTCACACAGTGAATTATGGGAGAACTACAGTGCGCATGTGTATAATGGGTGATGGACAAAAACAACACATTGTTTGTTGCAGCAGTGTGAAAGAAATTTTGCAAAATGCTGGCATATGGGCCCCCAAATCCTTGGTTCCTTAATGCAACAGGTCCTGCAGTGTGAAAGGAATTTTAGAAATCAGGACAGAAGCGCTAGCATATTAATTTGCAAAACTATGCAATAAACCTCATGTGTGAAAGCACCCTAAGTACCATGGCTGTTTGCCAGATGTCTTTTTGCAGAGATAGCCAATGTAGTTTCCTTTGTAATTATTCCAAGAGCCCCTTATCGTATGGTTTCACACAGTAGTGTAGTGGCAAATTCAGAAGTGCAGGGTCCCTTCAGGATAGTCACACCATGCCACCATCACAGCCACACCCCCTTTTCCACTTTCCCTTGTCACCCTTGCTTTCCCTATTGTCTCATGAGTCCATACTCCACTGCAACAGACATCCCTAGGAGCCAATCAGCATGAAAGGGGAGGCATGTGTTAGCTACTGAGAGGAGTCTTCTCAGTGGCTGACTCACCTCCTTTCACTCTGATTAACACCAATCAGCACAAAAGGACAAGGACTCTTTCCAGTGGCTAATACACTCTGTTTTCATGCTGATTGGCTCATACATAGGGACCTGGCTGAGACCCTGCTCCCCAAAAAGTAATGGGTCTACCACCCCCCATGACCCTGGATGACTACACCCCTGGTTTTACATTATAAATGTAGCTCATATGCTGGTAGAGAATATGCTTTGCATACAGAAGATCCCAAATTCATCTCTTGCCATCTTCAGTTTTTTTAAAAAATAAGGTAGCAGGTAAGATGAAAGACTTCTGCCTGAGACCTTGGAGAGCTGATGCCAGTCAGTGTTGATAATACTGGACAAGATGGAGAAATAGTCTGACCTGGCATAACACAACTTTCCCCTTTGTTGGAGAAACAAACACATGTTGAACTGGGATAATGCTGAGGTAATCCATCTTATTCTGTGTAACCAGCTACTCTGGGCTTAATTCTGAACAGCAGCTAGCACATCACGTGTTAGTGCATTTCTTTGGCACAGACACTGGTAGCCTATTGCTTATATTTATTTATTTATTTATTTATTTATTTTATTATTTGTTAAATTTTTATACCGCCCCACTAGCATAGCTCTCTGGGCGGTGTAGAACAGAAAGTATATACAATAAAATCACATAAATCGGTACAAAAACATATATATAAAAATCCACAAATCTAAAACCAATTTGAACATATTAAACTAAAATGCCTGAGCAAAGAGAAAGTTTTTAACTTGGCGCCGAAAAGATAGCAATGTCGGCGCCAAGCGCACCTCAACGGGAAGACTATATTCAGAAGACACCAACTCCCATGGTTGCCTTTTGAAGGCACAGCCCTCCCTTTCTATATTCTCATGACAGTGATAGGCTGACACAGATTTTGTTGGGAGTAAACTAGAGTCTAGAACCCTCTGGAAAAACTTCCCCCTCTGTGGAGAATGACATCTTGATTCTGACCTATCCCACTGCTTCCTTTATGCAGATGGTTGAATGATTGATGTGACTGAAGTGGGAGGGTAGATTACTAAAATATATAGGACTTACACTGAGTTCAATCAATTGTAGCGGTTTTGTTTTACAGAAAAGAAGGGATGTGTGAGCAAAGACCTTCACCTCTTCCACTGAATCTGCTAAATGCCATCTGGTGAACCTGTTCTGAACAGTAAATACCCAGTGAATTCTGGCCATATCAGGTCATTAAGCAATCTTGTTCCCAGTATGATGAGCATGCTCTGTACCTTCCTTGAATTTCAGTAGTTTATTATTGGTATTACTTTATCTCATGGTTGATCTGTTGTCCAAGATTTAAATAGTTTGAAGCTAATGATGTTCCTAGATGTCTACAATATTGCGCAACCCTATGCTAAGAGCAACTCCCATGAAGTCTGAGGTATAACTGGAGAATACTCTGAATACAAATTTATTTATTCAACTTATATCTCACCCTTCCTCCTGAAGAAGCCTGTTCAAATATTGGGCTTGCATAAAACTTCTACCCTTCCAAATATTGTGCTTGTACAACATGCTAAATATTATGACCTCTGCAGATAGAGTTTTGAAAAAGTACCAAACTGTTGCTTGGATGTACATTTATCTTCTGAAAGTTCGCTTTATATCCAGTCAATACTGTGAAACTGCATGAGTAAAAATGTATTATTCGTTATTGTTGATGATGAAATAATGTGTCTCAGCTTAATGGTTACAGATTTCAGTTTTATCTCAGCAACTTAAAAGTGGTGTAATTTGTATTCTGATTTAGGCTGTGTATGTACACATCATATATGTAAAGCACACCTTCCCTCCATCCTGGGAACTGTAGTTTATTCCACACAGAGCTACAATTCCCAGCACTCTTAACAATGTCAGTTCCCAGGATTCTTTTTTGGGGGTGCTTTAAATGTATGGTATGTTTGCATTTGGTTTTCAGGCAAATTTATAAATGTCTGTGTTTGAAAGTACAAGCTGTAACATCTCTATTCAGCAGTAAACAACACTGAGTTTAATAGGACTCCTGGATAAGCATGTATAGTATTTCAACCTAAATGGATAATCCTATATCCATTTACCCGAACACAGTGATTTTTTTCTGTGTGGTGGGGAGGTCTTATCCCAAGCTTCCTTAAAGAAACTGAGTATAGAGCTACCTGCAGAAAATCTGCCCATTTAAAAATCCCTCACATCAAGTGTCCCCAGGACAAAGCATCCATAGTCAATAGCCATGCTCACATATTTATTGCAGGCTTCTAACTTATGATGCAGAGATTCTGTGGACTCCATGATCTGTCACAGTAGCTGAGTCATGACAATAAAATCTCCCCACAAAGGAAACAATTTCAAGAGGATAAGCAGGAGCAGTTTATTATGTTCTAAGGCTGCCTTTCCTGCACTTGCATCCAAAGCCTAATGAGCATGCTGGCTTCAGGGTATACCCTCATGGCCACCTGCGCTACTCTTCAAAGATTAATGGAATCAACTGATGCGATTCAAATGCCATGACCGAACCTTATGCTTTCACTCAACACAGTGTCATTTAGCCCCAGAAAATATAAACAAGAAGGACATAAAACAACAGTATGCAATTTCCCTTATTAAGTTTCTGTACCCTGGCTTCATAAGAGCAGTTTAGATTCAGTCCCAGATGTTACAAATCCAAAGACTGGACATTTTGTTTTATTTAAAAAGAAAGCAAAAATGATTGCTCGCTCATTTAAATATGGTTGGTAAGGTTGTACGCAGCCATGGCTACCATTTGGTTGCTTCCATTAGCCATATTCAGCACAATTAGAACTGGGAGTAAACAACTCATGGAGGAGCTGTGGCGTGGAGTGCACCATCCTGCCTCCTGACAACCCCACCAACTGCATTTCTGGCCTTCAGACAGGAATGTGCCTAGAAGTCTCCCCACAGTAAGAAAACCTGCACATTCAGGGTTCTCAGACACGGGGAGGCTTCTAAGAGCATTCAGCTGAATACAGTTAGAAGCCCCCTTGAGATCTTTGCACTGAACATGCACAATTCAGAAGTGGAACCAGCAGGAACATGGACATTAGGGGATGTGGCTAACACATACAGCCCTATGGCCCCTAGATAAGTTATTTACCAGCCCAGTAATCCTGAATAGAGCTACTTTGTCTGATATTAAACAAATTGTAAGATGCCAAATGATGTATATATCTCAAACCAGGATCTCCAGGAGCCAGCATTTAGTAGTGCCTTACCTCCTTACATGTTTAGTAGTAGTGTCTTCAAAAGGTCAGGCAGCCAAGAAATTAAGGGAAAGGGTTCCCTCTAGACCAGGGACTCCTAAGCTGTGGCCCACGGACCACTAGTGGTCCATGAGTTTCATTCAGAGGGCCTGCAGCATGTCTGGATTTGTGGTTGAAGTCAGAAACTGGCACC
Source organism: Rhineura floridana (assembly GCF_030035675.1). NCBI lineage: Eukaryota > Metazoa > Chordata > Lepidosauria > Squamata > Rhineuridae > Rhineura > Rhineura floridana. The sequence goes on from NC_084480.1 coordinate 77,153,078, forward strand.
CATCACATCAAATATTCATATTTTGATTTTTTATTTGAATTCTATGGAATACAATAAAATACAACGTATAACAAATAAAAGAACAAATACAATTAAAGCCATTTTACAACTGTTAGAAAAAGCCATATAAATAAATAAATAAATAAATAAGTAGTCCACCAAGACCCCAGCAATTTTCAAGTGGTCCATGGGGAACAAAAAATTGGGAGCCACTGCTCTAGGCTACAGTTCAGCCTGAAGAGAGTCAAGCTGACCTCCCAGCTTGAATATTGTCAGTTGACTCTCCAAGACAATTGGAGCACAGTAGGCCATATAAAGACCTTGCAGCCAAACTAGCTCATCCATCTGAGCAACTTGTCTAAAGTGTGAGGGCTCTGCCTTTTCCTGACTGCAGTTTGGGATCGGGAGCGCTGCTTGCTTTTGACCTTATATCTGCCTCTAGCTCCTCTGACCCTCTCTTGCTGCCTTGGAACTTGGCTCTGGCTCTTCACTTTCCTCTTGGTCTTCATCAGCCTGATCTGTGCTTGCATCTGATAAGCCGGAACTGAACCCCAGTTGCATCCTATACTGGATGCCAGGAATGAAACTAATAATAATTTCAATTCATGAACTGAATTCAAAATCACATTGGCCTGTTTACATTTATGAAGTTAAATAATTTTCACATGCGCTGTGAATGTGTGAAGGATGTGGCAGCCCCATCCTTTTAAATTGCCTGTGTCCATTCTAAAGCATTACCTTAAGAATGGTGAGGAGGACAATGGAATCTCCTCCTATGTGAAATCTTTCCTTAGGGCTATGCCAGTGTTCTCCATGCCTGCTAGGCTAATTCATTGCCACTTTTTTAATGTTGGGTCAAAGGCCCAATCCTAGGCATTTCATGAATGACTGTATATATCTCAAACCAGGATCTCCAGGAGCCAGCATATAGACTGAAGATCTATAGAATAAGGCTATTAGATAAACTTTACTTAGGATATTCACTAATAGGCAAAAAACCTTGTGGTTTAAGGATGTACCTATAGCCCACAAATATTTCTATCAAACTTTAAAAAGCAGGGAAATTGGGCACCTATAGTGAATGCACCAGGGCAGTAGGAGACTGCCTTACAAATTTGTCAAAATGCAAACACAATTTGGGTTGGACTTTCACAGTCCAATCCACTTCCTGTGTAGCTTGGAAGAATTTCGTAACATGTGGCTCTGAGCAATCATGCTTAGGATAGGTAAAATTGACCGGGGGGAGGGAGGGATGGCTGGAGTGGGCAGAGAAGAAGCAAGAAGGAAGAGGGGAAGGGAGGAGGAAGGGAGAGGAGAGGGGAAGGAGAGGAAAGTCAGGTCTGATCATTTACTCCCATGCAATCATGCTTAAGATAGGTAAAAGTGACCATGGGGAGGGGGAGGGGAGGGGAAGGGAAGGGGCAAGGGGGAGAGAATAGGAGGGAAGAGGGTGGGTGGGTTTGATCAGTTGCATACTTTCTGAGTTCAATGGGATTCATTTCTGTGCAATCATTTTGAAAATGGAAATGGACTGCCTTCAAGTTGATCCCGACTTATGGTGACCCTATGAATAGGGTTTTCATGGTAAACGGTATTCAGTGGTGGTTTTACCATTGCCTTCCTCTGAGGCTGAGAGGCAGTGACTGGCCCAAGGTCACCCAGTCAGCTTCATGGCTGTGTGGGGATTTAAACCCTGGTCTCCCAGGTCATAGTCCAACACTGACCTGGGGGAGGGGCAGGGAGAGTAGGAGGAGGTGGAGGCGAGGGGAGGAGATTGGATTGGTGGGCACTGGGCAGAGGGGAAGCCCCTTTCCTTTCCAAAAGGAAAACATTGTGAACAGTATCATTGCTTTTCAGGGTTTCCCCCACCTTTTTATTCTACAGCAGGCACATATAGCCTCCCACCCAAATTTAAACCAAAGCTGTCCCAGGCCACATCCACACCAGAACTTTATTTCACTTTAGACAGTCATGGCTTCTCCCAAAGAGTTACTGTAGTTACTGAAGGGTGCTGAGAGTTGCTAGGAGATGCCCTGTTCCCCTCACAGACCTTCAATCAGAGTGGTTGACTGTTAAACCATCTGGCCACTGGAGCTCTGTCAGGTGAATAGGAGACTCCTCTCAGTACCCTTCACAAACTACACTTCCCAGGATTCTCTGAGGGAAGCCATGACTGTCTAAAGTGAAATCAAAGTCTGGTGTGGGTGTGGCCCCCTGATTAGGGAAGCCAAGCAGCTGGGAGTCTGGCTTTTAGAACACTGACAGTTGGTTCTTACTGAGCATGCCTGACATTATCATTCAGTTCAATGCAAAATTTATTAAACTAATTAAAAATCAGCCAGGCATTTTTTAAACTTTTAAACTGCAGAAGATGAGGGTCAGAGTATGGGGCAAGGTCAGTAACAGGTTTACAGGTCCTCTGTGAACATGGCTAATTTGTAATGAATTTCAACAGATTATGAGAACTCTCAGAGAATAAAGTCCAAAAAGGGTCTGGGTTTTCTCTCTCTCTCTTTAGACTTTGAACTCTCGATTCTTTCTTACTGTTTTGTATATCGCCATGAAAATTGAGAGGTTTGTTAAGCAAGCATTTCTGAGGTCAGGACTATAAGTTTTGTAAGGTTTTGTTTTGAAATGAGCTGATGGGAAGCATCAGAATGGCATGAGGGTATTTTCAATTTAACATTGCGGAATGTGAAAAATCCATGCTGGCTATAGTATACAGCCACTCTTGTGGCTGTATAATCACATACCCTAAAATATCAGAATAGGGAAGTTTCGTGGATGATTGGGACATTTACAGTGGAATCCTATGTACATTTACTCAGAAGTAAGTGTCACTAATTTTAATGCTGTTTACTGCCAAGAAAATGTGCACGGAATTCAAGCATTAGATATCACATATTATTTTGATAAAGATGAGTAATTTTTCATAAGTGTCTAATAATGCAAGTCTAAACTCATTTTAGACTTGCATTAAACTCACTTGTGAGGCTCTAAAATTTGTGAAATTCTAACGCCAAAAGATCATTTAAGAGTGGAGATAATTCATTATACAAATATATTTAAATACTTAATATATTTATGCATACTTAATGTTTGCTAGTTTTTTTGTCCTTAGTTAACTTCTTTGCCCTTGGGTTGCAACATAGAACTTGCCATAAGCTTCTGCTAAGGTTCTATGATGCACAGTGGCTTTCTTCCTGGTTTATTCACTCTATGCCTTTCCTGTTTATATGTCGAGGGTGCAAGAGAACTGTCAGGTGGTAGTGATGGGAAATTATGAGAGTGTAAAAACCTTCTTTGTGAATGTGTCCTCATCTCTTTCCAGGTCTGTGTCACTGTTCATCCTGTTTGGCAATTTCACTTGGCCACTCAGCACTGTATCTTAATGGCTAATCCCTTCCCATGCCTGTTTATTGACCTTTGCAGCCTCGTTTGCTTCTTGGCAGATTTTGGTTCAACTGTAGCTTGGAGGACATGCTTACACTGATTTTTTTTTTTTAAAAAAATATTCTGTTCCCACAATATAACCATAAAAATAAAACATCAGCAGGATAATCTTATATAACCTGTAATTCAATTGGAACAGACAGTACCTTTATATTAAAAGGTTGAAACAGATTAACTGATTCTTAGTTTACATCCAGCCTTTACCTAAGGAAGCAGTTTTTTATCACAACAATGTTGCGAGGTAATAACATAAGAACATAAGAAAAGCCTGCTGGATCAGGCCAGTGGCCCATCTAGTCCAGCATCCTGTTCTTACAGTGGCCAACCAGGTTGCCTGGGGTAGAGATGGATGAGTCTGTCAATTTTGGTTTATTTTAGTTCTCATATTTCCCTGTGAAAGACACTTCCATTTTGTTGCCTCTTTCTCTGGGCACTTTCAAATTTCTTTATAATTTGGGCGGGTGCATGTTGAGCTTGCATGACATTTTGAGGTGGCTGTTGTGCATGTTTTTTAAATTTTTTTAACAGTTAATATCCCACCTTTTCTCCAAGGAGCTCAAGGTGGCATATTTGGTTCCTTTTTTCCTCCCCATTTCATCCTCAGAACAATCCTGTGAGGTAAGATAAGCTGAGACACTATGACCGGTCCAAGGTCACCCAGTGAGTGGAGATTTGAATCCTGGCCTCCCAGGTCCTAATCCAACACTCGATAGCCTCCCTAGCTGCCTGTACTTCCTGAACAGAAAGGGCCCCGTGGGAGAAGTAACTTCATGATATCTTTGACTGAGCCTTAACAGAAGCATGGGAAACCTGGAAGTCTAGGTATCAAGTACCTGAGGTTGGTGTCCTCACATTTTTTGTTTCTAACAATGTCTTCGCTTTTACCTTTAAAAAAGCACACAACACAAAAGTAAGAAAAAAACCCTTCACTTAAAAAAAAATTAAACAGCTCTGAGGTGCACTGTAGGCATCCCCCCACCCGTGTTTACAGGAAAGCCCATATGAGGATGCTGTGGGGGTTTCAGAAATACAGGCACCCAGGGAGGCTGCAGAGTGCAGACCACTGGAGAAATGGTTTGTAGGATGAAAGAAAGGAAACCCACAAATATCCGTTACTTACCTTGAAAGAAAGGTAAGCACAACAAAAACTGTGATAATTTCTCTGAAATACTCCCCCGCCAACTTTCATATTATTCAGATGCAAATTATTTTCTCATAGATGTATGAAGAATGGTTGAAAAAATGCAGGGAGAGTTTTTCACACAGCATTAGTTTATTTAGCAATGTTATGGCTACTGTTGTGCTTGGTGCAAGGGGATGTATGTCTCCTTTCCCCCACCACTGAGACCCTGATAAGCAGTTTTGGCTTAGCACATGGGCTTGGGGAGCCCTAAGCTAGTTTTCTTGTGCTTCTTTAAATGGTTTTGCCTCTTTCCTGCTTTCCACCATTATTTATGTTGTAAAACTAGCTAGATAACCACCCTAAAGGCATAGTGCCACCCTGGACACAGACATAAAATATTCCTCACTGTCTTAATGTGCCATTCTGTTTCTTGTTCTTCAATAAACCTCTCCTGGCACACACCAGAAACTCAGGTGATGTCCCTGTTCAACCACTTTCAGAGACTTTTTTTGTTTAAAGTTAAACTGCTGCACCTACCTAAAATCATTAATCAAGTTGCAAATAAGTTGGAAAACAAAACAAAAAAAACCCTGGAAATCAGCTAATGAACATCAGTTTCATTCAATGCACAAGAATATTGAAAAAGCACTTAAAGGCTTACAATGTGTCAAAACAATGACAAAACAAACCTTTGACTACTTTTACCTAGGCTTCTTTTCAATAGTAATAGACTCCTTGTTAATGGATGCAGTCTATTGAACAATTTGTAAGCTGAGGTAAAATATTTTTTTTAGAGCAGCCCTTATAATACATGGAACATTCAGTCTCTAACATAATTACCATGAGAGGGAGCATTTCAGCCCTTGAGAAAGGAAGTTTTAAAAATAAGCAACAAGCAAAGGCAAACTGTAAATTATCTTACAACTTTTGCAATTTTGACACACATCACATAACAGACACTTCTAAACAAAAGTAGGGGATTGAAATAATAAACTGATGTATGGAAAATAAAAAATAAAATAAAATGGACATCGCTATCCTGTGGTCACGCTACGCTGCATTTCTATGCCAGATAATCCTGCATCTGTTGCATGGCAATCTGTTTTGCACTCCAGGAAAGCAGAGGAGCTCTGATGGAACAAAACAGTGGCAACCCCAGAGAGGTGCAGCTGTTCTACTGGGGACAGCTGCTGCTTTGGGCCACACTTGTAGTATGGATGGCAGGGGGTGGGGAACTGTGTTGCCTTTTATTGCCAGTATGGGTTGACCAGACAAATGGAGAGCTGGCAATGAATAATGGGTAGCAGCTGCAACAATCTCATTAGAGCTTGGTAAGTGAGTATAAGTAAGAAAAGAGTGCCATCACCTAAGTACTTTTCCATTCTGCATGCCTTTGCTTAGTTCTCCACTCAACCATTATCAGCATCCCTGATGACTGTGCTTGGCCTTTCATTTGTTGGGGTTGAGGTTAAAGGCTCCATCTGCACTATGAATTTAAAGCACTACAATCCCACTTTAAACAGTCATGGGTTCTCCTAAAGAATCCTGGGAACTGTAGTTTGCTAAGAGTGCTGAGAATTGTTATGAGACCCCTATTCCATAGCTACGATTCCCAGGGTTCCCTAGGAAGAGGAACACTTCTTCCCAGAAGCCCAGTAGCTCAGTGTGGGGAATCGGGCCTCTTAACAGCTCTCAGCACCCTTAACAAACTACAGTTCCCAGGATTCTTTAGGGGCAGCCATGAATGTTTAAATTGTTATGAAACTGCTTTAAATGTAATGTTCAGATGGGGACTGCAACATTATAGTACTTGCTAACTGACTTCAGGGAGTTGCTCTGAACCCTGTTTGATCCAATGCCATGTGCCACAGCTTTGATTCAACAAAGAGAAATTTAGCATGAATCAGCAGTGGATCAGGGGATCAGAGTACCTGCTGTTCACCAACCAAGGTAGCTTTATGCCCCTTAACTTTCACTAATGGGATTAACCTACATTTGGGGTAGGGTTGCCAGGTTCATGGCCTGAGGCTGATCCTGTATTTTTAGGAGAAGAGAAAGTCAGCCAAGTGCAGGTGTTCTTGCATTCTCTCATCCCACTGCACAATGTTTAAAGATACAGAAGACCTCTTGGAGGCCGGGCCTGGCAACCAAGAGGTCCTCTGTATCTTTAAAAGTTGTGCAGGGGGATGGGAGAATCCCACCTTGTGATTTTTCTCATTACCATGTTGCATGAACATGGCCGATTTTTCTCTTCTCCTGAAGATACAGGATCAGTTGCAGGCCATGAACCTGGCAACCCTAATTTGGGGTGATTTGTGGCCAGTTATGCATCATTTTCTGAACTCTACATACTTATCCCAAGTCTGTAGCATAGGACATACCGCTTCAACCTGTGGAGTTAGGATGGTTCGTTTAAACTTTAGCCAGTACGTGTTTCACTGCGCTGCAGGGAGGAGGAAGCAGAGATACTTTGTGGCAAATTGAATGCAATATGATCTTCCCCCATTGTTATGAGTCCTCCCTGTTGTTTGTGCAAATAATTCCTCCACCAGTGCATTATTACCATTTTTCTACTTGCTCTAAGTTCTGTGGGCATGAGACAGAATAATGTAGCCCTCGTGCTATGCTCCTTGACATAGTCAATCAAAATTTGCTGTCTGAGGCTTCTACAACCATGACAGTGCAATTGGAACCTTCCCTTGGACCTGTGGGGGTAGGGAGGAAGTGGAAGGAAGCAGTCATCTGAATTTGTCCATCAACATCAATAGGAGTGTGTTAACTTCTGCCACCTCTTTTACAGGCACAATGTCATGACACTCCATTAGAACAAGGCACTCTGATAGCAAAAATCTCTCTTTAGCACAAGTCCTCCCTAGTGAAACTGGGGGTTGAACCTGGAACCTTTTGCAAAGCATGTATTCTCCCACTGAGTTATGATCGTTCTCTAAATACAGCAGGCGATACAATAATGCATATAGCACCATTATGTGCATCATGCACCACCATTATGATCTGAGAAAGTTCACCGAAAGAGCTCCAAAAAACCATGCCACTTCCAAAGAGAACCAATTGTGTTCATCAGTCACTAATAGATATTGGTTATATCTAGAGAGAGGCAACAAGGAAAAAAATATGTTTGCAGAATGGAAATCAGATGTCTAACAAAGCCATAGGACATTTCATCTGGAGTTTTTCTGAATACTACAAGAAAGCAAGGGCTTACAGTATATAATTCTTAGGCAACTATCTTTATGGCTTGGAGGTGATATATTAGTAAGTGGAAGCAGTAGTTGTCTGAAGACAAAAAGATCCCCTGTAGAAGCAAATGTTTGCCACAAAGTTAGGAGAGTACAAATGCCTTTTGTCAGGATAAATAGACAGGGCCACACAGCTGGCTTTACAAGCTCATAAGTAGCTTCAGAATTGTGTGGTCTTGTTTGCAAAACATTTCAAAGATGTAAAACACCCTCTAAATGCTTTCTGAATCATGATCCATGAGCTTGTGGTTTTCCTAGATCTGCCTCTTAATTAATTGTGCATGTTTTGCAAGGTCCCATCTCTGTTAACAGAGTCAAAAGGAAAGAGCCAATTGCTTTTTTTTGAAGTGAACTGGTGACAGCTCTTTATTTCTGGACAATTTCTGTCACCCTATAGAAGCAGTGGCTCAACAATGTTTGAGTTATTTTGTTCAGCACATAAAAAGGCTTGATTGGCAATGCCCTTGAGAAACTAAGGCTTCAGTCCTATACCCACTTACCTGGGTGTAAGTCCCATCGAACACAGTGAGTTTTACTTCTGAGTAGGCATGCACAGGATTGCACCGTTCTGATCTTTCGTTCCTTGGTGATGTTCACAATGACCATGGCTATTTCTGGAATAGGTGTGTAGAAACAAAGACAGGGAATTATGCAAGCTGCATTGACTGGTTTGGTGCTCTGGTGTCTGGAAGCTTCCATGTCTGAGACTGCTTTCTCAGATGCTGTTGAAGGCTTCCAGGGAAAACAGAGAACGAAAATGGTGAGCTGTATTAATCTCGGGTGGACTACAGAGAACTGGGAAGAAGCAGTAATGTCTTTTGATGCCCCTTTACTAGTCCTCTGCCTTTTCTTTCAGGCAGACCAGGTTTCAGAATATGGTGCTTCAGTCTTGGGGCATCTCATATGGAATCCCAGTGAAACAGTGCATGAACTGGGGCTTTCCTCCTTATGATGGTGCCTCAAGTTCTATCAAGCCAGAAAAAGAGGCAGGCAGAACAAGCCAACTCATGGGAAGCTGGAAGAGGTGCCAGCAGAGAAGGAGGCGGCAGGAAGCTCTCTGGTATCCATTTGCCATTTGGGAGCCACTGGGCTGGCTAAACATTGGCTCAGTCAGGAGCTGCATGCATGAACGGAAAAGAGGTTGGCACTCACAGATACCCTGGCAAGTAAGTGCTCCCCATTGACTTCCATTGCAATTATTTTCTTAGACTGACCTTTTTCTCGGCGTAAAACTTTGGCTCAGATTGGGACCTGAAGGAGCGCTCTGAATGGGAGTTGGATGTTGCATAAGTCCCCCCCCCGTTCCTCCTCTGCCACACCCCCAGAATGCCCCTTTTTCCTGCCTTACGCTGGCTTCCGCCAGCCTGGGCATCTCTGGTGGACCATCTGCCATGGCTGAGGGGCTTCTGCCAGCAGAGCCTGGAGGAGTCAGGATCCTGCTGGCTCAGCCAAGGGTCTGTCACATCCAGCTCCCCTCAGCCCGGCATAAATATGAATTGGACTGAGCTCTAAGTGTGCAATTCTATATAGTAGTGCAGTGACAAATTCAGAAGTGCAGGGTCCCTTCATAATAGTCATGCCATGCACCTGTTACAGCCACACACCCTTTTCCACTTTCCCTTGTCTCCCTTGCTAGTCCACAATCCACTGCAACAGACATCCCTAGCAGCCAATCAGCATGAAAGGGGAGGCTGTGGGTGAGCTACTAAGAAGAGTCTTCTCACCTCTTTTCACTCTGGCTCCAGTCAGGACAAAAGGACAAGGATTCTTCTCTGTGGCTAACACACTCCCTTTTCATACTGATACATACATAGGGATCTGGCTGGGACCCTGCTCCCAAAAAAGTAATTGGTCTACGACCCCCCACGACCCTGGATGATTACACACTGACCCTATACCCACTGAACTGGAAATAAGCCCCATAGATTGCAGTAGGACTTACTTTTGAGTAGACATGTATAAGATTGCTCTGTAAGAGAGGTAAAGTTAGCAAGTTGGCTCCATGCTTGACCCAGTAACCGGCTGACCCCAACAATCATAGCAAAAGCTAAATCAACACAGCCCTCCAACTGCTGAAATACAGATTACTGCTGAGTACTTGTAACTGTAATCATTCTGGGATTCCACATTATGTTCATGCTTTGACTATGGAAGGCCATACGTAACTAAAATTGGTTCTCCTGGAAGACAGTAAAGGTACAAACAAAATTCCATTCTGTCTTTGAGGAGCAGTTAACTTTTGCTACTCAAAAGCATTTAGGCTATCCCCTTTTGATTTCAATGTGTGCCAGGAGCTTTCTCCACTTTCTGTGCACTAGCCAGAACAGAGTTGCTGATGAGAAATTTATGGTTTGGAAAGAAATGGATGAAAAACATGAAGAGTTTGGGCTGAGATTCAGCTTACATTTTTGAACTGAAAGGGATGGAAATCACTGACTTGCATGAAAATAAAATATTAACCTTCTCAGAGACTCTGATTATATCCCACAAGATTCTAGAAGTGAGTGATTCAAGCATTTCCACAGTTGTGTTCTAATGAAATGTGATCATTAGAAGTGTAGATGCTTGAAGTAATCAAATACATCCAGATGTGCTTGTTCCTAAAGTTTCCCGTGTTCCCGAGGAAGGGCTACATGTTCTTAAAAACAAAGGGAGCTGTTCCAGTTGCATCACACTTTGTCTTAAGGCAGAGGTACGGAAAATGAGTGGCTGCTGCCTCAGTGTGTCTAGCTCTGGAGCATATCCAGAGGAAGGCAACCAGCATAGTGAGTGGTCTGGAAACCAGGTCCTATATGGGACAGCTTAAAGAGGTGGGCATGTTTGGCCTTGAGGAGAGAACATTCTGGGATACATGATAGCTGCCTTCAAATATCTGAAGGGTTGTCATGTAGAATATGGAGCAGATGGCTACTCTAGAAGGCAGGATGAAAAGTAATGGGTGGACATTACAAGCAAGCAGATTTTGGTTAAATATTAGGAGAAATTTCCTAATGCAAAGAGCTGTTTGACAGTGGAATGGACTGCTTTGGAAGGTGGTGAGCTCTCTTTTGATTGAGGTATTTAAGCAGAGGCTGGACAGCTATCCGTCAGAGGTGCTATAGTTGCACCCTGCAGTGTAGTTCCTGTATTGAGAAGGGGTTGGACTAGATGACCTCCAAGCCCTGAACTCTAAAATGCTATGATTCTAGTTGAACTTACCCATGCCATAACATTATAACATTCTGCATTTCCTCATGCTTAGCCATAAAGGATGTATGATGTCAAAACATCATAATGTCAAAATTTCTAGGTGTTGTGGAAGGTGAGAGGGAAACTACAGATGTGACTGCCTCTTTTGGCAGCAACCAGATGTTTAGGGTTACATCTGTTTGGCCTCACGGTAACTGCAATAAAGCAAACACAGGAATAACAGTAGAAACACTGGCTTCAATTCATAAATAAATTGCTCCAGAGTAGCCCCACTAAAATCAATGGAGGTTAATCAATCAGCTTAAATCTGTGTCACAATTTGTGTGGCCTAATGAATTCAGTGTATAACTTCAATTAGCCCTGTTTTTTGACAAAGCAAATTGAATAAATCATCCTACCTGAACTAATCAAACTAATCAAAGTCAGAAACAAATAGAGCTACAAAAGGTTGAAGCAAGTGGCTTACAAGATATGGGTGCACTATGGAATAAGATATTTTTATTGCAAGGAAAGAGATATTCACATGTGACTTTCAGATTTGAAGCCTACCTCATCACAGGCTTAATCCATCATCAGAAGAGAAACTGTCTCCATGTTCTGATTTTTTAAATTGTCCTGGCATATGCCCCACATAGAAATCAGCATGGTTTTTTGGATGTGGTTCAGTATCTCATTATGCTCAGTCAAATTAACAACAATGTTATTAGGATCGGGCAAAATGAAGTGTGACACCAGAGCACGGCAATGCCTTCTCAAAAGACAATGTAATTTATGAAGGGAAAAGGAATGAGTTTGTCCCAAATTGCTTCCAATTATTAGAAAGAGAAGATAGGAGTTATCTCATGGGAACCACCGGTGAACTCATAGGAAGCTAGAGACTTTGACTATGCCCAGGGAGACCCAGCTTCAAATCCCTATTTACACATGAAGCTCACTGGCTCACCTGGAGCCAGTCACATTATATCAGTCTAACCTATTGGGCTGTTTGGGGCCTGGGGAAGCTGTCAGGACAGCAATGATACCTGCCCTGGACCTAGCTATAAAAGCAACCCCCTGCTGACTCCAAGAAGCATCCGCATGCAATGCCCTGGAAGTCAACTCTACTTCTGAGGCATTGTGGGTGGAAATGACTGCTTCCTGGAACCACCAGCACCATCAAATTAAGCCCCAACTACAACGAATCCTAGGTGGACACTATAGTAGGGGAGCCCACAGGAGAGAATTTTGCTTTCATCCTCAGCTTTGATTGGCCCTTCACTGTTGTGAGGTTAAAGAAAGGGGGGGAAGGGAAACTGTGTGTGTGTCATGCCCCCCTTAGAGGACTCATCCAAGGAGGAAGTGGAATGGAAGACTGCAGACCCAGGAGAGGGGACAAGCAGGGAGACAGCCCAGGACCCTTCACCAGACCAGAGACAAGCCCCTGAGGGAGCCTGCCTGTCAGAATCAGGAAGCGACTAGGAGGCTGTCCCTTCCCCAGCAGAGAGAAGACACCAACAGGTGTTGCAGCAATGAAGGCAATCAGCGTGATTAGGGAGCAGGAGAGCTTGCAACAACACAGGCTGATTGAAAGCATCTGGGCCAGCACGCAGAGTACAAAAGGCTAGAAGGAAAGGGAGACTCCTTGCTAGAGTTAATGTCAAGCCTTGCTGCAGACATTACTTCAGCTCTCCTGTTAAACCCGTGCCTTGAACCCTGCCCTGCCTGATTGGATCTCTTGGTTTCTGGATATTTGGACTCCCTTAAGGAGTTCTCTGTCTCCTCCTTCGGTGCTTCCCAAATGGTAAAACATGCTAGCTGACCCCTGGTTCCTCCTGCCTGGCAGATTTATCCTCTGAGTTCTCTGTCTCCTCCTTCGGTGCTTCCCAAATGGTAAAACATGCTAGCTGACCCCTGGTTCCTCCTGCCTGGCAGATTTATCCTCTGGCCTTATCTGTTCATTAGCTGCATGCCTCTGAACACCTGAATTCTTTGAAGGTTGCCATAAAAATGTGATTAACAATAAGGATTTAGGATGATATAGATGATCTTGAGGAATACTCCTGGCACACATGGCATGGAACTCAATGTACATTTTTTTAATAAAAAAGGTATATGGTTAATTCGATTAAGCACCAAGTCTGAAAACAAATTTCATACAGTGTAATCCTTTCACCCATTTGAATTTGTTTACGTCTAACACATGTCCCAAAGAGGAAAGTTCATGCTCAGAAATGAAATTTGGGGCTGTTAACACCCAAACTGGAATAGAGTTCACTTTACCCAGTACTAGGGTTGCCAGGTCAGAAGCATCCCAAAACCTGAGATTTTAGGGGCGGGCCTGAGTGATGTCACAGGGCAGGCCCAAGTGATGTCACAGGGCGGGCCCAAGTGATGTCTTTAAGCATGATACATCAAGCATCAATCACAGTTGCTTGGAGCGTACAATTAAAAAAAATCTGACTGGAAATTAAGCTAGACATCTTAGCTAAAAGATGGAGCCTGGGTAGGGAACATTTAATCTAGCCTACTTGCTTTCGGCAAGAAGGGTTTAAGTGCCTTCAGGCCAGGCCAGTCACCAGAAGGTCACTGTAGGAAGAAAGGAGTGTTGTGGAGATGTTAGATGGGAGCATTTGGGAGTAAAGATGGATGCCCCTGAAGGCTGCAATTCTAAACACACGTACTATGGGACTAAGCCCCCATAGAACTCAACAGAACTTACTTCTGAGTAGATATAGTTTGGATTGTGCTGTTGGTAAAGCTTGACTAGGGATCCTCTGCAAAGACATCCATATCCAAGCAGGGTTGGCAACCCCCTGGCTGGAATGCCCTGCCCTTATCTTTTAATGTGGCTGCTCCAAACTTCTTTACAGATTTGATCTTTCACTTCAGAAAGAGGTCTGAGAAATGAGTAAGAGTAAGAAGATTCTCTACCCTTTCTGTCTGCATAGATGCCCTCATCCTTCCCCTGCGCCCAGCAGAAGCTCTGGGCCAGGCAGGACGCAGTGGCATCTCATAGAGGACACCCTTCCCTTTCCTGGGGTATATGATTTGTCCTTGCCCAGAGCAGATTTTGCGGTGGGCACCCCAGTTACTTATTTTTTCCTGTATGTTTTGGTCTGCTTTGATTTTGCATAGATGCCTTCCTCCGTGCCCTGCGCCCAGCAGAAGCTCTGGGCCAGGTGGGACGCAGTGGCATCTCATAGAGGACACCTTCCCCTTTCCTGGGGTATATGATTTGTCCTGTCCCAGAGCAGGGTTTGGGGTGGGCACAGAGTTTGGGGTGGGCACCCCCAGTTACTTTTTATGATTTTATGATATCATTATGTATTTATGATAATATCAGAAGCCTGATGATTTTGATTGCATAAATGTATTGTTATTCTTGACGGGGAGAGTCCCCTGATCACAGTGATATATCATACAGGGTACCCCAACATATATTTTGGGGTTCAGAGACATGTTAAGTTTGGTTTGAACTTGCTGTAGTTGTCAACTCTTCTTTTTTAGTGTTTTGAACTTTCAAGCAAATAAGGAACTGGGAACTAGGAACCAACTTCAGCGTCGTATCAGTTAAATAGATTAAACAGTCGCGGAGGGGGCGGCTGACATTTTGGTGTATATCTCGGGAACCAGACCACCTAGAAACTTTTTTAAAGAAAAATTGAAGCTGAGAGTCCGGAGATTAAGGGGTGCTAGCTGGAGAGCCAGAGGGCCCCCCAAAAACCAGAGACTCCAGCCAAAAAACGGAGATCTGGTAACTCTACCCAGTACCCACCTGCAAGAACATAAGAAGAGCCTGCTGCATCAGGCCAGTGGTCCATCTAGCATCCTGCATCCTGTTCTCACAGTGACCAACCAGATGCCCACGGGAAGCCCACAAGCAGAAACTGAGTGCAACAGCACTCTCCCCTCCTGTGATTTCCAGCAACTGGTATTCGAAAGAATACTGCCTCCGATTCCGACTATGGAGGCAGAGCATAGCCATCATGGGTAGTAACCACTGGTAGCCTTTCCCCCCATGAATCTGTCTAATCCTGTTTTGAAGCCATCCAAGTTGGTGGCCATCACTGTGTTCCCCACTGCCCTCACACTTCCCCAGAACCCCTCCCTGCCAGCCAAAGCCCCCCCACAAAACCCCATACTCCTGCTTACCTTTTAAATGTTGATAGATGCAGTGGCGTGTGCAACTGCACTGGAGAGAGGAAAGGGTTTCTTTCTTCCTTGCCTTTTTCTGTTTGTGATGCTACAGCATGCCAATTAGCACTGTGCTGAGTGATGGAACCCAATGGCTCATGGGGGATGTAGTTTTCCCAAAGGCTGCTGAAATTGAACCAGCACACTTCTAATGAGCGTGGTGGACCATTGGAGAACAGAGGAAGGAAAGGGGGAAAATCACCCTTTCTCTCCCCCCCCTTTAAAAAAAAACAGGGGAAGATGGGAGAATGTTGGATGGGGGCTGGCAGGGAGGGTTTCTGTGGGCAGGTGAGTCTGGGTACTTTTCCTGAACCCCTCAGATTGGCTCAGGAAAAATCCTTCATTCCCCCAATTATCTTTTTCAGGGAAAAAAATGATAGTTAATGAGTCAAACAGAGGCACAGTTTGAAGAGTTCACCTCTACTTAGCCTCAGACACTATGATTCTTGAGCACACCATCAAACTGTGCAACCCCCTCCCTTCTCTTAGTTTTAGAGATTGAAAAAAAGAAGCATATGGATTTCCCATAAACATGGTTGAGGACATCAGCTGGATGACGACTGAATTACAAACTGCATTCAATATAGTTTTGAATGTGAGGAGTGACATTTTATGACAGTTTTGTCTATTAGGAGAGCAGGCCCAACATTATACCATGTGATGTTATGTTACTCTGGAAAAAATATTTAGAGTGGACTGTGTTTCACATTAGCAGATCAAGAGGCAGAGGGAAAAAATAACAAGCCACAACTGACAGAATCCTTCAGGCGAGGTGATTAAAAGCTACAGCAAAACAAAAGAGCTGCAAAGCCACATTCAGCACAAATGACAGTGCTCTCATCTTCACACTGTCACAACTGTCAGAGGGTTCATTTTCATCACAGTCCTTGCTCTTCAATGGGGTCCCAAAACTGATCTGTAGACTTGAGAATGCTTCCAAGAGCTGAGAAAGAAATAAAATAAAATAAATAAAAAGCCAGCTCATCACTGATTCCTAAAGCGATTTCTTGCTTACCTTGACCACTCTCCTAAGAGGATAGGTTGAAGACAAAGGCACACTGTCTTTCTGGTGCCAGTTGCTATATTAGGCTGATGGAAGAGAACTGAATGCTCTTGTTTGAGTAGCTCTTCATTTGGGTCAGAGCAGGCTGCTCCAACCAGCAGATCTAGAATTACTGTCTCACAGAGGTACTTTCACTGAGATGGGAAACTTTTATGTTTTAGTTTTTTAGTTTATTTAATATTTGCATCCCACATTTTTATTTAAATAATAATCAAAGCATCATACAGTAAAAATGGAATCAGTGGACCTGCAGCTAGGGATGTCAGAGAATTCTGATAAAAACAGAAACAGCAGCGGTAAATGCCCATGGTTATTTGTCCTATGTCTGAAATGGAAATAAATCCAGTGAATGCGATCAGTATTTGCTGTTGTTGCTTTCAGTCTACAAAAATATGTAATTGATTTGCATTGTGTTTCCTTTGCACTGGAATTAATGGAGTAGAATAATGTAATGACAATGTAATTTATGTAATTAATGATGTACGTTACGTAATTTCACCACAGCAGACAGCAGGGCAGATAACACAGTTTGGGGTGGAAAATGAACTGTAGTGGAATGGAAACAGTGTTGCATGCTACAAATACAGGGTGGAACAGAACACAATGTCTTCTTATAGGTGTGCTTCTGTTCAGGGTTCCAGCCAGCCAGCCATGTCCTCTTCCAGAATACTCCATTTCATTCCTGATCTATTCTGTTTTTCCATGTTTTTTCTTCCCCAAGTGCCAGCCAGTATTCTATGGCCACTGAGCATGTTCAGTCCTGGCTGGGCTATTTTAGTTTTTCCCTTTAGTTTCACCCCCTAAATCTGTACTTCTTGGGGTTCCTGTAGATCAGGGCCAGTTCTAAAGGGCAGCCAGGTGGGGCACTGGCCCAAGGGCCCCTGGAGCTACAGAGGGCCCTCCACTCTCCTTCCACAATCAGCGGAAGCATCCGCAGACTGCTATCCCCCTGCTTTACCTACCTTTCCATTTTTTGCGGCGCGCAGATTTACCATCAGTCAAGATGACGGCCGAGGTTTCCTTAAGGGAGCTGAAGCCTCTGCCGCCATCTTGGCTGATGGCACACATGCGTGCTACACGCAAGCGTTGCTGCCATCAGCACAGATGGCGGCAGAGGCTTCAGCCCCTTAGGGAAACCTTGGCTGCCATCTTGATTGATGGCAAACCTGTGCGCGCCGCAAAAACCAACGGAAAGGTAGGTGAAGTGTGGGGATGGCGTGGGGATGGCGTGGGGATGGCGTGGGGATGGCGTGGGGATGGCGGGTGGCATGGAAGTTCCGGTCTTGCGGTCTGTGGATGCTTAAGTTCCATGGATTGTGGAGGGGGAGCGGAGGGGCCCTGGGCAGGCTGGTACCCAAGGGCCCCGGCATGCCTGGGGCCGGCCCTGCTGCTGATACCTCCCATTTCTGGATGGATGGTGCCACTCTGGTTACATAAGAATTGACTCAGAGAATGAGTTCACTAGTAGAATAAAGGATGTGTCCAAGTAATACCACTTCAGATTGCACATGGCCAATTGATCGCAATAAGAAAAAAACCCTATACATAGAAAATAAGCATGATAAGGTAGGATAGAGTTCTTCTCCCTAACATCTAGTTTTCTCTGAAGGAGGATTTTTTTCCCATTGGGAAATATTAAATTATGCAAGCCCCCTTCGGAAATATGAAGTGTCACAGCATAGGCACAGATTGACCTCTTCAATGAGGATTAAATATAACAGAAACTGGTGATTTCACAAAATCATGATCAATATGGAGATGCAGCATAGCCCAGCTTTAGCCTATGGATGTGACTTATAAAATTCATGGCAAAAGGTTTTGGAGAATCAAAGGGTCTATATAATTAATTACCTTGCAGATACTTATTTATGATGTTGGTCACTTGAAAATCTTTATATATTTTGAAAACCTGTAAGCCATTAAAATTCTACATAAAATTGTGATTGCAGTTTGGTTCATGATTACGCATGCATATGCACATGAATGTATTTTTAAGTGGGTGCTAGTCCCAATCTTCCATCCATTTTCTTGGGGCCACTAGGAGCTTTTTCCCTAAGTCTAATTCCAGAGTGGTGCATGGTGATTTTTGTTGTGATTACTGTGGGGGACAGAAGGATTAAACCTCAGTTCTCCCTGCACTGCAGTCCCAACAAAAAATGGCCCATGCTTGCAATTAAATAAAGAAAAACTGATGACATGATTGGAAGTGACACAATTAGCACTCTGTATAGGTATGTCCTCAGTGGATTGAGTTAGGCCCTCAGTGAATTGGGCATATCTTTCTATATATTTTTAGATTCAGGCTCAGAGAGACACAGCTTTCACAGTAGAAATTTCTTTTCTAGACTGCAGTCTCCTTTCCTGTCTCCACTGGCACATTCAGGTCTTTGTGCTAAAGAGTTTTCTTAATGGGAAAACATCACTGAATTTGTGAACCTAGGAGGGATTTTTGTCTGAGCATGTCATGGAGGTGAACAGTTCACTACAGGTTTGATGCTCACCCAGGCCCACCCACATGCTATGACACGGGCAGATTACAGGCAGCAGGCAATTCTCCTCTTCTGTGCATGCATACAACCTTTGCATTAAAGCTCCACCATAAATCCGAGATGAGAAAAGTAAGTAGTGCTTTGTTTGAAAATTCAGCAAAACCATTGAAAACTGGAAAGGCCAGAATGAGTGGGACAAGTTCTCACACAAGGGTTTCAGATTGTAAAACTGAAAAGAAATAAAACTAATGCAGTTTTTGATCCCTTTGCATGCAATACATTTGAGAAAGGTTAAGCCTTCTTTTTTCCTTCTTTTTTTTGGGGGGGGATGTTTTTACTGATCAGCAAGCAGTGTTTGAGAATCAAAACAAAACCATCATTCTTAATCTGTATTGTTCTTTAACACTTTTGTTTCTTCCTTGTGCAATTCAGTTTAAGATTAAAATCTGCCATTTTCAGTAGTTCATCTGGAAGGATCAAAGCCTACTTGTGTGTAACTGCTTTTATATAAACTTTGACTGTAATATATATGAAATTGATGTTGCAATGTAGTCCTAAATATGTTTACTTGAAATAAGCCCTAAATCCACTGGAGGTTTAAATGGGCCATGCTCAGAAATCTAGCCATTTGAATAGAAGATTGTCTAATTGTGATCTTTCTCTCTCTCCCTCACCCCCATTTGCCTCTCGTTGCAATCAAAAAGTAGTTCATGTTTTCCTGTGGTCTAAGAAGTCATTCAGTAAAAGCCTAAATACTCTGACAGCCTCTCCATCCTGGGCATTGGGCAGTGAAATCTATCTGTGTGGCACCTGTTAGTTATGCACAGCAGGGCTGTCCATCAGCCCTTGTAATATGTCTCCATTTCCATAGCAAACTGCAGAGCATAGAGAGACAAGATTACTCTTTAACTAAAAGACAGTGAATGGCAAAATCTTGTCAGTGTTTATGCTGTCAGACCACCATCCGGGATGCATTACATCAGCTGGACTGGGGGGAAGGGAATACAGTCAATTTGCAGACAGCTGTCAAGCTTACTCCTAAAAATGAGCTTGGAAAGATTTATCTTTTGGTTATGCCACTAACCACTTGTTATAAAAGCATAGCTAAATAATAGAAAGAATATGAACAAAAATAAGTTGTTGTTTTTAAAAAAGGGTCCGTTTACAGTGTGAACAAAAGGAAAGTCTCACCCTCTAAAGCCTTCTAAGAATAAATGAGAAATGGAACAGCAATCCATTTTTTAAAACTCAGACATCAGAATCCAACGCCAGTAACTGAACAGCAGTGAAAGAATCTTACCAGTGCTGGAGTTTGTTGTTGCTTATAGTGAGAGAATACAAAACCAGATGTAACAGCAAATGTTGAAGCAAATTAGTCCTGTTGTGCATATAGTATAATGTGAACCTTGTAATGATACCGTACAATAAAAGCAGATTTGCCAGCCACACCACTACTCATGTGGTACTGACTGAGAAGGTTTGGAGAGAAGCTTCTCCTCTTAGCCTAAGCAAGATGCAGGCAAACATTTCAAGGGAGCATCATGGAATGGTCTGTGACTCCCAGTGGTAGTACTGAGGGCAATGGTGGCTGGTGGCTCCATGTCAGCGGGCCAGTGGAATTTGCTCTGGGTTTTAGTGTGAACTTTCAAGGATCTGTCCAAGGTGCTTTGCACCAGCTACCACTGATTGGGGGAAGAGACTGTTTGGTATTTTAAAAATATGTGTGAAATAGGAATAGTTTTGTGGTGCTATTTCTTAGCAGAGATATAAACGCAAGCAGCGGGATGAGAATCAACCAGTCCACCCTTTCCCTCAGACACAAATAATAACATACACAATCTTCTTAAGTAAAAGATAAAGAATGTTTACTCACAACCTTTCATATGTTCAGGAAACAGGCTCTAGCTTAGATGGAAAAATAGAAGTCTCAGTCCATGATAATGGTCATCTTGGAAGAGAAGCCATGTGGATGCTTCTCTCTCCTCAAGCTTAATGGAGAATATGCAAAAATCCCAGACAAAGGAGGAAGAGAAAGCCAGGTAACCCCACCCTTTAGGAAGTTACATCACTGATAAACAGGTACATGGGATATTTCCCAAATATCCCTTAAAGGGATCATGCAAGTTTGTTTATTCTAACAGAGACAAGCACCCAGCCCCAGTCAAGTACTTTGCCCTTCTCCCTCTGTTGCTGGGCTCCTGTGTTCAACTGAAGGCACTTTTCACATACCCGGGAGTGCTTTTCTTTATCATCAGTCAATGTATACATAAAGTACAGTTCCCTGTGGGCTCACTTTCATCTGTCAGTTGCAGAGCTGGAGTGGGAATAACTTTTCATTCCATCAAAAGCATTAGGAGCAAACATGTTCAGGATGGGAGGATGTGAAATATACCATTATTTTTCCATATAAGAAATATAATGTACAAGACAAACCTTTCCCTTCACCCCCAACCCCCTGCCGCACCACATCCTACTGCACTTCCATCTGTGAACTGTTGATTCCGAGTAGCAGTTCTCTAAGAAAGGTCTTTTGAGGATGAATTCAGATGACAAGGAACTAGTATCATTTTAAAAGTTTGCTGTGTCTCAGCCTGTGTTGGGTAGCAGAGAATTCATCTGTAGCCAATAACCATGCTGTCTAACCAACCTACTGGTTCCCCTCATGGCTAAAGGTAACCTTTTTAAGCAAGGAAATGCATACTCGGTGCTACAGAAAATTAAAATCTTATGTCCAGGCAATCTAAATTCTGAGACTGGTACAAATAATGAAAATTGATTTTTCTTATTGTACATAATTTAACTTGCAATGTTTACTATTCGGCACTGGTGAGCTATGGAAAGCGCTAAGCCGTATCTCCAACTATTGGAAACCATATTTAACCACTCCTGGGGCTCCTGAGATGCAGGCATTGCCTATGGACTTTCAAGCATATCTTCATAGCCATAAGGACCAGAAGTAGAAACATCCTTTTTTAAAAAAAATAGAGAACCTCAGGAAGACGGAATTCGTTTAAGTGCCATATTCTGTGCTTCTTATGCATGCAACTGCAGCAGAACATAGAAATCTTTTAAGCATCATTGTCTTTTCTAGTAAATCATGTCTTCTCATGATGTGTCCAAAGTATGATAACCTCAGTTTCATCATTTTAGCTTCTAGGGATAGTTCTGGTTAAAATTGTTTTAACACCCAATTATTTGTCTTTTTTGCAGACCATGGTATGCGTAAAGCTCTCCTCCAACACCACATTTCAAATGAGTTGATTTTTCTCTTATTCACTTTTTTCACTGTCCAACTTTCACATCCATAAATAGAGATCGGGAATACCATGGTCTGAATGATCCTGACTTTAGTGTTCAGTGATACGTCTTTGCATTTGAGGGCCTTTTCTAGTTCTTTCATAGCTGCCCTCCCCAGTCCTAGCCTTCTTCTGATTTCTTGACTATTGTCTCCATTTTGGTTAATGACTGTGCCAAGGAATTGATAATCCTTGACAAGTTCAATGTCCTCCTTGTCACCTTTAACGTTACATAAATCTTCTGTTATCATTACTTTAGTCTTCTTGACGTTCAGCTGTAGTCCTGCTTTTGTGCTTTCCTCTTTAACTTTCATCAGCATTCGTTTCAAATCATTACTGATGTCTGCTAGTAGTATGGTATCATCTGCATATCTTAAATTGTTGATATTTTCCTCTCCAATTTTTACACCTCCATCTTGGTCCAATCCTGCTTTCCGTATGATATGTTCTGCGTACAGATTAAACAAATAGGGTGATAAAATACACCCCTGTGTCACACCCTTTCCGATGGGGAACCAATCGGTTTCTCCATTTTCTGTCCTTACAGAAGCACCTTGTCCAGAGTATAGGTTGTGCATCAGGATAATCAGATGCTGTGGCACCCCCATTTCTTTTAAAGCATTCCATAGTTTTTTGTGATCTACACAATCAAAGGCTTTGCTGTAACCTATACATTTTTTTCTGAAATTCCTTGGTCCATTCCATTATCCAGCATATGTTTGCAATATAATCACTGGTGCCTCTTCTGTTTCTAAATCCAGCTTGGACATCTGGCATTTCTTGCTCCATATATGGTAAGAGTCTTTGTTGTAGAATCTTGAGCATTACTTTACTCGCATGGGACATTAAGGCAATAGTTTGGATTACTGCATTTTCTGGGATCCCCTTTCTTTGGAATTGGGATGTTTAATGAATAACATAAATAACAGACTGCACTTAAATTGTATATATTGCAATATTTATATTAATTTAGAGCTCAGGATTCCTTGTGGGACATGCAAACAGAATAAGCTTTGTTGTCATCAAAACTCTTTGATAAAAATTCATCCTTAAACAATCTGCTGGGTATTTGCCAAAAACCAATAATCCATTTTGCCTTATGGAGAACAAAATGTTGTAGGTTCAAGATTTCTGCAATTCCTGATGTATTTCCTCTAAAAGAAAAATATCCAGTAAATAGATAAGATTTTAAAATGTCAACCTGACTGAAAAGTACATAAAGGGCAGAAAATTTGTTATTTAAAAATGTATTGGAATAGGAAAGTGTCTTTTGAAACAAACAAAACAAAACAAAGATACCCATTGCATGTTTTTGTCACTATAATATTACAGACTGCAAGAGTACTTTTGAATTAATCCAGTGTATTTGATATGCACACACAGTGCTCAAATGTGTGGAAAGAACTTCCTTATTAATTTCAGTGGGGTACAGAAGCTTCACTCTCTCTCTCTCTCTCTCTCTCTTTTGGATTCACAAAGCTGTTCATTCCTTATAAATGAATGGTAAAGTCTTCCTATAGGGGAGTTCTAGGTCCATTCTAGACCATCTATGGAGCTTTTGATTAGAGGCACTGCACTATAATCAATTCTGATTATTTTCTGTGGCTGATGCCTTCAAAAACTGATGATGCAAACAGTGCAAGAGCTTTTCTTTTCACAGAAGGGGAAAAGGATCACAGTTTTGATATTATATAATTTACATTTTGGACAGTGAAGAAAGTGGATAAGAGAAAAATCAACTCATTTGAAATATGGTGTTGGAGGAGAGCTTTGCGGATACCATGGACTGCAAAAAAGACCAATAATTGGGTGTTAGAACAAATTAAACCAGAACGATCACTAGAAGTTAAAATGATGAAACTGAGGTTATCATACTTTGGACACATAATGAGAAGACATGATTCACTAGAAAAGACAATAATGCTGGGAAAAACAGAAGGGAGTAGAAAAAGAGGAAGGCCAAACAAGAGATGGATTGATTCCATAAAGGAAGCCACAGACCTGAACTTACAAGATCTGAACAGGGTGGTTCATGACAGATTATCTTGGAGGTAGCTGATTCATAGGGTCCCCATAAGTCGTAGTCGACTTGAAGGCACATAAATGTAAATGTACTGCCCTCAAGTCAATCCTGACTTATAGCAACCCTATGAATAGGGTTTTCATGAGGCTGAGAGGCAGTGACTGGCTCAAGGTCACCCAGTGAGCTTCATGGCTATGTGGGGATTCGAACCCTGGTCTCCCAGGTCGTAGTCCAACACCTTAACCACTACACCACACAACAAAATAATTTACATAGGTATACTGTGCAAATGAGAGCTTTTCAATGGACTTTGGATATAACTATCAGTCAGATAAATTCAATATCTACCCACTTCTGGTACCTTGTGATAAATGCCAGAAGAAGGAAAACATCACAGGTTAAAAGAAGAGAACAATCCATTTCTATCATTTTAAGGCATGGAATATACTCTTCTTTTTTAACATACTGCTAACCATGTTTGTCAACTTTTGATTTTCTTTTGGATGGCTTAACAGGTATTGTGACTCTGTATGCAAACTCAGTTTAACAAAATTGTCAGTGTCCCTCTGGGTCATTGGTTCTAAGCACTCTCAATTTAGTCTTTGCAACAGAGATGATGGAGTAAATTCTATAATTCTTGAGTTAATGGGAACGCGTTACACTGACCTCTGTAGAGGTTATAAAAAACTCTTAAAAAGTGGTGGCAAATAAATGCTGTGGGAAGTGAACCAGCAACCTTTGCCATTTTGTTTTTTTTTTGTCATCAACGTTGGCAAAGAAGATCTAGTGTCTTAGTGGGAAGAAGCAGCTCCTCTCATTTCATAATAGGTAATACACTAGTTCAGCCATAACTAAAGTCCATTACCAGTGATTCAATGTGACATTGAAG
This sequence comes from Rhineura floridana, assembly GCF_030035675.1. Classification (NCBI taxonomy): domain Eukaryota; kingdom Metazoa; phylum Chordata; class Lepidosauria; order Squamata; family Rhineuridae; genus Rhineura; species Rhineura floridana. The sequence goes on from NC_084480.1 coordinate 77,178,033, forward strand.
GACTTGTTTTAACCTAAGCAACTACCATTAAAAAAATCCTGTCAATACAATTTGCAATATGTTTGTAAAGCAGGAATTGCAAACTTGGCTAAAATAACAAGCCACATGGATGTGTGATATACATTTGAGTGGCTTATCAGCAGTGCAAGGGGCATTGTTAGCTTTCCCATATCTTTCCCATAATGAAATTGTTGCTTAATTGAATTGGATTGATTTTATTGTCCTAAGTTTCATAAGGTATCAAGGACAGGCCTGGTGGGTGATCTCTATCTCTCTCAACAGTCTCCTTCTAAAATACTATGTTAACTTAGTTTGGACAGCCAGCTGTAGCTCAGTTACAACTCAATTAGATGTCACCACTAATATAATTGCAAACATGGGGACAAATGGGGAAAAATAGCACACACATCAATAATATTACGTTTTGCTCAAATTAATGAGCATGCAGACCCAGCCCTACACCCATGCAAGCATGTGCATTCTATTGAATTTGAAAATCAGATAAATGAAATTAATCATACCTCTTTTGATGTGTACTTTAAAATGAATATATTAGTGAAAATAGCATACAAAATGCATTATATGAAGAGAAATTACTTGCAAAAATGTGTATATTAGTCAAAACTGCCTACAAAAATGTGTTTATTAGGAGAAATTTACACTAAAATGCTGGAGAATTTCATGAGGATTTTTTTTTTAAAAAAAGCAAATTGCTACAGAAATGTGAAGAACTGAATTTAAAATTGGAAAAAAGAGAGAGAACTGAGATTGACAGAGATTTCCATCCCTAATTGTGAGTGCTAAATTATTCTTTAAAATAGTATGAGTTGTAATGCAAGCAGGTAGTAATCTGAATCTGGTAGAGAAGTGAAAGTATGATAGCTCCAGTGTGTTCAATATGATGCACTAGAATAGTTGAAGGCAGAATGTGACCCTTTTTATGCACACTCTCCCCTAATACATGCATTTTTGTAAACACTGATTAGTTGGCATTGGCAAACTGTGTTGCAAAATTCAAATAAGTGAATTTTGAAGGATGGCTGTATTTTGGTTCTCATTGTGTTTCAGAAAGTGTGAATTTGATACATTCAGCTTGAAATGCAAACTGAATCAGATTTGTTGCCCATTCCTACCAGGGATGGGCTCTGCTTGATGTTTTCATTTCAGTGGTGTTCCATCAAAACTGACAGCTGGCTTCTTTCCACATTCATTTGTTTATCACAATCTTGGGCTGTTCCCGGTTCAATTTTTTCTTTCTCAAGTAATAACAGAAAGTGGCTGCCTGATAATCTCCTCCTCCTCCCTCTTTGATTGAGAGCACACACACAGAGGGTGGGAGAGTGTAGGGGGAGAAAGAGAGGCTACATTCTCAGCAAACCTTTGCCAAAGCAGTGTCATTTGCTCCCCCTCCACACAAAAACACCCACACACAGAGAACCCCCAAACCCTCCCTGCCAACAATAACTTGGGAAGGGGAAGTCTTGGATGGAGGCTGGTATGTGTGTGTGTTGAAAAAGCTTACTGTGGAGAGCTTGCTGTGTGGGTAAAAACAACAATGTGAGTAATTATGTGAAGCGATCTCTTATTCATGGAGTGGGGGGGATGTTTTCATGCTCTTGAAAGAAAAGAACTGCATTGAGTGTGTACACAACTGGGGGGCAGGGGTAGTGGTGGTGTGTGTGTGTGTGTGTGAGAGAGAGAGAGAGAGAGGTTGCACTCCGCTAGCTGCTATTTTTGTTTTTGGAACGTTTGTGAAAGAGAGCAGCACAGGGGAATGGGGATCAAATCTGATGCCACAGAAAAGCTGCTACATTTGTAGCAAGCATGCTGGCCCCACAGTATGGAGTGAGCTTGCAAACTATATAAAATTTGGCTAAAAAGCCAAAGTGGGAGGAATTTTCACCCATCCCTACTCCCAATGTATAAAATGCTGTACAGAACAACGAAATACTGGGTTTCTGTCCTCTGACCCTATGAATCTTTATATATATATATATATATATATTCAGAGGTGGTTTACCATTGCCTTCCTCTGAGCCTATGGCACCCAGTATTCCCAGGCAGTCTCCTATCCTGACCCTGCATAGCTTCCGAGATCAAACAAGATTGGGCATGTTCAGGGTAGTATGGCCATAGGCTTATTCTTTATTAGCATTGTTATAATTTAACTTTGAGATTGGATTACTGCAACATGCTGTATGTGGGGCTGCCCTTGAAGGCTGTGCCCTTGAAGTTCTGTTTAGAGCTTACACGACTTATTTTAAAACAGCTGCACTGGTTGCCAGCTGGTTTCTGGCATCACTGCAGCTTACCTAGATGGGTGTGTGGCAGGACAGGATGATGGCAAAGTCAAGGCTGTGCAGATACACCAGTGGACTGCTGCTATTCACTTCAACTACCCCCTCCCCAGCACCTGCCATCTGAGATGGCTGCCTCACTCTGCCTAAATAGTAGAGCCAGCCCAGGACAGCATGGGCCTCAAACCAGTAACAGTCAAACTCCAATGCAAAGTTGAGTACATTGAGCCATGTTAGCTGTTGCTCTTTAGCACTGCCTTAACAGCTGGCTGAAGATGTACTGCAGGCATAGTAAGCTGCCTACCATGGTCAGCTCTAGATGTCCTCAGGCACTAGATGTCCTCAGAACCTGCTCCTGCTTTTTGATCTGAGCAACTTGTTTTGCTGTGTGGAGTTATCTGAAGCTTGATTATCTTCCTGTATATTTTTTCTTGCCTGATTTCCATCTCTACCCTGCCTTTCCCCTATTGATGGCTCACCCAACTAGACCTACTGCCTGCCTTCATGGCTTTGCTTTTGAATATGTATCTTGGCATTTTCATTGCCAGATTTGAGAAAGGGTTGTAGCTCAGTAGTAGACCATCTGCTTTGCATGCAGAAGGTTCCATGTTCAGTCCTTGGCAGCTGAAAATGTCACCTGTCTGAATCCCTGGGGCGCCTCTGCTAATCAGTGTGGACAATACTGAGCTAGATAGACCCGTGGACTTGGTAAAAGGCAGGTTCCTGTGTTGAAACATTTGATTCTGCAGGGGCAGTTGGTGTTGTCATGTCTGTTTCCTAAAGCTGTATGGAGGATGAGATGTCCTGAAACAAAATACTTCCAGTTTGGCTTGTCACATTGTCCCATAATGTGTGCTTTTTTTCAGACAAGGGATGTGCCTTATTTGAAGTAAGGATAACTGGTAATCCTAGATTTCTCCTACTTGTTTTTTTATGAGACCTTTCCTTGATGGGAGAAAGTATATAAGCTGTTTCTGAGTTCAGGCTTATGTTCCCCGCAGACACTGCAAAAGAAGCCTTTAGGTATGTGCATTTAAGCACTGAGATCTAATATCAAAGGCAGAGAGAGGTCTCATGGGACTGTAAGCCTAGGAGTCCAACTTTTCCCTCCCTTCATAGAGTATACAATGCTATGTTTGTTTGTCATAACAATAGCAGAGATTTTCTTCTCTCCAAGTCTCCTTCCTCCCACAATTCCATGAGCTGCACTCTATGGTGCTGCTTTGAAGGAGCTCAAGTGTGACAATCTTGTAGCTCTCCTCCTCCTTCCAGAGCTTCCCATCCTGCTGCTTTCAGGAACAGAGACAGAAGGGAGGAAATAGAGTCGTCTCCTACAGTGTGTGTGTGTTTTTTCAATGAATTTAAGGGCAGTGTTTATTAAAATAGGGCATAACCCTAGGAACCTTTCATTAAAAGTTCTTAAGAACATAAGAAGAGTCCTGCTGGATTGGCCCAAAGGCCTATTTAGTTCAGAATTCTGTTCTCACAGTGGCCAACCAGATGCTTATGGGAAACATGCAGGGAGGGCATGCAATAGTATTCTGCTTCTCCTGATCCCCAGCAGTGGGTATTGTGAGGCATACCAGGATACTGGAGGTATCCTTTTTGTGTAGGCATGGCAGATGGACTTCTTAAAAGTAATGATCCCTCCTTATGTAATATTTCTATATTACACCAGTCCATCCAGATCAAAAGACAGTTGAGATAGTCTTTGTTATACATGCAAAGGGTTTCATTAAATGCTGTTCCTAATATCTATTTATTTTATTTATTTATTATTTTATTTATACCCCACCATTCCTTCCAGCAGGAGCCTGGGGCAGCAAACAGAAACATTAAAAACACTTTAAAACATCATAAAAAGACCTTAAAATACAATTAAAACAAAACAACGTTTGAAACACTTTAAAAAAACTTTAAAAAATCTTTTAAAAAAGGGTTAAAGATATTAAAAGAAATATTAAAAGCAATTCTAACACAAGAAAGTCTTCAAAAGGTGCAGAAAAGATAGCAGAGATGGCACCTGCCTAATATTTAAGGGGAGGGAATTCCACAGGTTAGGTGCCGCCACACTAAAGGTCTGTTTCCTATATTGTACAGAATGAACCTCCTGATAAGATGGTATCTGCAGGAGGCCCTCACCTGCAGAGCGCAGTGATCGGCTGGGTATATAAGGGGTAAGATGGTCTTTCAGGTATCCTGGTCCCGAGCTGTATAGGGCTTTGTACACCAAAACTAGAACCTTGAACTTGGCCTGGTAGCAAATGGGCAGCCAGTGCAATTCTTGCAGCAGCGGGATGACATGTTGGCGATACCCTGCCCCAGTGAGCCGTCTCGCCGCTCCATTTTGCACTAGCTGCAGCTTCTAGACCAACCTCAAGGGCAGCCCCACGTAGTGCATTACAGTAATCCAGCCTAGAGGTTACCAGTGCGTGGACAACAGTGGTCAGGCTATCCCAGTCCAGGAACGGCCGCAGCTGTCTTATCAGCCACAGCTGGTAAAAGGCATTCCTAGCCACAGAGATCACCTGGGCCTCTAGTGACAAAGGTAGATCCAGGAGCACCCCCAGACTATGGACCTGCTCTTTCAGAGGGAGTACAACCCCATCCAAAGCAGGCAACTGACCAATTATCCGAACTCGGGAACCACCAACCCACAGCGCCTCTGTCTTGCTAGGATTCAGACTCAGTTTATTGGCCCTCATCCAGCCCACCAACAAGTCCAAGCACCAGTCCAGGGCTTGCATGGCCTCTCCTGATTCAGATGTTAAGGATAAATAGAGCTGGGTATCGTCAGCATACTGCTGACACCTCGCCCCAAATCTCCTGATGACTGCTCCCAAGGGCTTCATATAGATGTTAAACAGCATGGGGGACAAGATGGTACCCTGTGGCACCCCACAACACAACTGCCAGGGGGCTGAAAGACAATTACCCAATGCTATTCTCTGAGAGCGACCTTGGAGATAGGATCGGAACCACTGTAAAACAATGCTCCGATACCCAACTCACCAAGTCGGCCCAGAAGGATACCTTGGTCAATGGTATCAAAAGCCGCTGAGAGATCAAGTAAGAATAAGAGGGTTGCACTCCCCCTGTCCTTCTCCTGATAAAGGTTATCCATCAGGGCGACCAAGACCGATTCAGTCCCATAACCAGGCCTGAACACAGACTGGGATGGGTCAAGATAATCTGTTTCATCCAAGAGTACTTGCATTTGCTGCGCCACAACCCTCTCAATCACCTTCCCTAAAAAGAGGGTATTTGCTACCGGTCACTAGTTGTCATAAACCAATGGGTCCAGGGTTGGCTTTTTCAGGAGTGGTCGGATCACCACCTCCTTCAAGGCGCCCGGAACCACTCCCTCCTGCAATAATGCTTTGACCACACTCTGCATCCACTTGGTCAAACCCCCTTGGCAAGCTTTAATAAGCCAAGTAGGGCAAGGGTCGAGAGGACATATTGCTGGCCGCATCATCACAAGCACCTTGTCCACGTCATCAGGCCGCATCAACTGAAACTGTTCCCAAGAAGTTGCAGCAGACATTGCACTGGACACCTCATTGGGGACTACAGTAGATGTAGATGGGGCATCAAGACTGCTACGGAGGCGAGCAACTTTACCCTCAAAGTGCTTAGCAAACAATTCACAGTGGGCCTCCGAACGGTCTAAAACTGTTTCCTGGAGTTGATGTCAACAGATTGCGGACAATACGGAAAAGCTCCACTGGATGGCTACTTGAGGATGCGATGGAGGCAGAGAAGTGGGCCTTCTTCACCGCCCTCACCGCCACACAGGTGAATAAAGGAGATTGACAATTTATTAGAATAGGGATGGGGAACGTGTGGCCCTCCAGATGTTGTCGGGATACAGCTCCCATAATTCCTGACTATTGGTCGTGCTGGCTGTGGCTGATGGGAGTTGGAGTCTACTAACACCTTGAGGGTCACAGGTTCCCCATCCTTGCAGTTGGAGAACTGAAGTCATTATGCAAAGACCAGACTGGAAAACCCAAAGTTTGCCCTAACAACCTCTTTCAGGTCGTTTTCTAATCACTGACTATCTGCAGGATTCTGGAACCTGTTATATTACATTATATGAGGTTTGAGGTCCAAGGGCCTGACAGGCTTGAAAAAATGATTTGCAGTGATCCGTTTATTAATTTAATGCCCCCCTTTTGGATTTGCACAAAGTTAGAAAGAAGCTTACAGCTTTTCCAAATGCAATGGTTATTTTTTAAAAAATGGTTCACCTGAATGATATTGATGAATAAATTTCAGGTTGGCTTCACCTCACTATATCTAACCCATTTTGTATTCAGAATGAGAATTCTGTGGTTGGTCTCCCAGGTCACATGGCCTGCACCTCACTTGAAATGAAAATGTGCCTTGTGTGAGACTTTTTCGCAATTACTGCTCACGGTGTACCATTCCCAAGAACATTCTTTCTGATAAATTATTTACCAGCATATTTTCAGAAAGTGAACATGAAAGGGATATATGTACATTTTCAAAGCAAATCTGTTTCAAAATAAGGATGAATCAGAATAATTTTTTCAAATATTTGCTTTGCTATAATCTTTATGCAAACGGTTTTAGTTCCTTATTAACACATCCCATTGAGAACAGTTGTTCTTATATTTTAATAATGTATTGGTCTGAGTGTGTTCTCATATAAAGTGATGCAAAAGAGAGAGTTCTTTTTCTGACATTGTTTATTATGAAGATGATGATGATGTCAAAATGTAAGGTCTGAAGGACTAGAATTAAACCCCTTTTCCTCTGTTTTTCCCAAGCCGCAAATAAACATCCCAATCCAACCTCTATGTATTCCTGTGTGTGTACATGTGTAGAAGAAGAAGAGCGAAGGGCAACATGTGCAGATCAGTACAGATGACATGAGTGGAGAAGCTGAGTGTCCCCAGTGCAATTCCTACACCTGTTTTATATTAAAAAAACATAGATAGGATGCTGCTTTATACTGAGTCAAACCGTTGGTCCATCTAGACCAGTATTGTCTACACCATCCTTTCCCAACCAGTGTGCCTCCAGATGTTGTTGGACCACAATTCCCATCTTTCCTGACCATTGGCAATGCTGGCCGAGGCTGATGGGAGTTGTGGTGCAACAACATCTGGAGGCACACTGGTTGGGAAAGGCTGGTCTACACTGACTGGCAGTGGTTCTCCAGAATTACAAGCAGGGGATCTCTTCTGGCCTACTTAAAGATGTGGGGGATTGAACCCAGGACCTATGTTCTCCCTCCTTCTCAATCACAGGAGCATTAATATAAAAAGGGCATGAATCTATATCTTATATATTATCAAATAGCTATGGTTTAAGAAAGCAAACAGTGAATTTCTGGTTCACTTGAGGGTATACATTCTGCAATGCAGTCCTTTTGCTCAGAAGGTACTCTTTTGGTTTTGGAGCAGCTTCCATGCTGAATTTAATCATTTCAAAATAATTTGAGGCAACAACAACAGCAACAAAAGAAGTCTGTGTGGATGGTTTTGATTTTAAACCAGAGCAAGACAGCTGGAAGTGTAATGCTCCTCCAGAGTAATGTTACTGATGGACAATGGTTAATACTAGCATGAATTCACCATTTCGGTTTGATAGAATTTGCACCCTCCCTTTTTTCCTAGTATAATTTTGCAATGAATAATAAATGTATTTATTATTTTATTTTTATAATATCCCACCCTTCCTCCTAGAAGGAGCTGAGAGCAGCAAACAAAAACACTAAAAACACTCTAAAACATCTTAGAAACAAAATACTTTAAAACATATTAAAACAAAACATCTTCAAAAATGTCTTTTTTTAAAAAAATAAAAAATAAAAACATCTAAAAAAGTAATTCCAACACAGATGCAGACTGAGATAAAGTCTCTACTTAAAAGGTTTGTTGAAAGAGGAAGTTCTTCAGTAGGAGCCGAAAAGATAACAGAGATGGTGCCTGTCTAATATTTAAGGGGGGGGATTCCAAAGGGTAGGTGCCACTACACTAAAGGTCCATTTCCTATCTTGTGCAGAATGGACCTCCTGATAAGATGGTATCTTCAGGAGAACCTCACCTGCAGAGCACAGTGATCAACTGGGTAGAGCTTGGAAAAGTAATTTTCTGCGACTGGGTATATAAGGGGTAAGATGATCTTTAAGGTATCCTGGTCCCAAGCTGCATAGGGCTTTGTGCACCAAAACCAGAACCTTGAACTTGGCCCAGTAGCTAATAGGCAGATAGAAAAAGAGGAAGTAAGCCCATAAAAAGGTCTTTGTGAGAAATATAATATATCCTACTTAATTGCAATATTTTTTCGAGAATCAGCTAAAAGATGTTTGTTTACGCTTTGTTTGTATTCCAAACTCTTCCTCCTTTTTTCCTTGTTTTGTGCGTTCAATATTTTGATTTTGTCTGCTGTTCCAGCCTGCAGATGGTAGCCTGTAGCTACCTTGACGTAAGACCCTTTTTATTTCTACACACACATACAATTTACAACACAATAGTTTTACGTACAGGATGCTCTGCATCAAGAGGGCAGGTCACATCAGCAAGATCCTAGCTGGACCCAGCATGTTACATGTTTTAAGCTGTAAATGAGGTGCTATCAGTCAAAATCAGAATCCTGGGGAAGGAAGCCTGGGTCTTGAGTTCAGCAACAGGAAGGAATCTCCCATCCTGAGGAAGAAAGATTAGGTTCACTCTGTGTTCAAATGCACAAGAATAACTTCCCAAACTACAATGCATGAAAAGCTCCAAATTTAGTAACTTTGCAGGATATTGGGCTTAATAAAGCTCACATTCATTATTGTTAAACTATCTAATATTAGTAACAGCTATTTTATATTAAACAGAGCCATGCACAAATATAATAGAGATAATCTGAATAATAAAGGTCACATGTGCTTAAGCTCTGCACTCCAGTGTAGTGACAATATGTAATTAACTGAGAGGTTGCCCTATATTGAAAGAGCAGAGAAATTTGCAAATGTAGATAGTTAGCATATTTAAATCCAAGTTCTTTTCTCTCCATTTCCTGTGCTACGGTTCTTGAACAACCATTAACCATAGCTCTTCGTTATGATATGGACAGATCTATGGTTGGTCTATGGGCAGATACTAATTGCAGCTCGAAAGAATGGAGAAGAGATAAAAGTACATTTATTTAAACATCAACAGAAGTATCAGGTCAACTGGTTTCTGGTGCTTTCCCCCAAAATGCCTCCATGTTCCATTAGATAATTTTTAATCAGATAAGTGTGTGTGTGTGTGTGTGTGTGTGTGTGAGAGAGAGAGAGAGAGAGAGAGAGAGAGAGAGAGGTGGTCTAGTGTATCAGGAAGCATGTCATGGAGGCCACAGGCCCTAATTTCCAGTGTATGGAGCTTACAATTGGTATTTGTTTGGAAGGGAAAGACACTATGTGCATGTCCATAGCCACATTATTTATGTGATGAATAGGCTGGCCAGATGCAAAAGAGGACAAGGCTCTTGCCCTTTTCAGAATTGTGTATGGGAATTTCAGTAGGTGTAGCATTAGCATTCAGGGAGCCCTCTCCTCTAGATAGTGCTGGGAAGGAATCAGTGGCCGTGTTGCATGTTGCCAGCAATGACATGGGAACATGCAGTCATGTGGTCCTGGAAGCAAAATTTAGGTTGCTAGGTAGGAGTTTGAAAGCAAAGATCTTCAAAGTAGTTTTCTCTGAAATCTATATGTTCCACACACAGAGCTAACTGGACAGGCAGAGCTGACAAATCTCAATGCATGGATAAGATGCTGCTGTTGGTATGAGGGGTCTAGATTTGTTAGGGGAACATTTTGGGACAAGCCAGGCAAAACCAGAAAGGAACCATACTGTTGGTGCTTAAAATCAAAAAGGTGGCAGAGCAGCTTTTAAACTGATCACTGGGGAATTGTCTGTCACCTATGTAGTATGAAACCAATATGGTATTTTAATATTTTGTTTTATGTATGCACTTGTGGTAAATCACCCTAAGTAAATAAAATAAGGAAAGAGAGGGAAAATGGTTATGATTGTCCAAATGGAGGTAGGGTAGAACTAAGTAATGAAGGTGCAAGGGAACAGGCTCGCCATTCATAGAGGGCGAGGCCAAAGCACCATAGGGGAAAACACATGTGCCAGAGATGTTTAATGAGAGAACTATGTATAGGCAATATGGTAATGCTAGAAGCCTCCAAGCCAAGATGGGTGAGCTGCAGTGCTCGATTTTAGACATAATGGAAACCTGGTAGAATGGAGGTAGCCAGTGGGATGCAACTTTGTCCGGATACAAATCCTAAAGGAAGGACAGGGAAGTGCATACTGGGGATGCTGTCACTCTGTGTGTTAAAAAGTCCAACAACTTAGAAATTCCAGTAAGGGCAGACTTTTCCACAGAATCACTACAGGTGGCAATACCATTTCCCAAGAGTAACTTAGTACTGAGTGCATTCTGTCGACCCTGCTTTGACCAAAATGCAAGGTGATCTTGAGATGAAGAATGAAATCAAGGAGGCATCCAACACATGAAGAGTGAAATCAAGGAGGCATCCAACAATCATAATAGTAATAATAGGTGACTTCAGTTTTCCTCATATTGAGTGGGTACATGTGTATTCCATTAACGACAAAGAGGTAAAATGTCTAGATACCATTAATAAACAATTGTTAATGGACCCAACCAGATGGGAGGCAACTCTGGACTTAGTCTTAAGTGATACCCAGGACCAGTTGCAAGGTGTAATTGTTGCTGAACCAATTTAAACATTCACCATAGCGCTATCAAATTCAACAATACATTTATTTTTCTGAAGCAAGCCTGTTGCCTTTAATAGCGTTTGCCTCTACTTGTTAATGAACAATTGCCAGGAAAATCAGAGCCAGTCACATTTGACTTCAAAAGAGGAAACTTCAAAAAACATGAGGGGATTGGTAAAAAGGAATCTGAAAGGAAAAGTCAAAAGAGTCAAGTCTCTCCAAAATGCCTGAGAGTTATTCAAAACCACAATAATAGCAGCTCAGCTACAATGTATACTGCAGACCAAGAAAACTACCACTAAGACCAAGAGAATTGCTTCTGTCAGCCACTAATATGAACTAAAAATAAGAGTTTCATTCAACATCAGGTGAGCTGAAATTTTTTAGAATAAAGAATATTTGGCAAAGCTGCCTCCCCCCACAACGTTGCCAGCCAGAAACAGCATAGTTTTAATTATATTGATGTTAGCCACTTTGAAGTCTGATGAGTAAAGGTGTGATACATCGCTTTTAAATAAAAAAAACCCCAGTGTGATATAGTGGTTAGAATGCTAAACTAGTACCACAAAGACCCTGTTTCAAATCTCCACTCAGCCACACTGGGTGACCTTGGGTCACTTATAGTCTCTCATCCTACCTCACAGGATTGTTGTGAGCATAAAAGGGAGAAGAAGAAAAACATTTACACCACCTTGAGTTCCTTAAAGGAAAGGTGGGATATAAATCTAATAAACAAACCAGGTTTTTGCACCAACCCCTTATAAAATTATACTATTTATATATTGAAAACAGTTTTTGTTAGGGTTGCCAGGTCAGAAGCATCCCAAAACCTGAGATTTCGGGGTAGGCCCTAGTGATGTCATGGGGCATGTCATTAAGTATGATACGTTAAACATCAAGCAAAGTTGCTTGGAGCATACCATTCAAACAAAAAGTACCCTCTGATTGGAGATAATAATAGCCAAAAGAGGGTGTTTCCAGGTCCAGATGAAGAGATGGGATCATTCCTTTTCACCTACTTAGGGAACATTTAATCTAGCCTCCTTCCTTCTGGCAAGAAGGATTTAAGTGCCCAAGGCCAAGCTAGTCACCAGAAAGCCACTGTAGGAAGAAGGGAGCTTAGTGTTGTGGAGATGTTAGATGGGAACACTCAGCAATAAACATGGATGTCATGAAGGCTGCAATTCTAAATACACTTACTAAGGGAGTAAGCCCCATAGAACTCAATAGGACTTACTTCTGAGTAGATATGGTCAGACTGTGCTGTTGGTAAGGTTTAACTAGGGATCTTCTATTGAATTGACCTACAATGTTGCTATTGTCTATAGTCCTGTTGAGCAACTTTGGTGCGTTCAGTCTTGAATGTACTAACAAATCCCTTAGATTAGGTGCACGTTTATATTCAAGGGCATTTTTCACAGATAATTGAGATAAATGCTGTTTTATATTCTTGCCTGAATTGGAATATAATCCTTAGTGGTTATGTTTACAGAGGCTTATATCATGCTGCTTTACAGAAGAATTGCAGTTATTTTCATAAATGATATCTGCAGGAGCAACTGTTTATATAGTAAGCCAGATTTTTAATTTTCAGTATGAATTGGTACATTTTATAGGTTAATAAAAAGCATTTTATATATCTTTGTTTTATATACATTTTAAAGCATTGTATAACCTGAATCCACGCACAAAGAGAAGCTCTCCGAATAGATGCCACTGATGAAGACTTGAATCAAGTCGAAACGCATTTGGCATATTTGGCATAGTATTTGAGATTTGTTGTGCATTTTACTTTTGCAACTTATATTTCTGTATTTGTACATTTCTGCATTTTATTGCCGTGTTGCCGTTGTATGTATATTTTGTCTATAGAGCTAACAATTCCTATTGTTATGGGTTTGGGGTTTTGATGGATGATTTGTATGAGTACCCTTCCAGCCTCTGATTTGGAGCCTTGCGCCTGGGGGTGAGAAACTTGCTCTGCTGGTCAGATGAGTTTCTTTTGTTAATCTAATGGAGTGGCCAGGTGGGTTAATGGGTCAATCAAGTGCCCATTAACTGGTGAATGGGCCAGGGAGATCCTTTTGTCATTGAAACTCTTAAGGAGAGCATCCCCTCCCCTTCTGGGGCTGAGGAGAGGCTTATGTAGTTAGTTGTGTCTGACAAAGGCTAGGAACTGGAGGCAGGCAGAGAGACTGGCTCTCTGCACCATGGCTTTGGGGGGCCTCCTGCAACCCTAATGGAAAAGCTGGATGTTGGACTGCTGATGCCTTGAACCCCTCCATCCTAAGCTCAGGTTGGAATGTGTGTAAATAAATAAACCATATTTCATAAAGACGCCACAGACTCTGCTGACCTTCTTTCCAAGCAAACCCTGGGCAAGCTCAGGGACCCCTGGAAATATCTCACCACTCAGAGAATGGGATGGTGTGCAACACTGTCATACCCTGTGTAGTAAAGTGCATGTGCATTTGAAATTGGGCATCATTGTGCATTCTGTTGGCTATTAGCCAAGACTATTTTTTCCACTCTTCATTTCTATATGTTTTTTAGAATCATATCATGTCTGATTAGACTTTGACTTTATTTGTTTTTCTTTATTTGGTCTTTGATCAAGGATTATTTTCTCCACATCAGGTTTGTGATCACTTAGGCCCACTCCATGACATCACTAGGGTCCACCCATTGACATCATTTGGGCCCACCCCTAAAATCTCAGGGTTTGAGATGCTTCTGACCTGGCAACCCTAAGTGCCAGCATTCTCAGGTTGGTGCTGGAGGCCCAGTACATTGGGAGACAGCCTTGTCTCCCCCATTCCTACTTACTGATGTTTTGTTAAAAGACACATCAAGAGAATGCAAAGTGATACCATAGCACAAAAAGTGGCCCTTTAGGAGGGGTCCACTGGCTCCCCTCCCCTGTCCTGGAGTTAGCCCTGCTGGGAGACTCTACAATAGCTAAAAGCCAAGCTCACACTGCTCAGATTCTTAAAAAAACCATTGCTCAATGTGGCATCCCGACTCTTTTAGAACACTTCAAAATGCTACCAAGTTGACCATAGGTATCCTGAAAATATAGGATTTATTTTTCAGGAACAATTCCTCAAAGATTCACTCTGCCCTGCTCTTGTGCCTTTAACAATGGCTTGGTATGTCCAGAAATCAGCAGGTGAAGCTCTATACAGCAAGAAGAAGAAGATCACAGCAATTGTCTCTAGATCAACCTGTGGTTAAACACACAGAGGCCTGTTAAAAGCTCAAAACTTGATAATTGTTACTCTGCCAGAGTTTTCTAGGGTCCTGCCTAGCTATAAAAAAATTACATCCTATAAAAAAATTACATCTTTTCCAATCCAGAATGCCACATGTGCTCTGATTAGCAGGAAAAAAACAACCCTTGTATGTGTGTGCCTCTTATGTGTGGATGACGGATTCATTCATGGAGGAACCATATGATGAAGAACCAGAAATTTTAGAATGTGAGGTAAAAGCTGCTCTTAAAATACTTGGAAGAAACAAATCACCAGGAACAGATGGCATACCAATAGAGTTGCTACAAGCTACTGAGACTGAATCTGTCCACATTTTGACAAAAATTTGTCAACAAATATGGAAAACTAAACAATGGCCTACAGACTGGAAGCTTTCAATATATATCTCAATTCCAAAGAAAGGGGATCCCAGGGAATACAGTAATTATAGAACTATTGCCTTAATATCCCATGCAAGTAAAGTAATGCTCAAGATTCTACAACAAAGACTCTTACCATATATGGAGCAAGAAATGCCAGATGTCCAAGCTGGATTTAGAAAGGGACGAGGTACCAGAGATAATATCACAAACATACATGGGATAATGGAATGGACCAAGAAATTTCAGAAGAAAATCACCCTGTGCTTTATAGAGCACAATAAAGCCTTTGGTTGTGTAGATCATGACAAACTATGGAATGCTTTAAAAGAAATGGGTGTGCCACAGCAACTGATTTTCCTGATGTGCAACCTATACTCTGAACAAGGTGCTTCTGTAAGGGCAGAATATGGAGAAACCGACTGGTTCCCCATCGGAAAGGGTGTGACACAGGGGTGTATTTTATCACCCTAATTGTTTAATCCGTATGCAGAACATATCATACGGAAAGCAGGATTGGACCAAGAGGAAGGAGGTGTGAAAATTGGATGTAGAAATATCAATAATTTAAGATATGCAGGCGACACCATACTATTAGCAGAAACCAGTAATGATTTGAAACAAATGCTGATGAAAGTTAAAGAGGAAAGCACAAAAGCAGGACTGCAGTTGAACGTCAAAAAGTCTAAAGTAATGACAACAGAAGATTTATGTAACTTTAAAATTGACAATGAGGACATTGAACTTGTCAAGGATTATTAATACCTTGGCACAGTCATTAACCAAAATGGAGAAAATAGTCAAGGAATGAGAAGAAGGCTAGGACTGGGGAGGACAGCTATGAGAGAACTAGAAAAGGTCCTCAAATGCAAAGATGTATCACTGAAACCAAAGTCAGGATCATTCAGACCATGGTATTCCTGATCTCTATGTATGGATGTGAAAGTTGGACAGTGCAAAAGGCAGATAAGAGAAAAACCAACTCATCTGAAATGTGGTGCTGGAGGAGAGCTTTGTACATACCATGGTCTGCCTAAAAGACAAATAATTGGGTGTTAGAACAGATTAAACCAGAACTGTTACTAGAAGCTAAAATGATGAAACTGAGGTTATCATATTTTGGACACATAATGAGAAGACATGATTCACTGGAAAAGACAATAATGCTGGGAAAAACTGAAGGGAGTAGAAAAGGAGGAAGACCAAACAAGAGATGGATTGATTCCATAAAGGAAGCCACAGACCTGAACTTACAAGATCGAACAGGGTGGTTCATGACAGATGCTGTTGGAGATCAATGATGCATAGGGTCACCATCAGTTGTAATTGACGTGAAGGCACATAACAACAAACAACAATGTGTGTGCATATGGGTGTCCCTATTCTTTTTAATGTTAGATAAAGTATCTCCATGAATCAACTAATACCCATATGCATTTATTCTTTCAGTTAATATCTATAAAGAATCCATTGACTTTAGATTTTGAAACTTTAGGAGAAACCTATTGGTGGTAAGAGCAGTTCTGCAATAGAACCAAATACCTAGGGCATGGGAGGACTTTCCTTTGCTGGAGGTCTCCATGCAGAGACTGGCCATGGTTTGGGATAAGGAGGCTGAACTAGATAGCCTACAAGCCCCTCCCAACTCTATGATTCTATCTGGCTTGGGGAATTTAGTCAGTGTATTGGACAGCTTGTGCCTAGAACTTACCTTTGAAGTAGGACAAAGAAGAATAAAACTGTTTTTCTTTAAAGATGAAAACACACATACTTAATATTTTACTCACTACAGACTTCATTTCTAAAAAAAAATTACTGTAGAGCTGAAGGATACTTGAATGTTCTTTATTGCCAATCTTGCACTTAGGATTCTTTTTTGTTTGGATAAGCTCCATTGCTTCTGCATGCAATCATTTTGGCAAAATATATAGGGTTGTGAACTTTTTTTTTTTTTTAAAAAAAACAGGACTTTTCTGTTCAGTGTATTTAAAGTTTTTCATGACGATTTTACTTTCCTTACTGCTCCTTTTGCCTAATTACAGGATGCCAAATTAAGTATTTTTTTCTTGGGGGTGGGTGAGGAGGAGAGGGTATTTACTAACTGCTGAGTGACCATTAACACTGGCTGATTAAAAAAGCCACGATGATAAATGGCTCAGAGGCTGAGATAAGGGCAAACCCTTTCAGTGAAATCTTTCATATCATGGGAGACGAAGCAAGGCTTTCCCCATTTGAGAGTGGACATTTATGATTACTATAAAATGCTATTTATAACTATATTACCCAGGAAGCCAATTACCTGATTTTCATCTGCATCCAATAAGTCAAATTGGCTAACTCTAATCAGTAAAATGTGCAGATCAGGTTTGTTCAAATAATATACAGCAGTAGGAGGAAGCAACACATACACTACCTGTAGTACATGGGATCAGTCTTTTTTTAAAAAAGAGTTAAATAGTACAAACTGTACATATATTTTTGGAAGCCATTAAAATATCAATTTCCTTATTTTACTATTTAAATTACAGAAAATCAGCCACTGGCTTTAAGATATTCTAGACCTCCTAATGGAAAAAATAGTTCTTCCTAGCAGGGAACCCCCCAAAACCCACCCGTCAGTAATTATACTGTCTGTTACCAGATGTGGAAAAATAATCACTTCATCATACAAGAAGACACCTCTAAATTGAGTCAGCCTGGATCAGAAATGCTTTTTCCAAGATCGATGAGGAGAGGTGCAAAAGACTTAACAGGGAGAATATTTCTCAACATTGTTTCATGCATGAAAACTTTCTCAAGCAAAATTGGTATGAAAGAATTGCTGTGTATGTAGCACATTTTCTTATATATCCTGTTCTGTATGAATGGAGAACTTTCCCTTTCCTTCCACTTATCCTTTGAGAATTATATGTACAAAGATACATATTTAAATAAATATAGGCTGCAATCCTGTTTCACATGCATACATTCCACTGGAATCAGTGGAGGGGGACTCATCCATACTTTATTGATAGCAGGATTGTACTAATAAAGTGTAATCTTCATCCTCAGGAACTCCTAATTATAGGGTGTTTATTCCCCATGTAGTGAGGAGAAAGTGGGATTGTGCCTGCTACCTACCCCAGCCCCCAGGGGTGATACATCAATTGGCCGTATCCTCCAGTGTCTGTGTGCTTCATGTTTGTTTGAAGGGGGCCTATGCACATACCAATCATCTAGGGCTATTCCCTGGCTGATCAGGGCATCGGAGGAGGGCACTAGCAGAATGACCCTTTCCCTTCATCTCAAAGGAAAAAGTGTGAATGTACCTCATGTATGTGCCAAAACATCCTCATAAACCCAGGAGCCAAATGTAACTGTAGGACTGAACATGATGAATGTCCACATTTAAAGCTTACATACCCAAATGTCTTGGAAAAACAAAACAACAAAAAAAGCAGCTAGTTTTATTGGATAAGTAATAGCCCTGGAAGCATGACTGTCAAAAAATGATTAGGGTAGTAAGGAACTAGCTGCTGCTGCTTTTGCAAGCTTTCAGGTATGTAAGCTTTGAATGTCTGACCATGTAATTAGAGATTCCTGATTGCTGGAGGTTTGTGTATACCTACATCCTTTAATTCAGGTAGTCTTCCACTTGACATCTATATTTGGAGTAGGGTTGCCAGGTCAGAAGCATCCCAAACTCTGAGATTTCAGGGGTGGATCCTAGTGATGTCATAGGGAGTGTGCCTTGGTGATGTCATAGGGTGAGCCCTTGTGATGTCATAGGGATGTGCCCTAATGATGCCATTAAGCATGATACATTAAGCATGATACATTAAGCATCGACCACAGTCACTTGAAGCATACCACTCAAACAATTTTTTTCTCTGATTGGAGAAACTACAATTCCCAGGATTCTTTGGGGGAAGTCATGCATTTCATATGCGGGTTGGATGTGCTTTAAATATATTATGTGGAATCTGCATTACTTCATAAATTTTGCCTGCATATAGATCATGTCTATCATAGCCCTGGGCTCTATTGGGAGGAAGGGCAGGATATGTTTTACAACCCTGCACAAGCCATACAACTTGGTTATACTGTAAAGCTGCAGGGCTGCCTGGGGGGGGGGGGAACAGGGGCAATTGACCCCAGGCCCCACAAAGCAAGTACTTCCTTAGTTCCTGTGCATACTAGTGGCCCCTTCCCTGAACCTGCCGCATTGCTCACCAGAATTCTTGGCATTTTATTTAAAGTTTTCATAAAACTTTTTAAATTGCTTTTTAAAAATGTGTTTTTTAAATTTGTATATCTGTTTTTAATGTTTTTAATTGTTGTAAACCGCCCAGAGAGCTTTGGGTATGGGGCGGTATATAAATGCAATAAATAATAATAATAATAATAAATCAAATAAATAAATTTTAAAATGGAAATAAGATACAAAGTCTACTGGGTGACCATGGGGTACGCCCCATCTCTTAGCCTAATCTGCCCCTCAGGGTGAAAACAACAGAGGGGGACCATGACCATCCCAAGGTGCAATCCAATGCATGTTTACTCAGAAGCAGGTCCCAATGTTTTCAATGGGGCTTACTCAGACAGTGAAGCATGCACACGACTGCAATTCAGTGATAAGGAACTTCACTCACCCAATCCAAAATTCAGAATCATGACACGTTAAGCTGATTTGCAACTGTTTTATACTTGTTTGACTCCATAATTAGAAATTATAACATTGCAGCATGTACACTTTTTAAAACTTCTGTTCAAAAATTATTTGAAATATAAAATGTATAATATGTCATTTTTGCAAGTAATTAAAGAAACCCCTGCACTTACACTTTTATGCCTACCAAGATCCTGCTGTGATCTTCTGTTGTAGTGCAGTCCTATGCATGTTTAC
Source organism: Rhineura floridana (assembly GCF_030035675.1). Lineage (NCBI taxonomy): Eukaryota > Metazoa > Chordata > Lepidosauria > Squamata > Rhineuridae > Rhineura > Rhineura floridana. The sequence goes on from NC_084480.1 coordinate 77,197,605, forward strand.
TCAGAAGCAAGTCCCAATCCTGTTCAGAGAAAGTACTCTTTATGCTGCTGAAATCTATATATTTACTGAATTCCTGATGTGAGACAAGCAGGAAAAGGAAACTGTGAGTTTAGCACAGGGGTCAACAAATCTTGTCAATCACAACCCTGACTTCACTTATTGGCTAAAAACCTGAAAGGGGAGATATTACAACATCCAGTAGTAACAGAAGTTGCGGGGGGCGGTGGCTGACATTTTGGTTTATATCTTTTGAAACAGACCACCTAGAAACTTAATTTTTTAAAATGAAAGCTAGAGTCTGGAGATTAAGGTCACCCAGAGACCCAGAGAAGACTCCCAAAAACCAGAGTCTCAGGGCAAAAACCCTAGTTTGGAATGTCAAATTTGTGTCCTCTTGGTCATATATAGAAAGAAAGATTGTCAGCTCACATAAACAATAAAAATAAAATAAAAACAATAAATATATTCAACCTGACTTAAACATGTATACAAACATAAACAGTCCATAAGTACAAAAAGATATCTCAATGAGATTGATGGTAAGATAGACGTTCAAAAGTAGAAAGAGCAGTAAGATCTTCAAACAACTGAGGAGTAGATGGTGGGTATTTATTTATCCCTTCAACCTTGAAGTATAAGTCTCTTTGCAACCATAAGGGATCGAAAGAGCCGTTATCATTGTCCATTGGTTAATCCCCACCCCACAGGAATGTATAACAACATATATATCAATATTTTTTTCCAAAACAAAGTCAACATGAACAATAATTTCTGACCAGAAAGAAGAGGGGGAAAAGCTATCCCCATATCATACGCCTCAAAGAGGCATTATCAGCATTACATTGCCAGCGGCTATCTGAACTAGCCAATTCCTTCCTATAAAGACCCTGTGGAGTCAATATATCTGCAATATCAACTTTTATTGAATGATCTCAGTTTTAAATCTAAAGATTTAACCCATTGTAACCCAACAAGTACTTGATGAACTTCTATATTTTTAAAGCCATTGAAGACTGGAAAATGGAGGGGAGAAGTGCATACCTTGCATTCCTCTATATGCCAATTCAGAAGTAAGTCCCATTGATTTCAATGAGGCTTACTCCTAAGCAAGTGGGTATATGTTTGCAGCATAAATGCCAATTACGACTTAATTTTGTTTCTGAAAGTCAAATGAAGTAGACGGCCTGTAAATTTGCACCAGTTGTGATATAGAAACTGTTTTAAAACTATTGGTAACTTTGTTGTATTTGTTGTATTTGTTTTATTCTTGTGTTGGCCAAACGGCCCTGCAACTTTTAATAAAGTTCTTCTTCATAAATGCCATGTATCTGGGCATTAGCTAGTTTTGCTAGAAATTGAGAGTTATATTGATATAGGAAGAGGTTGGAAGGCTAAGCATCCCCCACTTAAACATATCATCCACAGTGCTGCTCATTCACACTCTCGTTTTCCCAAGGAATTGGCAGGGAGCGGGAGTACACAGTACAGCACTCGTGGAGTTGGCTTGGCCCAGGGGCTGCCAGTTACGGACTCCTATCCTAGGTAATAATTGGAAAGCAAAAAGACAATTGAAGCAAGGATGTACCTGTGAAACCGGTAAGTTAAAGCAGTGACAACATCTAATGACATACTTCAAACACTCATCTAGATTCAGAATTAGGGTTGCCAGGTCCATGGCCTGAGACTGATCCTGTAACTTTAGGAGAAGAGAAGGCCAGTCAAGTGCAAGTGTTCTTGCAACTCTGTAATGGGAAAAACCACAAGGTGGAATTCTCCCTCCCCTCTCCACAACTTTTAAAGATACAGAAGACCTCTTGGAGGCTGGGCCTGGCAACCAAGAGGTCTTCTGTATCTTTAAAAGTTGTGCAGGGAGAAGGGAGAATTCCACCTTGTGGTTTTTCTCATTACAGAGTTGCAAGAACACCTGCAATTGGCTGACTTTCTCTTCTCCTAAAGATACAGGATCAGTCTCAGGCCAAGAACCTGGCAACCCTATTCAGAATTGCAACGTTGTTGTCTTTAGACCTGTAGTCACCACAAGCCCTCATCACATTAATGTGATACATTTGGCTCCAAATTCAGCAGGTTTGTTTAAGCCTCAGCGAACTTTTAATGTCATTAGAGGGTTCAAAGAGAATTCATTCAATAAATTAGAAAAGCAAAACAATTCAAATAAGGATATTTTGCCTAAAAAAATATTACTGCTTTTGATGAGATTACAGAGCTTACTCTCTTTTTTTTAGCCTTTTACTTTGGCTAACATTTATTCACTGCTTTTATTCATCAAGCTTTTAAACTAAAATGCATTCATTTTAGATAGCTCCTCAAATGCATTCATATAGTCTCCATCACAACATGCATCTGTAGCCAAAATAAACCTACTGCAATACTTAATTTATAGGGTTAGTTGAGGAACAAATTGCATGCTATTCAGTCCTCTAGCCAGCCTGCCTTGTTAAGTGGGGCAGCCACAGTGGGACTTACTCCTGAGTAAATATGCAAAATACTACACTGTAAGGTTGCAATCCTGCACACACTTACTTGGGGACAAAGCCCACTGAATTCAATGGGACCAATTCTAAGTAAACATGTATAGAATTCTACCGTTTAATGCTTTAGTGTGGGATGTGCTTCTGTGTACTTGAGCTCACTTCTTCAAGCATCTCATGAAGTGGACACCAGTCCATGAAAGCTTCTGCCACAATAAATCAGTTGGTCTTCAAGGTGCCACAAGACTCTTCATCGTCATTCCCCTTTCTTGTGTTTTCTATGGCTTAATGAAACCAAATATTTGGAGACCCTTGGTGTGTAAACTGCCATAGAAAAATAATTATGGACAAAAATAGCTTCTTACATATAGGAGAGCATTTTATGAGCGTAGTTGCTCCCTCTCTAAAAGAAAACTGAAGGGCAGTTTCTGGAAACTAAACTCCTTAGCTTTTATTTCTTAAATGTTTGTATACACTACTTCTTTTAATACAGCCTGTCTGCTTCTGTTTGCAGATGCCTTATTCTATGTTTGTTTGAAAAAATACTCCATGTACATTGTTTGCTGAATGTATTCTGATTAGGACACTGCTTACTGGAAGCAATCTTGCTTAATATATATCAGACAATTGCTTAAACTTGCTTCTCTTTCAGGAAGGATCTCACGTCATCTGACATGTTGTATACTTTGTACAAATTGCATTGGGTAAGACTCAAAAGAGCCCATATCGAACTTCTTGGAGTCTTAGAGCCATACTCCAATATTTGCTTTAAAATGTTCTGCTTTTACTGATGCACCACTACTGTCCTGGTATCTGCTTCTGTTATTGTCACATGTCGCTACCACTACCCCCCCATTATTATATTTGATATCTGCATAATAAAACTTTCTACTTTAAACAATATGGTGGTGCTAGATATGTACATATGATGAATTTTGGCTATTTTTGTTACTGTCAAGGCACAGTAGTGCCAGATCAGATAGTAACAGAGGGCAGCAAAAAATAGGGGCTGGTGGTGAAGACAGAGGATCTATATTTGTTTTTGGGGCTTGAAACACTTAAACTGCTGTGCACGGCCTTAAATACCAAACATGTGCCACCAAACAAGCCAGCTGAAGGTGTGTGTTACTTTTAAGCTGTCCTTCATTCCCCATGGTCCTGTTGAAAATTGTTCTCCTGAAGGACTTATTGGGGGGAAGCACCCATTGGTACCAAAACCTCCTGAGTCAAATAGGAGGAGTTTGGAGGGATTGATTTTCATTGGACAGGGGAGGAAAGGATTAACCTTCTCATGTGTATTACAGTCCCAGTCCTGACAAGGCCCCCCAGTGGCTAGTATTTAAATAAAAAATCTATAAATCACACAACCCCAGGCACTCTTGGAATAAATTTATTTATTTATTTATTTATTTATTTAATTACATTTCTAGACCGCCCTATAGCAGAAAGCTCTCAGGGCGGTGTACAACAAATAAAATCACAATTAAAATATGAGCAAGTGTGGAAAAAAATATATATATAGTACAATTATAAAACATTAATAAAATTGCCATTGAGATTTAAATTAAGATCATATTAAGTTTAAAATGTTAAATTAAAATATTTAAAAATTTACAAAATTTAAAAAGCCTGGGCGAAAAGGTAAGTTTTTACCTGGCGCCGAAAAGATAACAGAGAAGGCGCCAGGCGTATCTCGTCTGGGAGGGCATTCCATAGTTCAGGGGCCACCACCGAGAAGGCCCTAGATCTAGTTGTTGATCTCCGGGCCTCTTTATGGGTTGGAACCCGGAGAAGGGCCTTCGACGTCGAGCATAGTGAACGGGTAGGTACATAGCGAGAGAGGCGCTCCATCAGGTATTGCGGTCCGATGCCGTTTAGGGCTTTATAGGTAAGAACCAACACTTTGAATCTGGCCCGGAAACATATCGGTAGCCAGTGCAGCTGCGCCAGGACAGGTGTTATATGGTCAAATTTCTTTGTCCCAGTGAGAACTCTGGCCGCAGCATTTTGCACTAGCTGAAGTTTCCGAACCGTCTTCATAGGTAGCCCCACGTAGAGTGCATTACAGTAGTCCAATCTAGAGGTTACCATAGCATGGATAACTGAGGCAAGATGCTCCTTGCTCAAATAGGGTCGTAGTTGGGCTACCAGCCGGAGCTGGTAGAATGCATTCCGTGCCACCGAGGCTACCTGAGCCTCAAGTGACAGGAGCGGATCTAATAAGACCCCCAAACTACGTACCTGTTCCTTTAGGGGGAGTGTAACCCCATCTAGGACAGGTCGAACATCAACCATCTGGGCAGAGGGTCCTCCCACCAACAGCATCTCAGTCTTGTTAGGATTGAGTTTCAGTTTATTAGCTCTCATCCAGCCCATTATCGCGGCCAGGCAGCGGTCTAGTACATCAACAGCCTCACCTGAGGAAGATGAAAAGGAGTAGTAGAGCTGCGTATCATCAGCATATTGCTGGAAACGCACTCCAAAACTCCTGATGACCTCACCCAGCGGCTTCATATAGATATTAAAAAGCATGGGGGACAGAACTGAACCCTGCGGGACCCCATATTGGAGTACCCAGGGACTCGAGTAATGTTCCCCCAGCATCACCTTCTGGAGACGATTCCCGAGATAGGAGCAGAGCCACCGCCAAGCAGTGCCTCCCACTCCTAAATCCGTAAGTCGCTCCAGAAGGATACCATGGTCGATGGTATCAAACGCCGCTGAGAGATCAAGGAGAACCAACAGAGTTACACTCCCTCTGTCTTTCTCCCGACAGAGGTCATCATACAGGGCGACCAAGGCCGTTTCTGTACCAAACCCCGGCCGAAAGCCCGATTGAAATGGGTCTAGATAATCAGTTTCATCCAAGAGAGCCTGGAGTTGGCGAGCGACCACACGCTCTAGAACCTTGCCCAGGAATGGGACATTTGCTACTGGCCTATAGTTGTCCAAATTATCAGGGTCCAAGGAGGATTTTTTTAGGAGCGGTCTCACCACCGCCTGTTTCAGGCAGGGTGGGACCACTCCCTCCCGTAAAGAGGCATTAATCACCTCCTTGGCCCAGCCGGCTGTTCCATTCCTGCTAGCTTTTATTAGCCATGAGGGGCAAGGATCCAGAGCAGAAGTGGTCGCCCGCACCTGTCCAAGCACCTTGTCCACATCCTCGAGCTGTACCAACTGAAACTCATCCAATAAAACAGGACAAGACTGTGCTCTGGATACCTCATTAGGATCAACTGCTACAATAATGGAGTCAAGGTCCCGGCGGATGTTCATGATCTTATCACGAAAGTGTCGCGCAAACTCATTACAGCGGGCAATTGATGGTGTTATTGCGTCCTGGGGACCAGAGTGTAAAAGTCCCCGGACAACTTTATAAAGTTCCGCTGGGCGGTTAAGGGATTACTGAATAGAGACAGCAAAGTATTACTTCTTTGCTGCTCTCACTGCCTTCACATAGAGTTTGGTAGAGAGCTTCACAAGTGCATGATTACAGCCGTCGGGAGTTCGCCTCCATTTGCACTCAAGCCGTCTCCTTTCTTGCTTCATCACTCTTAGCTCCGGAGTAAACCAGGGAGCCAATTGAGCTCTGCAACGGAGAGGGCGCACCGGGGCGATCGTGTCAACTGCCCGGGCCATTTCCGTATTCCACAGCATGGCCAGGGTTTCGACAGGACCGTCAATTCTATCAGCCGGAAAATTCCCTAGAGCCATCAGAAAACCCTCAGGATTCATTAGTCTCCGGGGACGGACCATCTTAATTGGTCCTCCACCCTTGCAGAGGGGAGAAAACAGTGTAAGTCTAAACCTTAATAGGCGGTGATCTGACCATGACAAAGGAATAGATGAAAAATCCCTCACTCTCAGATCACCATCCCCTAATCCAGTGGCAAAAATCAAGTCCAGAGTGTGCCCCAACACATGCGTAGGGCCAGTAACAAATTGAGACAGCCCCATGGCTGTCATGGAGGTCATGAAGTCCTGAGCTGCTCCAGATAAAGCGGCCTCAGCATGAATGTTGAGATCCCCCAATACCAAAAGTTTGGGGGAACGCAACAATAGATCCGAGACCACCTCTGTCAGCTCAGTTAGGGAGGCTGTTGGGCAGCAGGGTGGACGGTACACCAACAGAATTCCCAGTCTGTCTCGCTGACCCAACGTTATGTGCAGACACTCTAGACCATTAGCCATCTGGATAGGGTGCCTAACAAGAGGGATGGAACTTCTATAGACCACAGCGATTCCCCCTCCCCGACCCTCGGATCTACCCAGATGCTGAACCGAATACCCAGGTGGGCACAACTGGGAGAGATTAATACCTCCCAGATCGCTCACCCAGGTCTCGGTAATACATGCCAGATCGGCCGCCTCATCCACAATTAGGTCATGGATGAGGGAGGTTTTATTATTTACCGATCTGGCATTAAAAAGCAGCAACTGGAGATCCGAGGGTTGGCTGATAGAACTACCAGCAATCCTGTGGGTGTGAGGAGGACCGGAACACATCACAGCCACCAGTTGTCTGGGGCGAGTTCCCCTTAACTGGCATGTCCTACTCACAGCGCCATACCTCCCATTACCCGTCACTACACTAATAGGGGCCCCCTTTGGTCCTCCCTCCCACAACACTGTCCTCTCGCCCAGGCACATAATAAAAATAAAATAAATAATAAAACTCATGGCATATACACACAATCACACACTCACTCATACAACCCACTCATACATTCAGACAACACAGCAGCATCCGAGGAGCTTCAGCAGCCGATAATCCGTAGTAGCTGATGTAATGGGGCCCAAGAACGATAGACAGCAATGACCCCCAACCTGGTGATAATGACAGCAGCAACGGTGGCATACACCTCAGAAGAGGCAACAGCAGCACTTCAGTCTCGCATTCCAGGACAGCCCAACGGCAGCAACAGAAACGTCCACGCCCTGATCAGGATCAGGCCTGGGGCCTGGTCCTGCCAGGCAGAAGTCCCTCTGGGAAGGGTGGTGGAGGTGGTGGTCCCACGGCGGCAGCAGCAGCAGCAGAGCAGCAGCAAGAGCAGCAGCCTCTCCTTCCCTTGGGCAATGGTCTCTTCCTCCTGCAGGCCCTGGGTCTCCCAGGCCACCTCAGCCAGCCGGCTTATGTATCCCTCCAAAGAGGGACAGGTGGTAAGAATCAGTCCTGGCTGGCTGGGTACCTGGGGCCTGGTCCTGCCAGGCAGAAGTCCCTCAGGGAAGGGTGGTGGAGATGGTGGTCCCACAGTAGCAGCAGCAGCACAGTAGCAGCAGCACAGTAGCAGCAGCAGCGCAGCAGCAGCGCAGCAGCAGCAGCAGCCTCTCCTTCCCTTGGGGGCGATGCTTTCTTTCTCCTGCAGGGCCTGGGTCTCCCAGGCCACCTCAGCCAGCCGGCTTATGTATCCCTCCAAAGAGGGACAGGTGGTAAGAATCAGTCCTGGCTGGCTGGGTACCTGGGGCCTGGTCCTGCCAGGCAGAAGTCCCTCAGGGAAGGGTGGTGGAGATGGTGGTCCCACAGCAGCACAGCAGCAGCAGCACAGCAGCAGCAGCCTCTCCTTCCCTTGGGGCGATGCTTTCTTTCTCCTGCAGGGCCTGGGTCTCTGATTGTTTTGATTCATTTTAGGCCTGGGTTTGGCACAGAGACTGCCTTGGTTGCTCTATATGATTGCCCATGTTAGGAGAGAAAGGGGGAGTGTGACTTTTTAAAATTCTCCTTGATATCTCAGCAGCTTTTGATATCTTTGACCATGATATCCTTCTGGAGCAACTGCCCAAATTCGGAGTGGGCAGTACTGTTGTGCACTGGTTTCCCATGTACTTTAATGGCCAACTCCAGAAGGAGGTCTTTGGGAGATGATGTTCAGCCTTGAGGACCCTTCAATGTGGGGTTTCATAGGGTTCAAGCTTATCCCCCATACTACTTAATATCTACATAAAACCACCAAGTAGGGCCATACAAAGTTTTGGAGCATGTTATTGTCAATATTGCCAGAAAGCGGCAGCAGCAGTGGCACCTCCTTCTTCTCTTGCAGGAGATGCCAGTGGACGAGGCAGGAAAGGATGGGTGGGAAGCAGGGAGGCTTTTGCTTGAACACCTGAGAAGGACGAGGCACATCTGTTGCTGCCGCTGCTGCCTCACATGACATTAGTGAGTGCCTGTACCTTTTGCCTCACATTGCTCACTCGCTCAAGTCGCACCAGGCAGCACTGGCAGGCCCTTGCAGCAACTAAGATAAGGCAGGAAGAGGTGACTAGGTCAGCGCTGCTGGTGGCGAGGGGGTTCTGTGTACTCATGGGCCCTTAGCCAGTGCCCAACCTAGCTACCTGCTAGCGCCAGGCCTGCATAGCAGTAGTCTAATCTAGGGGCTACCAGAGCATAGATTACTGAATCCAGTTTATTTCTGTCCAGACAGCATTACAACTGGGCCACCAGCTGAAGCTGCTAGAAGGCACTCCACCCCACAGTTGACACTTGTGCTTCAAATGACAGTAATAGATTCAGGAGAACCCCCAACCTCACATCACTCACTTACACAAGTTGTGCTAGGCAACAGCAGTGCCTCCTCCTTCAGTGTGCAATGAAAGCCTCCCTCCTTTTCGCCTCTCTTTTCCCGCTTCAGAGACCTGCCGCATGCTGCCAACTCCAGCAGCCAGTAAGAGCGGTGGCGGCAGCCCCCACCAGGGAGGGGCGTGTAGTGAAGGACAGCCCAAGAGGGGTCTGTGAGAGAGGGTGGGACGGAAGGGAGGAAGGGCATGGAAGTGAGGCAAAAGAGAGAGGTGTTGGAGGGAACAAGGATCAGGAGGGCTGGGGGTTGCAGAAGGGGTTGGAGAGAGAAAGAAAGTGTGGGTGTGAGGCAGGACAGGCTGGTGTCAGAGAAAGAAAAATGGCATGGGAGGTGAGGAATTGGGGTGCGGGAAAATGGAGGGATGAGGGATTGGTGAAATAGAGACAGAGACAGAAATGAAAATAGGGGCATGGGACATGAGAAGAAAGGAATGGATATGAGGTGGGAGAGGCTGGTGAGTGAGTAAGTAAGAAAAATGGGGGTATGGGGTATGGCTGGGATGAAGGAAAAAGGAGGGATAGAAGCAGGAGTGGCTGGTGAGTATGTGTATCAGAAAGAAAGAACGAGTGTTTGGGGTGTGAGGGTGTAAAGAGAAAGGGAGAGGTTATGGGATGAGCAGGAAAATGAGGGGTATGGGTATGGGGGTGCGAGGGAGAAAAGAGGTACAAGATGAATGGAAAAAGATACAAGATTAATGGAGAATTATGGTAGGGAAAGGAGTGCATAAGGTGTTACGGTGGTGGCGGCCGCTGTTGGAAGTGGGGCAAGAGCAACTCCTGTTTTGTTCTTTTGTTTATGTTCCAGAAGGGAGATAGAGTTAGGGTCCTCCAGATGGATAGGCTTGATTACCTTTACCTGTGATGCTCTGACTGACTTCCTTCCGTCGCTAGACTGAAATATCTTAGGGAAGCTTATCTGCCCCTCCTCCTTCCACCCTTCCTTCTCTTCTCTTCTTCGACTGTCCAAGAGAGAGGAGACACCTTTGTCTCTACTCTCTCTCTCCTAAGCCACGAGGGCAACCCCCAAGCCTGGGTGTTGCGCCTGCAACTTAGTTAGTTAGTTAGAACTAGGTATTCCTTTCTATCTACTATGTATTTCTATAAATAAAGTAGCTTTTCTTATTTTACTAAGTCTTAAGTCTCAGTGATCTCAATGCAGGGTAAAAGCCTGCTACTTAGGTAAACACACACACTGGCACACATGCATTTCAGGCCACTGATGTTCTCTGCTTAACAAATGTAGAAATTTACACAACAACAGCCGCCACTAGGCAATACCTGGGTGCCCTGGAGACAAGGGGCCACTGTGCCCAATGGTTCCCAGGAACCTGGAGCCGGCCCTGCTGCTTTGTGTTATAAATAGGACTGCCTTTAGATTGTTTGGGAACTCTGGTGCAAAATTATGTGGCCATATTGTTAAAAGGAACCAGATGGTCCAAACAGATTGCACCAATCCTGTCCTTGCTGCACTTACTACCATTATGTTTCTTAGGCCATTTCAAAGTGCTGGTTTTGACCTATAAAACTTTGCATAACTTATCCCAATATCTTACAGAATGCTTCTTCTGACACAAACTGATCTGGACCTGGAGACTTTCATCAAAGGCTCTCCTCCAAGTGCCACCACTGAGAAATATTCAGAAGATGGCAACAAGAGAAAGGGATTTTCCATTTGTGACCACTTGTTTTTGTGGGATGCTCTCTCCAGTGAGGTCTGCCTGGTTTTGATGTTAACCACTTTTTGGCAGCAGCTAAAGACTATCCTCTTCTCTTAGGCATTTGAATATTAATATTTTATGTTGCTGGGAATTCTACTGGTTTCGTATTGGTAGTGATTTTACATATGAATATTTTGGAGGGTGGTGGGATTGCTTAGTTTAGCTCATAAGATCATTTTTGTTGTTGGTTTTAATCTTTGCATATTTTATATTATTATATTTGATGTAATTTGCCTCAATATTCTTAGTAGTAGACATCTAATTAATAAAATAATAATAATAATAATAATCACAACGTAACTTGAAATGATGCATTTAATATCATGTGTAATTTGACTCTAATCCTTACACCAAACTAAATTGTTTCAATCCTCCAATATATAGGTAGACTCCTAACTGAAAAATGCAAAGTGTTGCCTACATTCTGAAAGAAAGAAAGAAAATATAGCATGCCAAGATCTGTTTCAAAGGCTAGTGGAAATTATGATCTGTAGCATCCTGCAAATCTAAGAATATTCTTCACTCAATACCCCCCAACTTCCTTTCTCTGATTAAAGGAATGGTTTTAATTTGCATAGGTAAAAAGAACTATAGTGATGGCACCCTAATCATAGATAAGCATCAGCTATATCTGATCTGCTACATTGTCTGCTAAGTAATGACTCATTTTGTGCATTGTTCTCTGCATGCCAAAGACAAGGGGGAGTAAACCTTATCCACAGGCTCTGGTTGCATTTAGACATTCCCCTCAATCTGAGAGAGGTACTGTGGAATTGTTAGTGCAGTCATAAATTAAGAGGGGAAAGTCCATATTTGTACAGGATATAATTCACAACTGTTTTAGTTCTCCATGGGATTTCAAAAATTTATTTGAACATTCAGCTAATTAACAAAATATGGGCCTGCTATTCAAGTTTTTGTCACTACTGACAGAACACCAACAACTAGCAAAAGCTGGAAATAATTCTCACGTGAAGCTGGATGCCTTATCACACATTACTAACTTGGAACTGAAGAATGTCAGGGGGAATCGGCCTGTGAGCCATAATTATGAAGCACTGGCCAAGGAGGAAGCAATAGGGGTAACTAGCCAGTCTATTAATGATTCCTCTTGGATTGCAGCATGCAAGAGGAGATCATATAGTCTGATGTCTATAACGCTTCCATATCTGGCTTCATAACAGAGGTCAGATTTGCAATAGATCTGCTTACCAAAACCATTAGCACGTACCAAAACAGTTCATAGTATAAAAGAACTCAATGCATTGGGCTTCACGTGGCTGACCTTTTCCTCAAACCCCTAAGTAGGTGGGACATTTATTTTGCGTATTATTTTAAGCTATTTTATAAGAAAGTCCTCCTCCCCCTTCCCCAAAAGGCAGGATGTAAGTGTATTAAAGAAACAAATGTTAATAAGAACATAAGAACATAAGAAGAGCCTGCTGGATCAGGCCAGTGGCCCATCTAGTCCAGCATCCTGTTCTCACAGTGGCCAACCAGGTGCCTGGGGGAAGCCCGCAAGTAGGACCCGAGTGCAAGAACACTCTCCCCTCCTGAGGCTTCCGGCAACTGGTTTTCAGAAGCATGCTGCCTCTGACTAGGGTGGCAGAGCACAGCCATCATGGCTAGTAGCCATTGATAGCCCTGTCCTCCATGAATTTGTGTAATCTTCTTTTAAAGCCATCCAAGCTGGTGGCCATTACTGCATCTTGTGGGAGCAAATTCCATAGTTTAACTATGCGCTGAGTAAAGAAGTACTTCCTTTTGTCTGTCCTGAATCTTCCAACATTCAGCTTCTTTGAATGTCCACGAGTTCTAGTATTATGAGAGAGGGAGAAGAACTTTTCTCTATCCACTTTCTCAAGGCCATGCATAATTTTATACACTTCTATCATGTCTCCTCTGACCCGCCTTTTCTCTAAACTAAAAAGCCCCAAATGCTGCAACCTTTCCTCGTAAGGGAGTCTCTCCATCCCCTTGATCATTCTGGTTGCCCTCTTCTGAACCTTTTCCAACTCTATAATATCCTTTTTGAGATGAGGCGACCAGAACTGTACACAGTATTCCAAATGCGGCCACACCATAGATTTATACAACGGCATGATGATATCGGCTGTTTTATTTTCAATACCTTTCCTAATTATCGCTAGCATGGAATTTGCCTTTTTCACAGCTGCCGCACACTGGGTCGACATTTTCATCGTGCTGTCCACTACAACCCCGAGGTCTCTCTCCTGGTCGGTCACCGCCAGTTCAGACCCCATGAGCGTATATGTGAAATTAAGATTTTTTGCTCCAATATGCATAATTTTACACTTGTTTATATTGAATTGCATTTGCCATTTTTCCGCCCATTCACTCAGTTTGGAGAGGTCTTTTTGGAGCTCTTCGCAATCCCTTTTTGTTTTAACAACCCTGAACAATTTAGTGTCATCAGCAAACTTGGCCACTTCACTGCTCACTCCTAATTCTAGGTCATTAATGAACAAGTTGAAAAGTACAGGTCCCAATACCGATCCTTGAGGAACTCCACTTTCTACAGCCCTCCATTGGGAGAACTGTCCGTTGATTCCTACTCTCTGCTTTCTGCTTCTTAACCAATTCCTTATCCACAAGAGGACCTCGCCTCTTATTCCATGACTGCTAAGCTTCCTCAGAAGCCTTTGGTGAGGTACCTTGTCAAACGCTTTTTGAAAGTCTAAGTACACTATGTCCACTGGATCACCTCTATCTATATGCTTGTTGACACTCTCAAAGAATTCTAATAGGTTACTGAGACAGGACTTTCCCTTGCAGAAGCCATGCTGGCTCTGCTTCAGCAAGGCTTGTTCTTCTATGTGCTTAGTTAATCTAGCTTTAATAATACTTTCTACCAGTTTTCCAGGGACAGAAGTTAAGCTAACTGCCCTGTAATTTCCGGGATCCCCTCTGGATCCCTTTTTGAAGATTGGCGTTACATTTGCCACTTTCCAGTCCTCAGGCACGGAGGAGGACCCAAGGGACAAGTTTCATATTTTAGTTAGCAGATCAGCAATTTCACCTTTGAGTTCTTTGAGAACTCTCGGGTGGATGCCATCCGGGCCCGGTGATTTGTCAGTTTTTATATTGTCCATTAAGCTTAGAACTTCCTCTCTCGTTACCACTATTTGTCTCAGTTCCTCAGAATCCCTTCCTGCAAATGTTAGTTCAGGTTCAGGGATCTGCCCTATATCTTCCACTGTGAAGACAGATGCAAAGAATTCATTTAGCTTCTCTGCAATCTCCTTATCGTTCTTTAGTACACCTTTGACTCCCTTATCATCCAAGGGTCCAATTGTCTCCCTAGATGGTCTCCTGCTTTGAATGTATTTATAGAATTTTGTTGTTGTTGGTTTTTATGTTCTTAGCAATGTGCTCCTCAAATTCTTTTTTAGCATCCCTTATTGTCTTCTTGCATTTCTTTTGCCAGAGTTTGTGTTCTTTTTTATTTTCTTCATTCGGACAAGACTTCCATTTTCTGAAGGAAGACTTTTTGCCTCTAAGAGCTTCCTTGACTTTGCTCGTTAACCATGCTGGCATCTTCTTGGCCCTGGCGGTACTGTTATTTTTTACTGTCCACCAAAGTCGTTTTGATTGCAGATTTTTTTTAAAAAATTGTAAATAATTTTTAAGCATTTTGCACAGTTCTCCCACTCTGTTTCCCCCCCCCCAAAAATGCACCAGATGTAACACAGGAGAGATATGGATACTTATATGTTTTGCAAGCATGTTTAATAAGTGTAAACATGGTGTCATGACTAACAAGAAGAAAAACCTCTTCATTCATCTCCCTCACAGGTTCTCCTATAATATCTGAAACTAGGACTGATGTCACTTTACCTGCTGCATTAAGGGATTAAATGCCAATTTGGACCATTGCTCTATTCATTTCATCTCCATGCACTGGGATAATAGAAGAAGCAAATATCATATACGTTTTAGAAATCTGGAAGGTGTCAACATCAATTTGCTGACTATTGAATCTTACTTTAGGTTAGATAAACTGCTTAAGATACACCTCTTCCTTACTGTGTTCATTTAAAAAGATTTACAGCAAAGTGCCTTTCCCACTGCTGATTTCTGTAAAAAAAACAAACTTGCAAGCCTAACATGGCTGTTGCTGTCTCTTTTGTGCTGTGCAAAGTGTATTATATTTTGCAGAATATGCCATTAAAAACTAGAACACCACCACCATATAGCTGTTCCTGAGCTCTTATGTTCTTTTAATCCAGTGTTTTCTGTGCCACCAAATGAAATATGCTTTGCTGGCAAGAAACCAGATTATTATTATTTATATACAAACAATCATTTATTTTCATTTTGCATGGCAAAAAATTATTTAAATAACTAGTGGTAAAATTTAGTCAATTTCCAGCCCAACAGTTGATGCTTCTATACCTGAGGAGAAACCCCCCCAAGCAAATTGGATAATGAATCCTTGCCTACTTAAGTCATTTCCTGCTCCTGGCTTTCACTGAGGATTTGGAATTAAGTCACTTGGAAGGAAAGTATTAGGATAGAGAAAACAGAAACATATTTGTATAGCATCAGTATGAATGTGACTCTACATTGTCCCCCTTGGGAATAAAAGCCAGAGCTGAAAAGCACACTGGGATAATAAGCTTCCATTAATATATTTCTATATTATACAGCCACGAGAGTGGCTGTATACTATAATCAGCATGGATTTTTCGCATTCCGCAATGTTAAATTGAAAATACCCTTCATGCCATTCTGATGCTTCCTATAAGTTCATTTCAAAACAAAACCTTACAAAATTTATAGTCCTGAACTCAGAAACACTTGCTCAACAACCTTCTAAAGTTTCATGCCAATACATAAAACAGTCAGAGAGAATCGAGAGTTCAAAGTGTAAAAAGAGAGAGAGAGAAACCAGAACCCTTTTGGACTTTTTTCTGTCAGAGTTCTCATAATTTGTTGAAATTAATTAAAAATCAGCCATGTTCACAGAATATCTGCAATCCTATTACCGACCTTGCCCCATACTCTGACCTTCATCTTCTGCAGTTTAAAAAATGCCTGGTTGATTTTTAATTAATTTAAGAAATTTAGCATTGAACTCAATGATAATGAAAAGGCTGGGCACGGTCAGTAAGAACCAACTGTCAGTGTTCTAAACACCAGACTGACAGCTGCTTGGCTTGCCTAATCTGGGGGCCACACCCACTGTGAGAGTTCTTAGGAGATGCCCTGTTCCCCTCACAGAGCTTCAGTCAGAGTGGCTGACTGTTAAACCACTCTGGCCAGTGGAGCTCTGTCAGGGGAATAAGAGTCTCCTCTCAGTACCCTTCACAAACTACACTTCCCAGGATTCTTTGGGGGAAGCCATGACTGCCTAAAGTGAAATAAAGGTCTGGTGTTGTCAGGCCCAGGATGTGACTCAGGAACCAGACCAACGATTGTAGTTAATTCGTGTTTTATTAGGGTAATGTCCAAACAAAGACTGCGTTTTCTCATGAATCAATACAGGAATACAGGTCCTGCGGCATTGGGAGAAAGTTGACAGAGCAAGGGACTTCTTCCCACCTGTTCTTTAAGAAGGGGCCAAACGGGCGCGCAATCTTTCGCTCCTCCTTAACTGCCCCTCAGGTACTGCCCGCCTTCCCCCCCTTCTCTCCTGTCTTTTCAGCTGTCTGCGTGTGCGCGGTGAGGGGGGAAGCATCACCCCCTCCTCTTCTGAAGTTTCCGATTCCAGGATGGGGGATAGGGGAGGGGCTGATGGTAAACTGCCTCCCCGCTTTTCGGCTGCGAGCAGCCCTCCCTCTTCCCCCTCTTGCTCTGAGCCTGAAAGAGGGGGAGGCGTGAGAATGTCCAGGGAGGGCTCAGGCTCCCCGTTGCTAAGCGACCTTATCACTGGCAGTTTCTCTGTTTCGTCTTCGCTCCAAAGGGGGGAAGTTCCTCCCCCTTCCCTCTGCCATCCATGCGAATACTCTTCTCCCAACTCTCCGGGATCCAGCTCCCCGGGATTGGGACCCCAGCTCTGCCTTCCGACAGGTGTGGATGCAGCCAGAGACAGCTTTGGTTTAAATCTGGGTTAAAGTCTACATGTGCCTGCTGTAGAATAAAAAGGTGGGGAAAACCCTGGAAAAGAATGATACTGTTCACAATATTCTCCGTTTGGAAAGGAAAAGAAAAGAAAGGAAAGGAAAGGGCAGCTCTGCCCAGTGCCCACTCATCTAATCTCATCCCCCTCCCCTCCCACTTCCTCCCTCCCCCTTCCATTCCTGCCCTCCTCATTCCCTCCTTGCCCCTCCCCCAGGTCAGTTTCACCTATCCTAAGCATGATTGCACGGGAGTAAATCCCACTGAACTAAAAAACATGCAAATGATCAAACCTGCCCTCCCCAGCTTCTCCCTCCTATCCCCTCCCTCTTGCCCCTTCCCTCCCCCTTCCTTCACCCCTCCCTTCTGCTCCCCATCCACTTCCAATCCCTCCCTTCCTCTCTCATTCGCCCTCCTCCTTCCCATCCCCCATGTCAGTTTTAATTATCCTAAGCATGATTGCACGGGAGTAAATTCCATTGAACTCAATAAGCATGCAAATGAACAAGCCTGCCCTCCCTCCTCCCTCCCCCTCCCCCCTCCCATCACCTCCCTTTTGCCCCTCCCTCCCCCCTCCTTCCCCCCTCCCCCTTCCAGTCGCCTCCTTCCTCCTCCCCTTCCAATCACCTCCTTCTCCCTCCCACTCCTTCTGCTACCCTCTCCCCCTTCCTCCTTCCCTCTACTCTCCCCTCCCCCTCCTCCTCCCCCATGGTCAGTTTTACCTATCTTAGGCATGATTGCACAGGAGTAAATCCCAGTGAACTCAATAAGCAAGCAAGCATTGATCAGACCTGCCTTTCCCCTCCTTTCCGTCTCCTCTCCCTTCCTCCTCCCTTCCTCCTCTCTTCTTCTTTCCCTCCCTTCTTCTTTTTTCCTCCTCCCCTGCCCACTCCAGGCCCCCCTCCCCATGGTCAGTTTTACCTATCCTAAGCATAATTGCAGAGGAGTATATCCCACTGAACTCAATATGCATGCAAATGATGAATCCATTCTCAGCAAACTTTCGCAGGATCCCATTTCTTACCTCCCAGATTAAAGACCACAGAAAAGCTAATAGGCAAAAAACCTTTCAGTTTAAGAACATACCTATAGCCAACAGATATTTCTATCAAACTTTAAAATGCAGGGAAATTGGGCAGCTATAATGAATGCACCAGAGGAGCAGGAGACCTGACCTCCTCTTTGAGATATTGTACTGCCCTACACGTTTGTCAAAATGCAAACACAATTTGGGTTGCTCTTTCACAGTCCCATCTACTTCCTGTGTAGCTTTGAAGAATTTGGTAACATGTGCCTCTGAGCATATGCTGAGTGGTGGTAACACCTGCAATCAGTCCAAGTAACAGAATCAAGACATGTGCTGTGCTAATCTTGTTTTAGCAGGGAGGAAGCAACAATATTAAACCAGTTGATATAGTGCAGATAGTCACTTTAAATATGTTTGATTTACTTTGCAATTTTAGGGAAGTTTCCTATAGGAAATCATTTTCTTTTGCTTCTGTTTCTGTGAATATGTGAAGTACGGCAACACTTGGCAACACTAAAAAAAAGCTCCAAAAACAATTGTGGAGTAATGGCATTGACTGTTCTGCAGAATAGTTTCCAATGGACATGAGGAGTGTCTCAGTTTGCACAAGTGGGAGGTGAAATATATTCTAGCAAAATCCTAGGTGTGCTCTATGTTTTTAATTGACCATGCCCACCTTTCCTTAAGTGGAGCATAGCAGGCTGAAAACATGCATCCTGGGCAGGCCAAGTTTGTTTTTTCTAACCCAAATTGTATTTGCATTTTGACAAATTTGTAGGGCAGTACAATATCTCAGAGAGGAGGTCAGGTCTCCTGCTCCCCTGGTGCATTCACCATAGCTGCCCAATTTCCCTGCTTTTTAAAATTTGATAGAAATATCTGTTGGCTATAGGTATATTCTTCAACCGGGTTTTTTGCCTATTAGTGAATACATCCTAGAAAACAACACACGATATCCCCTAGAAATCTTGCAGTTGAATTATGGATTACCGAAGAACCAAATTCAGGAGGAGACCTGGGGATCATTGGAACTACAACTCCCATGACCCCCAACTTCCTTGCAAACATGTCCATAGAATTAAAGAGCTAAGTGAAGCCTATAACTATAAACTGCCTTTCCTCCACTCCCAGGAAGTGACATGCGTGGGGAAGGCAATGAGGCAGGCCCATTTCACAGTGAGATCACAGTAGGGTTTTACATCTGAAATTCACACCCTGGTATTTAGATTTAATCACCAAAGCCTAGAACCTTTTTAAACATTTTAAATACCAACTTGGATATTCTGATAAGTAATCTTGTCTATCTGAATTATTTTTGAAGCAAGGTGGGGGAACTTTCCCCATGTTTAGCTCAGATATTCTCCTGTTAGTGGCAGAATTGGTTCCTAAAGATGTTAACAGTTTTCAGAAACACTAGAAGAAGCTGAGAACAAAAATAATATATTAAAGATCACCTTACCTTCTCCTAATAAAGTGTGGGCTATTAATTCAGTTTTGAAAGCCAGATGAAACATTCTTGAATTCATTGACAACTCTACTCGTTTCCTCTTGCTTATAATTACAAATTGTCTCACAAATCTGACCTGACCCACAATAATTTTGTGTACGTTTTTGTATCTCAAATGACAGGGGACCTCCAGTCTACTTACCTTTTGTGATGGCCCCCTTAGGTCCTATTTTTAGAAGGCTACAGGGGGATCATGATGTGGCTAAAACTGGGCAGAGTCAGCAGGCATGACCTGTGGATTTTGTCAAGGGCCTTCCTGCCTTTCTCTGTATAATCTGAACATTGCAAATCTCCCTTCTATAATCTGTAGGACCTAATGAGACCTAAGAGAGTCTGTTTAGGTAGGCTGGAGTAGAAAAGTTGTCCCAAGCAGTTTTCATCACAAAGAATTAAATTTCCCTTGATAAAAAGTTTCCTTGAAATACTTTGGAAATCAGTTCTATTTATATAACTCTCTCTCTCTCTCTCTCTCTCACACACACACACACGCACACACACACACACACCACACACACACACCAATTTCTTGTTCTTGTGTATTTCCTGAGGGCTGGTTCCAGGCTTGAAGGAGTCCTGGGCAAAATGCCCTTGGTAATGCCCTGTAATACCGTTGCATTTGGATTTGTTGGACAATAGAGGAAGCACAGAGAGTAGCACCACATAGCTGCAGCGAAAGCAGAGCTTGGAAAAGTTACTTTTTTGAACTACAACTCCCATCAGCCCCAGCCAGTGCCATGCTGGCTGGGGCTGATGGGAGTTGTAGTTCAAAAAAGTAACTTTTCCAAGCTCTGCGAAGGAGCCACCATTTGAGGCTGCAGTTCTATACTCACTTATCTGGGAGTAAGTCCCATTGAACTCAGTGGGGCATACATCTGAGTAGACATGCTTCGGCTTGCACTGTTAATCTCCACAAGCTCCCAACCTAGCATCACTCCAGAATATTGGAGGAATACAGAAACTCCTTCAGTCCTTCCCATGGCAAGAGATAGGGGCTGGTGGGCACTACCCACGCTCCCCAGATGTAGTTGCAGTTGTAGGAGGCCATTTCTCAGACAGAGGACTGAGGACAGAGGACAAACTGTCTCTCGCTCAGTAGGAAGCTTGCATGACCTGGCAGTGGGAAAGGCTTTCTTAGTCTAAAATTGAGACACTGGGAGCAAAGAACAATATATTCACGTTGGAGTTAGGGTTGCCAGGTCCATGGCCTGAGACTGATCCTGTAACTTTAGGAGAAGAGAAGGCCAGTCAAGTGCAAGTGTTCTTGCAACTCTGTAATGGGAAAAACCACAAGGTGGAATTCTCCCTCCCCTCTCCACAACTTTTAAAGATACAGAAGACCTCTTGGAGGCTGGGCCTGGCAACCAAGAGGTCTTTTGTATCTTTAAAAGTTGTGCAGGGAGAAGGGAGAATTCCACCTTGTGGTTTTTCTCATTACAGAGTTGCAAGAACACCTGCAATTGGCTGACTTTCTCTTCTCCTAAAGATACAGGATCAGTCTCAGGCCAAGAACCTGGCAACCCTAGTTAGAGTACATTTTTACTGTTTAAACCACTGTCTTCTCCTTGCCTTGACACAAAGGAGAAAAAAGCTTTAAAGGTGGTGGTGATGGTGATGGCAGCTGCATTTGGGCTGCTCCTGCTTTTTATTTCCACTCACTCACCTTTGCTCCTAAATTCAAAAATAAGATTTTGTGAATACAGGCAGGGAGGCAGGCAGCAACCCCCCCTTTGCACACACCCCTTGATATTGGAGGATTGAAACAGTTTAGGCTGGTATAAGGATTGGAGTCAAATTAAAGATGATACTGAATGCATTACTGCAAGTTTTGCAGAGCTCAAGCTTTTGGACAAGAAGCATGAGTTGCTGATGCTTCCTTTTCCACCTTTACAATAACAAATTCTGTGCCATCTCTAAGTAATCTTGATCATTTAACTAAAATAAATTGTGAGAGGAAGTTATGGAAGAGGACCAAACATTACTTTGGTGTAAGGGTGACTGGGGGCTGCAGGAATCACTCAAAACTCAGGCTGTCATACTTAACTTGTATGGGTCTCGAATGATGGACCTACCTCAAAGCAGCATACTAAAGGGATTTCCTTAAAGTACAAGATATCTGGCAATCAATCCTGAAACAATTGTGTGTGTATGTGTGTAAGGCTGAACTGTAAGTTAATCATTTAGAATAACCCAAATCTGAAAGATCAATGGGAAACTGTGCTCATTAAATGTAACCCAACCATTTAGAAAATGGGTTTGAAAACAATATTGAATTTTTCTCCTCTGCTTGATCAATAAAAACCACGAAGAAATGTTCTATTTGAGATTCTATTGAAAAGAATCAGTTTGTGGTAGAAATATTTTTAGATGAAACATTTCTTTGGAACCAAGTGTTCATTAAGGTCCCAGTTGAAAAATCCAGCACAGAGGTAGGTTGGTGCTCTTGCTGACCTATTGGCATGAGAAAGAAGAGGCCTCCATTTAGTCCTTTTCACTTCCAGCGCTAGATGTGGAAGTCCCCACAAATCCACATGATTGGAGACAGAGGACAGCCAGTGCACAGAAACCTATTTGTGAACAGTGATCACTCTTGATGGGCCAGGAGATACATGTTTAAAACATAAATTCCTCTTCTTTTTTATTTTGGTTTTGCACATATAATTAAGTGAAAAGTTAAGGGAAAAATACTCCAAAGGCTATTAGTAATGAAATGTTTTGAAAAACAAAACACTAAACTTCAAGAAGCCCTGTTTGATGTGCTTTTTGAGACCTGTCATTTATTGAGGAGGTGGGCTTGTGGCGGCGGGGGGGGGAAGCAAATGATGAAAAATATAAAGGAGAAACTCAAAGCTTGTAACTTTATAGTGCTACTAAGTTGACTCATTATAATGTGGCTTGAGGCTTGGGGTTGAACCAGATTTTCCTTCCCAAACCGAATGATGACCTTTGAAGTTGTGCTATAATGAATGTTATTAAAATGGATTTAGCTGCTAGTTTTATAGGTCTATATCAAAGAATGTGGTGTGTATGCATGCATATGGGTTGTTTATTTTTTGTTAAGCTGGAAGGTGTGGTGTTAAAATGAACATATTGAACATATGGGTAAAGAGGACATTCTCTCAATCACATTGTCCCAACCTGTTCATTGTGGCTAATGGTAAATCACTTGCAAACAAACAGATGGCGTTGGATGGATTGAGCATCATTATTTTGAGAAATGCTCTGGATCTGGTAGAATTCTCTTTCTGTAATTACTCTGCATTGTCTTATTAGCACAAACTTGCGCATCCTGATTTGCTACAACAATTTTCCGGAATGCCATCTAATCCTATTTCCATAGCTACAGATAAGAAATTGAAGACTGGGGCCTTGAGCTGAAAATAGCTAACTTGCTTCATGGAAAAGGACTCATTCGTATGCAAAGCTCTGAGCTCTATTCAAAGGACACTTAGAAGTTTGATCTTTGGAAGCCTGACCTTCTATTTGCAGCTAGTCTGAGGCTGTAAAAAAGGAATGGAATGAAAGCAGAAAAAAAAGGGGAGGAGAGGTGAACTTTTGCTTAGTATACATAGTTTTTACTGGATAACACTAAGCAAAATAGGGACCATTCATACAATACACCCCCCCCAATTCATTCGTACACGGATCCCTGTGATGGAATGCCTGCTGAAATGTCTTGCAGAAATGATTCAGACAAGTAAATTGTACACCAAGACAAGCCTAAGAATAAAAGGCAGCCATTTGTTAATTCTGTTTGATATGTGTGTGTAGTATGTAATCTCTTACAGCCTGAGGGCCACATTCCCTCATGGACAACTGTCTAGGGGCCACATGCAAATAGCAGAAAGAGTCAGAGGCAAAAGCAATATATATGCCTCTTACTTTTGTAGAGCAAGCTACACTGCAGCGATGCAAAAATCATGGGGTGGTATTCAATGCTACATCTATTCAGAATAGACCCACTGAAGTTAATAGACATGATTAGCTTTGATTCATTAATTTCAGTTAGTATATTCTGAGTAGGACATCGCTGAATACAATCCAATAGGTTTTTACACATGCACGCACGCACGCATACACCCCCCCATCCTATAGGGTTGCCATATTGCCCTGTTAGCTGGGTTTTACCCGGATTCTTTGCATGCCACCTGGCACCCATTTAGCCCCTTAGGTGGCCCAGATTCTCAGCTTTAATTTAAAAAAAATATTAAGTTTCTAGGTGGTCCGGTTCTTGAGATATACACAAAAACATCAGCCACCCCCAACTGTTAAATCTTTTTTTTAAACAAATCTGTACTTTGTACTTAGCACTTCATATGTCAGTCTAACCCTGCCCGTTCAGGATTGTAGCCAATCAGTGTGAAGCCAATTTGGTTGACCTGGGCAGTGTCTAGAAAATCTCATTGCAGTGCCAGAAAATGGTGGTCCCCCCTCGTTTATCTGAAAATCTCATAAATTGGGTAAGTATGTACATTTCAGTTTTCCCCCCTCTTGTGTGCAGGAGTCAGATCCTGGGCAGTGTTTTGAAAACCTTCCTAATACTTGCTTTTGTAGGGGTAAAAGCATGCTAATCTCGTATGCCCAGAGTAAATCTCATTGAATTCAATAGGACTTACTTTTGAGTAGACATGGTTATGAATGTGCTGTAAATTAATGGGACTTTTGAGTGAATGTAAAAAAGAATCGTGTTTGTGTTCTAACTATTTCTGTCCCCCCCCTCCAGTCCTATTTTAAAGCAAGTAGGCAGGTATTACAGTTTTTATTCTGTAGGAAACTAATACTGATTTTTAAAAAACTAATACTGATTTTTCTGCAATGACCAACTGGTTTGACAATAAACTATTATATGGGCTGTATGTATTTATACATCTGCAGTGTGTGTGTGTGTGTATGTGTGTGTGTGTGTGTAGTCTTTCCAACAACCCTGTGAGGTAGGGTTGGGAAACCAAGGCAACTCACAATAAGAAATAAATCCCTTTAAAACCCAATAACCATAAAGCAAGAATAAACAGGTGGAAAACAGTCTAAAGAGGCATGATTCTGAATTTTGGGTTGGGTGAATGAAGTTTATTTATTTATTATTTGATTTATATCCTGCCCTTCCTCCCAGTAGGAGCCCAGGGCGGCAAACAAAAGCACTAAAAGCACTTTAAAACATCCTAAAAAACAGACTTTAAAATATATTAAAACATCTTTGAAAATATTTTTAAAAGCTTTAAAAAAGCATCTTTTTTAAAAAAAGAAAAGGCTTAAAAACATATTAAAAAGCAATTCCAACACAGACTCAGTCTGGGATAAGGTCTCAACTTAAAAGAACAAGTTGAAAGAACAAGTTCCTTATCACTTGAGGCTGTAGTTCTCTGCACACTTCCCAGTTTGAGTAAGCCCCATTGAATACATTGGGACTTGCTTCTGAGTAAACAAACATCGGATTGCACTATAAATATATTTACAGATTGTGTAATTCATAAACATATTTGATAGTCATGTTTATATAAATATTTCTTCATACTGTGTCCCAATAAGTACAACTATGGTTGTAGATGATTTTTTCCTCTACATTTTAAGTGTGCCCTTCTTCCTGGGGCTGGTCATGGTTCTCCATTGTTTTCATCCTGAGGGGAGGATAGGCTGAGAGATGGTGAGTAGCACATTTAAGGTCTCTTCACCTGCCCCCTTTTTTATTTGTATTTATATTTCCCCAATATCTTCCCCTGGCTGTTTTTATGTATTTTAAATATTTTTAGATTAAATAAATAGGAAATCATAATTGTGAACCTCCGTAAAAGCAATTTACCTATCCTTATGTTTTGGCAAAGTGATGGTGTGAAGGCATGCTGGTAGAACAAGAGACCATGTCTGAGGCATGTTATAAGGTGTTTGAGGACTTTGTCACACATTACTTTTTGAGACCTGTATATTCATGTTGGAAAGAACACGTGCACGTATTGAATGGTGGCTTGGGTGCTGTTTTTTCAGTCTACGCTGCATGCATAGGGAAGGTGATACATCATCTGGCAGCTAGCTTCATAACGTGAGAATGAAAAACATTTGGATTGCCATTCACTTGTTTACTCTTCTCACTATTGAGACCACTTCATGTATTACTTTTTCATACACAGAAATTTAATCTTTGTATAGGAAAAAGTATTTTGTAAAATATGAAGGACAGTGGCTGCCCAGTCAGTATAACCACTGTACAAGATCTACTCAGCCACTGTAATTACCTTTTTGTTTTGAGTGCCCTGCTGTCTAGGTCTTGGTTCAGGTGTGTATCCAACTTTGATGTGCTTATGGAAGGGGTGTGCAAGTAGTGCCCCCCCAAGTGTGGAGGCTTGGATGAACATTGTGTTATGGAAAACCAAAGTCTGTGTGAAAGTACATATTTGGGAATGCCATCAGTGTAATCCTAAGAACACTTAATAAATAATGTCATATCGAACTTGCACGTCACAAACTATTTTACGTTCATGTCTATTAGCACCAGGAGGGTAGTCGCCCAGGGGGTCTTAGTCCCTCTGCTTTTTTGGGAGCAGGGTCCCAATATCTCCAAGCATCCTACAATCAGCATGAAAAGGAAGTGTGTTAGTCACTGAGAAGAGTCTTCTAATATGCTTTCTTGCCTTTCCTGCTGATTGGAGCCAATCAGAGTGAAAGGTGAGTCAGCCACCGAGAAGACTCTTCGCAGTTACTAACACTGTCCACTTACATGCTGATTGGCTCCTAGAGATGCTTTTTATTGTGAGAGAATGCATTAACAAAGATATCATTCTTAATCCAGGAGCAAAAAAGGGTGTACGTGGCTGCAACTATCATGAAGGGACTCTGCACTTCTGAATTTTCTACTGAACAACTGATAAATACCTATGTAACTTTGTGTCTGGAGACTTATTATTAAGAATCACTTTCCATAATTCCCAGGCACCTAAATGAGGGGTGAGAGCAGCATAGGGACATAAGCAGATGTCTTATACCAGGGGTTCCCAAACTTTTCTTCTACATAGACCACTTGAAAATTGCTGAGGGTCTGAAAGTACCTGAAAATTTACTATGGGCATATGCAAGATAATTAACTCCCATTAGTGATAAGAGCAAGAATTTATAATTATTATTTTAATTAAAACAAGAGGCTTATCAGTACTTTGAAGAGGTTGTTATGTGCCTTCAAGTCGACTATGACTTATGTCGACCCTATGAATCAGCGACCTCCAAGAGCATCTGTCATGAACCACCCTGTTCAGATTTTGTAAGTTCAGGTCTGTGGCTTCCTTTATGGAATCAGTCCATCTCTTGTTTGGTCTTCCTCTTTTTCTACTCCCTTCTGTTTTTCCCAGCATTATTGTATTTTCTAGTGAATCATGTCTTCTCATTATGTGTCCAAAGTATGATAACCTCAGTTTCATCATTTTAGCTTCTAGTGATAGTTCTGGTTTAATTTGTTCTAACACCCAAACATTGGTCTTTTTCGCAGTCCATGGTATGCGCAAAGCTCTCCTCCAACACCACATTTCAAATGAGTTGATTTTTCTCTGATCCACTTTTTTCACTGTCCAACTTTCACATCCAGGACTGGGTCTTTCATGATGCCCGGTGGGGGGGGGGGAGAGCAGGAGAGTAGTCGATAAGACAGACATCCTGGCATTGGTAATCTAATTAGCAAGGTATATGTGGGGTTGTTGCACACTTCCAGGCCCAGTTTCATTTTAAGTAGGGAGGTGGAACCTGTGTAGATGTGATTGATCAAAGAGAGAAGAAATTTTGAGTTAAGCAAAGCTCTGCTTTTATAAAACCTAAGAAACATACAGATACTTTGAATGTCTGAGTGCCTGCACCAGTGGAATACTGGAGGAACTTGTAAAACTTGCTGCTACAGTATTTAGAACTGAGCATGTGGTATGAAAGACTCCTTTTTCTAACATGTTGGCTTCTTGTTTTTCTCCACCCACCACATCTCTGAAATATGTTGTATATGTAATGGTTAACCAGACTGGTGCGCTGACTTACTTTATGTTTGTTGCTATTTTGTGTTTTTATTGTGTTTTTATATTGATTGTGTATTCTGTCCTGAGCTCTGTTTTTAACAGCAGAAGGGCAGGATATAAATCCTCTTAAATCCTCCGTGGGGCAGAGTGGTAAGCGGCGGTAATGCAGTTGAAGCTCTGCTCACGGCCGGAGTTCAATTCCAATGGAAGGAGAAAGTCGAATTTCCTGTAAAAGGGGTCGAGGTGCTCTCAGCCTTCCATCCATCCGTGGTCGGTAAAATGAGTACCCGGCATATGCTGGGGAGTAAAGAAAGGCCAGGGATGGAACTGGTAATCCCACCCCATATATACGGTCTGCCTTGTAACCGTCGCAAGACATCACCCTAAGAGTTGGAAACAACTCGCACTATAAGTGCGTGGACACCTTTACCTTTTTAATCAATCAATAAATATTCCATAGTGTTGGAAACTAGAGTCTAGGCATTTAAGGCTGGAAATGTAAATTTTTTAAAAAAAGATTTCTCACATCTTTCCCCAGTTTTTGGTGGTAATTCCTAGGCACAAAAACAAAACAACTGGACAATCCAAATATTCATATGCAAATAATATGCAAATATTTGCATAATATGCAAATTAGCCTGCCCAGATTTGTGGAACTGGAATATGGCAATCCTACCATCCTAGCAACCAAGAAGCACGATCCCAATTCAAATGACATTCTAGCCAGACCAAATCACACAAGGAGGGTGTGGAACAGGGCTGGTAAGACACCCAAGGGCCAAATAGAGAGGCCTGGACGGCTGCATTTGGCCCCTGGGCCTGAAGCTCCACAACCCTGTTCTATAGTTTTCAGTAGAAGGAAGGTTTTGCTACAAGAATGGGACTTTCCAGTAATGACTGAAGTGTCAGCTCTGCACTGAGACAACAGTGCAGGCGGGGCTGGAAATTCCTGGGTATTTACCAGGGCAGGAAAGTCCTTTGCTGGCAGCTTGGTCGTAAATCTGCCAGGCTAACAAGGATGAAGCGTGATAAGGGCAAGGCCCTTTCCAAGCTTACGTGCCAAGCCAGAAATCCAGAAGTGAAGTCAGTAGAGGTCCAGGTTCAATTGCCAAGGGGTCAGTCCAAAATAAGGTTCAGGGAATCTGGAAACACACGAAGCCACGCCTGACATTGTCGTCAGCAACAAGCTGAAACCAAGGTTTGTCTTTTAAGGAGCAGGTTTGTCAGCAGGTGTGAGCCATCAGTGTTTTGGCCTTAAGTGGACAGGCCTGCTCTTCTTCTGCCTGACCTTCTGTTGTCTACATTCTGCAGGTGAGGGGGGAGTATCCTGTTCACTGTTTGTGTCTGGCTGAAGGGCTTCAGCTGTGTCTGGGGTGCTCTGCAGCTGAGGGGGAGAAGGAGCTGGGTTCTCAGGAGTTTCCTCTGTTTCTCCTTCTGGGTCTGCTGCTGTTACTCCTGAGTCATCCTCGTCTGATGAGTCCTCCGATGGGGCCATGACATGAAGGATGTAGAAGCAAAATGGAATGAGAGGGCCCATAGTTGCAGTGCAGATGCTTTGGATGCACGGAGCGCTAGCTCTGGTCCTTGGACTTCAGTGAAAGGATCTTAGAAGTCTGGGCTAAGAAGACTTCTACATAAGTAGAATGTAGGCAATATTGGGCTAGATAGTTTTCTTATTGATAGCTATGTAAATAGGTGTGTATGTGGCTTTAAAAAAACTAAATGTCCCAGGGTATGGTCTGAATGCACATCAGGCTACCTTTTACTAAAACTAAGCCAGCTGGGTTCGATCAGTGCTTGGATGGGTGACTGCCTAGGAACAACATGTATGCTGCCTTGGGTTCTATGATGGAAGAGATATAGATGTAAGAAAATAAATAAATGAACTGATGATCCAATGGTCTTACCCAGTATGGCAGGTACAGGAATTAATTCGAGAAGGACAGGGATGCATTTTGTCAGAGATGGCTAATTTTTTTTGCCTAAGGGACACACTTAATCTTGGGCAGGGACCACATGGCAGCGGTAGGTGTGGTCAAAAGGAGGTGGAGCCACCCAATACAATCACAAACAGGACATACACACAACACAGGCAAACAGCCCCCCTCCTCAGCTGATCTGTGCAGATCAGCTAAGGAGGGGGTGGTTATTGCCCCTTCTCTGTTCATCAAATGATTGATCTATTGACCATGGAGAGGACAATTGCCTCCCCATCAGGGCCTTGGGTTATTCTGTGTCTTTTAAAAAAAAACACACCCCATTTTTTTCTGCTGCTGACGAAATCAGTGAGTCTTCAAGGACCAGAAAAAATTGCTTGGGGACCCAGATCAGGCCCCAGAACTGGGAGGTAGCTACCCCCAGATTACTTGAGTCCATGGGCATCCCCAATTCAGTATATGGCATCTTCTTGTACTCTAATTTTCTTCAGGAAGACCCCATCGCTTAGCATATACTGTATTTAGACAAGCACCTGTTTAGATAAACATTTCCCTGATTTCCTGACTTGAATTTCCTGGTTTGATTGTTGTTTTAACTGTTATGCTATTTTAATGAGTTTGTTCATTATGTATTTTAATTATGGATGCTTTAAAGTAGTAGTTTTACCATGGATCTTAATTACGAATAGCTGTGTTTTTATAATTGTTATTTTGCTCTTGGCTGGTATTTGTTTGTGAACTGCCTTGGTATCTTGAAATGAAAGGCAGTGTATACATTCTATGGTTATTAATATTATGCCTTGACTACGGCAAGCTCCCATGTTCAGTTCCTAGCATCTTCCATTAAAGTATATAAAGTAGCAGACAGCCTGCTTGGAATATTAGTCTTATTTGAGTTGTCACTGGGTCAAGAATACCTGATCTAATGACAATTCTGGCTCACACTCTGGCTCATGTATGGTGGTGATGCAGGGGCCCAGGTTGGACTTTAGCACTTCTTTTTCTGGTGCTGATGATCCAATAGATCTGGTCAGCATCCCCTTGTTCAAGCCAGAGTTCAAACACAGGATTTGCTCTGGATTGGGGACCTGACAAAATTACAGTGATTATCTGGTAGGTGTTTCTTTAGGACTGAAGATAGGAACATTCTAACCTAGAGGACCATTCTTTAAGTAGCAGCAGTAGTAGAATTAAGTGGCCTAGAGATTTGTGAAAGTCAGACAATGGCAAAGGCAGTTAGCAACAGTTATATCTGAAAGGAGTTTCTTTCCTTTCCTACACATAATAAATCAGCAAAGTACCATCTTCTATTTTCATCAAGGCGTTTGTTCAACAGTATTTGGAAACTGGGTTTCTGATGTCCAAAGTAGCAATACCCCCCCCCAATAGGGTATCTAACAGATTCACCTGGAATTTGTGCAAGACTTTAATTTTGTGCTTAGGTCCTGTGAGTGCCATTTTCAACCACCTCACATCTGTTTGTTGAAGGCTGGCCTTCAGCACTCTCCTGTGAGGTTTATCTCAGGGAATGAGAGATGCCAATGGCTGATGGTTGAAAGCATGTTTCATATTCTGAGACACATCCAATTTTTATTTGCCAGCCCTTGGGAGAGCTTAGCATCCCAAGGTGCCACCATCAAATTTCTTGCAGCTTTCATAGCCAGATACCTGTTATTTTTTTCAGCCTTGTCAATGTCATTTTCTTTGTAAGAGTTTAGGTCAGCTAAGCATACACAAATACCTTCATCTCTTCTCTTGTCAGTCTCCAAACACGTCCACTGTTCCGCCAGCAGTTTTGACTATTGGTTTATTGCAATTTACAATAAACCCATTGTAGATACTTAGCGCTAGCCTCCATTGTTTTGTAGTTGCTTGGGAAGAGCTAGTGATCCATGATAACTGATCATGTGATAACTGAAGATAGCAATTTCATGAAATCAGGCTGTTCAATGTTAAATGCAACTATCCAGTGAATAATGTAGCAAGTGACTGGGGTTGATTTTGTAACTTCAGAGCTTTTGCCCAGCTCTTTGCATGGAACATGGTAAATGTTATTCATGAGACTGTCACTGAACGCCACAAGAATGAATTAAACTACTAAGGAGTGTTGCTTGATTCATTTCATGTATGAATTCAAACCCTGACTAAAGGCTCTTTCATTAAGTGAGAAATTAGCTGAAAGCTTTAATTCCACAGATGTGTACCTTTGTGTTGCTGCAGCAAACCCTAACATTACAATCAAAGGACTTGTGGAAAAGAAACACTGACTGATTTTCTTTCTATTAGTCAAAACAAAAATTATGAAACTAATGCTTTCAAGTGTGTGAGAATATTTTTCAAATTATATCATTCTCTTGCTTCTTTGTAATAATTAAATAGCACAGACATAAAAATCTGGCAGGCGCTTGCCTAGCTAGCTGGTAGGAAAGCTAAACAGATGTTTGG
Source organism: Rhineura floridana (assembly GCF_030035675.1). NCBI lineage: Eukaryota > Metazoa > Chordata > Lepidosauria > Squamata > Rhineuridae > Rhineura > Rhineura floridana. The sequence continues at coordinate 77,229,359 of NC_084480.1, forward strand.
ATATCCATGGGTGGTTATGTAGGCTCTTCAAACGCTGATGAATTTTTAGTAGCACTTTGCACTGACTAACAAAACATATATGTACATAGAAAGAGGGCTTGAGATGAGCAGTTCACTCCACTTCAGTGTCCCTGTGCACTGCTAGAGTAGTGCGAAGTACCTTAAATGTAAACGACGGATTGACATGCTGACCTCTATGTAAATAAGCAGGAAAATAGTTCAACACATTGGGCTTGGATCCTAAGTTCCTGTGAGCTTTGGGAAAGGTCGTAACACAGTGCCTTGCATGTAGAAGGTCCCAGGGTCAATCCCCATTATCTCCAGGGAAGGCTGGGAATGCCTCCTCCCTGAAACCCTGAAGAGCCACTGTCAGTCAGTGTAGACAATGCTGAGCTAGATGGATCGATGGTCTGACTCAGTATGAAGGAGCTTCCTACATTTCCATGAGCAGCACTCCAATTACAGGATGCTCCCACTGGGAGAATGGGACGAAGGTGATCTCTGAATCCCCCTTCTCCCTGCACTATCCCATGCTCTTCCCAAATCTGCTCAGAAGGGTAGGAAAACCCTCCTGAACAGGATTGGGAGTTGGCATTGAGGGATGCACAATGAGGAAGGAATGGACAAAAATCACTTTCACGTCTTGGCCCAAGGAGAGCCTTCAGAGGGTTGAAGACCCTTCTGTGAATGACAAGAGCTCTTCTGCTTTCAAAAGAGAAGCTGAGAATCCAACCCATTAATGTTTTCAGAACTGGAATCAAAAGACCACTGTGATTCTCACTGCCCCCAGCCACACACACTTTCCTATTGTGGGGAAAATGGGTCTCTCATCAGGTCCTGAATGTGTGAAAATCTTTTTCTCTCCTGTTAGAGCAGATGTCAGTGCACAAGCTTCATTTGTCATGAGGATGCTTCCACAAATAGCCTCCCCATGGTGATTGACCCTTGCCCTAGAAAGGGATTAACACATCAGTCAGCACCATCATGGTGAAAACTTCCAAAGAGGAAGCTGTTTTATTTTGTTGCAGCAGAAACACAAGTCTTGTAGCATTTAAAGACTAACAACTTCAAGACAATTGAAAAGAGACAGTAGTTTCATGCCCCACAGGTGTTGATTAACTGAACAATGCTAGTAGGATGATTGTGTTATCACAAATTACTGCTGTTCTGAATGGTCAGGGTGCTTATCTACTATATATTTTGGAAAGTTGTTCACAGTGCATTTGGACACCTCTTAAGATATCATAACCAAATGTTGCATGGTGGTTCCAGAGATCAAGGAGCAGGTTTGTCCTCTGTTTAGATAAAACTGAAAACATTTTGAATCAGCATGGCAGACTGAAACTTTCAAAACTGCACTAATTTTTTGGTTATGTAGAATTCCTGAGCAATGGGGTACGAGGCTACTAGGTTTGCAAATTTTGAAGCTTTAAACAAATTGTCATAAATTATACTTTTTCATTTCTTTGCCATGTTTAGCCCTTCTAATGTGGAGCACACTTTGCAGTCCTGTTGGCGGCTGAAAGGTGGGGAAGTTTTTTAAAAATAAAAATAATAATTAAAAATCTGTACCTGCCAATTGAGAATAATATTTCATCCACATGCATGCATTTTATGAAGTGAACTCAAGTCCATGAATGCTTATGCCATAATAAATTTTTATTATGTCATGATAAATTTGTTAGTCTTTAATGGACTACAAGACTCTTTATCATGGGGAAAGTTTTCACATTTCTGGCAGTGGCTGCCTGAACCCTTCAATGGGAGAGTGCAAGCAATTGTGTACAGCAACAAAGTTGTGTATAGCATGTAATTTGAGGTTTCCAAAGCAACTATCTCAACAATAACTTATTAATAGAATTTGGGAGACCAAAATGACAAACCTATTCAGCAAGTACAGCAAGCAAGGAATCCTCATTTTAAAAAAGATATTATATCACCATGGTTTCCATTTATTTCCTCTGTGGGAGCCCCTTCACACTTTTGATCAAATTCTAATCAGGTATTGGTGCCTATTATTTTTCCTGAAAAAATATGTATCTACTTTTTCTGAATGCCAGTTGCTAGGAATCCCATGTGCAGTTGCACTCAGGTCATGCTTTTGGGCTTCCCATAGGCATTTAGTTGGCTTCTGTGAGAACAGGATACTGGACTACATGGGCCATTGGCCTGATCCAGCAGGCTCTGTGTGTGTGTGTGTGTGTGTGTGTGTGTGTGTGTGAATAAATGATACAATTAATGAACTAGTTATCCAGCAAGCATGATATACTAAGGATTTCTGTCAGTGAGTTTCTTTATTCTTTGACAGAGCAATCATCTACATGTCTACTCAAAAACAAATCCCATTGAGTCCAGTAAGGCTTACTCCCATGTAAGTGGGTATATAATCGCAGCCTTAGTGATTTTAGCATACAAGTGGTATATAAATAATAATAATTATAATAAATGGTATGTGTTTGCATTTTTGTTGCATTTTAACTCTTTTTTCAAAATAAAATTCCAATAAAAAAACAAAACAAAGGGAAAATAAGTTCTCTTGTGACAGTGAATGTCAAACTTGAAGAAATTTTTCCTTTGCTTTGCCAGACAGATATTAAGCTCTCTGAAGCAGAAACTTTTAAATGTGAAAAGAGCTCAACTTAGACCTTTCCAAGTTTGCTAGAATTCCTAATTTCCCACTGTAAAATGAATTACTATGACTAACCCAAGCATGCCTGAAATCTCATTTACACTACAACTTCCTTATATAGCTCTGGTTGGGAGAAAGAGGAGGATGTATAGTATGACTATACCCCATTTTTAATGGTTTTATGTCTTTGAAACTGTGTAAATTGTACTGGAGGGCTATGATCTTGACAATGCAATCTTATGCATGTCCCCTTGGAAGTAAGGCTTATCGGTTTCAATGGGTTTATTCCCAGGTAAGTGTGTATAGGATCGCATCCTGAATGTTTTTCTTCTGGCTGATACAAAATAGCCAGAGTTAGACATGACACGTAAGGTGGCCAGATGCAAAAGATGGCAGGGCTCCTTCACCTTGAATAGTTGTGTAGTTTGGTTTTAAAGATGTTTTTAAAGCTTTTTAAAAATGTTTTGTTGTTTTGTCTCAATGTATTTTAAGGTCTTTTTATGATGTTTTAAAGTGTTTTTAGTGTTTCTGTTTGCTGCCCTGGGCTCCTGCTGGGAGGAAGGGCGGGATATAATAATAATAATAATAATAATAATAATAATAATAATAATAATAATAATAATAATAATAAATAATTTAAAAAAGGGAATTTCAGCAGGCGTAGCGTGCATTACAAACTACACCTGATCAATTTCCCTCACCTACATAACAAATTGTATATTTGTTTTAATGTTTTTGATTGCTGTAAACCGCCCAGAGAGCTTCGGCTTTGGGGCGGTATACAAGTGCAATGAATGAATGAATGAATGAATGAATGAATGAATGTGCAGGACATACGTAGGTATGGAATAAAATAATGGCATCCATAGTGATTTTGGAACAAATGGCTTTGCTTTGTGTGCTAAGATATTGGGTGTCAGCTCAGGCCACCATGATCACAACTGCTGTGGATTTTGCAAGGGGTTCCGAAAGTAGAGGAACACAGGAAGCTGCCTTATACTGTCAGACCATTGGGTCCATGTAGTTCAGCACTGTCTACAGTGATTAGCAGTAGCTCTCCAGGATTTCAGACAGGATTCTCTCCTAGTCCTACCTGGGATTGGAACTTGGACCTACTGAATGCAAACTAGATATTCTACGTAATGAGCTACAGCCCTTCTCCTATAATCCTCAGGATTGTTTCTGATGTTAGACTGAAAGCGTCTTTCACAAGCAATCTTTACATTTCCCATGTCTCCAATGATGCTACATCTGCCCACATTCTTATCCATGCACTTGTGATCAGTTCACCCACACATGTACATCTCTTTAAATACAAATACCTAGTATGGGGGTGGGGAACCTTTGGCCTGTGGGCCAATCTTGACCCACCAGAGGGTCCAATTTGGCCCACAAGTCCATTTTTCCCAAAGTGCGGACATCACTGGTGTGATCCAGTGTGAACCTGTTCCCATTAGGGGACAAGATCACACAGACAAGGCAGCAGAATTTAATCCCCACTCCTCAGCTGATGAGCAGAGATTAAAGCCCTGTGCAAAAGCACCCTTTAAAGCAGCTCACCTGCACAAACCACTTCAAAGAGCACTTTTGCCAAGGCTTTAAGACAGCTCTTATGCTCCCTTTTGAGTCTCTGGAGCAGCCTTTCCCAACCAGTGTGCCTCCAGATGTTGTTGGACTACAACTCCCATCAGCCTCAGCCAGCATTGCCAATGGTCAGGAAAGATGGAAATTGTGGTCCAACAACATCTGGAGGCACACTGGTTGGGAAAGGCTGCTCTGGAGGCTCAAACAGGAGTGCAGGGATGGTTTTAAAGCCTTTTCAAAGTCTCCCCTCCCCCCTTTGTCCTCGATCTTGGAAGCTCAAAGACATGTGGAGAGACTTGGAAAAGGCTTTGTGAGTCTCCTCCCTCTCCCCCTTTAAGCGTCCGACATTGGGGACTTACAGGGGAAGAGGGGGGATTTGGAAATAGCAAGGGATTTTGACAGGTATGTAGTCCTGGCCACTTGTCACATTTGGCCTGTGAAGCAGATACTGAGAAGGATCTGGTCTGCGGAACTGAAAAGGTTTCTCACCTCTGACCTAGTACCCATGACTCAAAGATAAATATGTGGACTGTGTAATTTGCCTTTTGACTGCACCCCTCAACGTGTCTCACAACACAGGTTCTAAAACAATTAAAATGCAAACATTTTAAATTGTATCAGTATATGACAGGAGGCAACATTTAGAACAGCAACTCCCATCTGATGTGGTGCCAGATCTGCTTTTGTGCTTATACACATGCATTCATGAACCTGTGTCTGATGTGCATACTCACAGAGCTATTACTTTGTGGATCTTTACTGGAGACAATGGTGCTGCAGAGTTTATTCTAATAAATACAATTGCTCTGTAAATACAACTATTGCTTGGTTTATTTTGGAGGAATTAGCAAACTCCAATAAAAGCCAGTTCAACTAACTATGAAATGTACTGCCTTCAAGCTGATCCTGACTTATGGCGACTCTACGAATAGGGTTGTCATGGTAAGCGGTAATCAGAGGTGGTTTACCATTGCCTTCCTCTCAGGCTGAGAGGCAGTGACTGGCCCAAGGTCACCCAGTGAGCTTCATGGCTGTGTAGGGATTTGAACCCTGGTCTCCCAGGTCCTAGTTCAACACTCTAACCACTACGCCACACTGGCTGTCAGGACCATTTATGCAATGATGGCAGACAGGATGTCAAATGGCTTTGCAGCTTGAAGTGCCAGTATCCAAGTGTTACAGAATGACAAAGATTATCAGTATAAGGCAATATGTCACTTTGCCCAGACCCTTAGCTTAGCTATCTCAGTACAGAGATAGCTAGGGGAGAGGTGGGGAGTTTCCTTACATGGACATTTACAAACCCAACAGAACTGCAGAGGTGTAGGGAAGCAAGAGCAGCCAAATAAGAAAGGTAGAAAAGAGCAAGAGGCAAGCTATGGTTACTTGTCTTGAGAAAGGAAGAGCAAAGAGAAGTGGTTTCCTGGGTTTTTGTTGGAAGGTAGAGCTGGGGTCCCAATCCCGGGGAGCTGGATCCCGGAGAGTTGGGAGAAGAGTATTCGCATGGATGGCAGAGGGAAGGGGGAGGAACTTCCCCCCTTTGGAGCAAAGACAAAACAGAGGAACTGCCAGTGATAAGGTCGCTTAGCAACGGGGAGCCTGAGCCCTCCCTGGACATTCTCACGCCTCCCCCTCTTTCAGGCTCAGAGCAAGAGGGGGAAGAGGGAGGGCTGCTCACAGCCGAAAAGCGGGGAGGCAGTTTACCATCAGCCTCTCCCCTATCCCCCATCCTGGAATCGGAAACTTCAGAAGAGGAGGGGGTGATGCTTCCCCCCTCACCGCGCACACGCAGACAGCTGAAAAGACAGGAGAGAAGGGGGGAAGGCGGGCAGTACCTGAGGGGCAGTTAAGGAGGAGCGAAAGATTGCGTGCCCGTTTGGCCCCTTCTTAAAGAATAGGCGGGAAGAAGTCCCTTGCTCTGTCAACTTTCTCCCAATGCCGCAGGACCTGTATCCCTGTATTGCTTCATGAGAAAACGCAGTCTTTGTTTGGACATTACCCTAATAAAACACGAATTAACTACAACCGCTGGTCTGGTTCCTGAGTCACATCCTGGGCCTGACAGCTTGACAGAGCCACCTAAATCACCCTCAACGCTCTCTTCACTTGACTGGGACAAGATGTCAAAGGGAGCAGCGGGGGGGACGAACCCCACTTCTGAGACGGAAGAAGTGAAACTCTTGAGGACTAAGGTAGCTGATTTGCAGACGGATGTTCAAGCCCTGCTAGCAGCAGTCAAGGTGCTGAAGATGGATAATCAAACCTTGAAGGTCACGATAGACCAGATGCGAACAGCCCCTCCAGCTGCCGTAGTAAAGGTTCCCATTGGATTGCCCCCAAAATACGCGGGACAATGTGATCAGTTGGCAACTTTCGTGGCTCAATGTGAGTTATATCTGGATGTCAGGCACATGGAATTTCCAGACGATGGGGCTAAAGTGGCCTTCGTGATTAGCCTCCTGGAGGGAGAAGCTGCAAAATGGGTGACTCCGTATCTCGTGAGAAAGGATACTGTCTTAAGAAGGTACAGAGGATTTATACAGGAGATGACCGAGATGTTCCAAGACCCGCAAAGGGCTGAAACAGTAGCGCAGCAACTAGGCGCTCTGAAGCAAGCTAAAGGGACTGTTTCCGAGTACACTAACGCTTTTAAAATTCTGTCCCAGGAAACTGGTTACAATGACGCCGCCCTGATGTTTATGTACCGGAGTGGATTAAATGCTGAAATCCTGGATGAGTTGGCCAGGACCTCCCCCCCCGCTGACCTACCAGGGCTCATCCGGCTATGCCTACAGATAGATCACCGGATGGAAGGAAGGTGCCTGGAAAGGAAGCAGGAGGTCCCGAGATACTCAGCCTCGGCATCCCTCAGCAAGATCCTTCCCTCTGCAGGGATGGCAGGTAATGCAACTGAGGGACAGGGAGGGGCTAGGCCAAGACTGTCGGAAGAAGAAAAGGAAAGACGCCGTTGGGAACGTTTATGCTTTTATTGTTCAAAGCCGGGCCACGTGGCCAGAGACTGTGGACTGAAAGGGGGGAAAGCTGAGCTGTCAGGAAACGAGAACACCCAGTCCATGTACAGGCCGGTGGACTGGGGGCAGCGTTGTATAAAGGCCCCCCAACGATCCAACCTCCCTCAAAGGGGGTGTTGGTCTTGCCTATTCGGATTACAACTTCCAGAGGAGTGGTGTTTAATTCCACTGCCTTAATTGACAGTGGAGCCTCCACAAATTTTATTGATGCAAAGTTAGTCAAGCGTCATGGAATTTCCCGGTGGAAACTGGACACTCCCCTAGCTGTGGAGACTATCGATGGGAGACCCCTGAAGTCAGGAGGGGTGACAAAAGCCACGGAGGAAGTGAAACTTCAAATCCCTGGGCACGAAGAGTTCATTTCGCTATACGTGTCAGATCTCTCGAACTTTGAGGTGATTCTGGGAATGCCCTGGCTAGCAAAGCATGAACCCAAAATAAGTTGGAAGGAGGCGGTGGTGTGGTTCACCTCACAGTATTGCCAGGAGAACTGTCAACCTGAAGGAATCAAGAACACCTTAGTGGGGGCAGTGCAAGAGATCGAGCAAGTGACCCTGCCGCCAAAGTATGAAGAATTCAAAGATGTGTTTGATGAAAAAGAGGCAGAGACTTTACCCCCCCACCGCCCTTACGACTGTGCAATTGATCTAGTGCCAGGAGCCAGCATCCCATCAGGGAGAATCTACTCTCTCACAGAGAATGAGAGGGAGGCCCTGAAGGAATTCCTGGATAAAAACCTGAGGCGAGGATTCATACGCCCCTCACAATCCCCTGCTGGAGCGCCACTATTGTTTGTGAAAAAGAAGGGGGGGGACTCAGACCCTGTAACGACTATTGCACATTGAACCAGATCACCATCCCCAACAGCTACCCGCTGGCCCTGATCTCAGAGTTGCTGGACCGACTGCGCTCTGCAAAAATCTTCACGAAGTTGGATTTGAGAGGAGCGTACAATCTGATCAGAATGAAGGAGGGAGATGAATGGAAAACAGGATTCTTGACCACTTACGGACAGTATGAATACCTGGTCATGCCGTTTGGGCTTTGTGGAAGTCCAGAAATTTTTCAAAAATTCATGAACGATGTGTTTAGAGACTTGTTGGACACGTATGTAATCTGTTACTTAGATGATATCCTGGTGTTCTCAAAGAACCAGGAAGACCACGACCAGCATGTGAAGACGGTGTTGAAGAGACTGAGAGAAAATCACCTGTATGCTAAATTAGAGAAATGTGGATTTGACCTCAAGTCTCTAGACTTCCTTGGATATCGAATCTCAGTGGAAGGCGTGGAGATGGACCCAGGGAAAGTAAGCTGCATATTGGACTGGGGCCAACCTTTCACCAAAAAGGATGTACAACGGTTTTTGGGGTTTGCCAATTATTACAGAAAGTTCATTCCAGGGTTTTCCAAATTAACAGCTCCTCTGACTGACTGTTTAAGGGGGAAGAAGAAGTTTCAATGGACAGAGAACGCCACCGAGGCCTTTGAGGAGCTGAAGAGAAGGTTTGCTACTGAGCCCATTCTGCGCTTTGCTGATCCGAACCGCCCTTTCGTAGTGGAAGCAGATGCTTCAGATTTTGCCATCGGGGGGGTCCTGCTACAATTAGACCAAGAAGGGAAGGAGCTGCACCCCTGTGCGTACTTCTCTCGGAAGTTAAAGCCTGCAGAGAAGAACTACACAGTTTGGGAGAAGGAGCTGCTGGCCATCAAGGACTCTTTTGAAAACTGGAGACAATACCTAGAGGGGGCCTCTCATCAAATTGAAGTGCGCTCCGACCACAAGAATCTTGAAAGCCTCCAAACAGCCAGAAAGCTGAACCAGAGACAGATAAGACGGTCCCAGTTCTTCACTAGGTTCAACTTCCAGATTACTTACCATGCCCAAGCCAAAAACCAGAGAGCGGATGCCTTATCCAGACAGCCACAATACAAAGAAAGTGAATCCGAGGACCAGCCTCAGTACGTAATCCCGCCAGAGAAATTAACGTTGGGAGTATGCCAGCCTTCATGGGAAGAGGAACTCAAAAAGGCACAACAAGAAGATGCAGACATGCTAAAATATCAGCAGGAGACGGGACAAGGTCAAGACTCAGAAGTAACCTTTCACTGGAGAAATGGACTGTTATGGTTCAAAACCGCCAGATATGTGCCAGAAGGGGAATTAAGGCTCAGAATCCTACGCCAGTGTCATGATTCCATCACAGCGGGACACTTTGGGATTTACAAGACCATTCAGAACGTGGCCAAGGACTTCTGGTGGCCTAAAATGTGTCAGGATATTGAGAGTTATGTAAAGTCCTGCTCTGTCTGTCTGCGGACAAAAACACAAACAGGGACACCAGCAGGACTGTTACAACCGTTGCCTGTCCCACACGAACCCTGGAAGGACCTCTCCATGGATTTTATAACTGATCTACCCAAGTCCCAAGGAATGACAGCCATCTTAGTAGTGGTGGATCTACTTACCAAAATGGCACACTTTCTTCCTTGTGCAGGGGCCTTAGAGGCTAAAGAAACGGCCAAGTTATTCATAAAAGAAGTCTACCGGCTGCATGGATTGCCAAACAGTGTAGTCTCAGACCGAGGAACTCAGTTCACAGCCAAATTTTGGAGAGCAATGTGGAAACAGTTGCAGACGGAATTAAAACTCTCCTCCGCCCATCACCCCCAGACAGATGGGCAGACGGAACGCTTGAACGCCGTTTTGGAAAGATATTTACGAAGTTATGTGTCCTATCAACAGACTGACTGGGTATCATATTTGCATTTTGCAGAGTTCGCCTACAACAATTCTCTGCACTCCAGCACTCAACAAACCCCGTTCTTCGCTAATTATGGATTCCATCCTAAAGTCTTTCCAAGCAGCTCAGAAGGAATGCTGGTACCGGCAGCTGAGAACTTCCTTAAGGAATTGCAAGTGGCGCAACAGACACTGAAACAGCAGTTAAACGAAGCCAAAATGGAGTACAAGCGAGTTGCTGACCTGCACAGGAAGGAGCCCCCCCCCTTCAACCGGGAGACCAGGTATGGCTGTCCACCCGCTTCCTCCAGAGGCCGGGCAAATGTAGAAAATTACAAGACAAGAGGGTGGGTCCTTTCAAAATAGAAACTCAAATTAATCCCGTGGCGTACCGACTGAAGCTGCCTGACACGTTTAAAATACATCCTGTGTTCCATCGATCCCTCTTAATGAAAGCCGCCCCTCCCAGTGAGTTACGGCTGGAGGAACCTCCCGGAGCTCCACTCCTGGTAAATGAGCAGCTTGAGTTTGAAGTTGAGGAGATCTTAGATTCCAGGATCAGATGCCACAAGCTGCAGTACTTGATTCACTGGAAAGGATATGGGGTGGCTGACAGATCATGGGAAGATGCAGCTGATGTGCATGCTCCAGAATTGGTAAAACTTTTCCATCAACGTTTTCCCCACCGTCCCAAGCCAGACAAGGGGAGGGGGGAACAGCCTGGGAGGGGGGATGGTGTCGGAAGGCAGAGCTGGGGTCCCAATCCCGGGGAGCTGGATCCCGGAGAGTTGGGAGAAGAGTATTCGCATGGATGGCAGAGGGAAGGGGGAGGAACTTCCCCCCTTTGGAGCGAAGACGAAACAGAGGAACTGCCAGTGATAAGGTCGCTTAGCGACGGGGAGCCTGAGCCCTCCCTGGACATTCTCACGCCTCCCCCTTTTTCAGGCTCAGAGCAAGAGGGGGAAGAGGGAGGGCTGCTCACAGCCGAAAAGCGGGGAGGCAGTTTACCATCAGCCTCTCCCCTATCCCCCATCCTGGAATCGGAAACTTCAGAAGAGGAGGGGGGTGATGCTTCCCCCCTCACCGCGCACACGCAGACAGCTGAAAAGACAGGAGAGAAGGGGGGGAAGGCGGGCAGTACCTGAGGGGCAGTTAAGGAGGAGCGAAAGATTGCGCGCCCGTTTGGCCCCTTCTTAAAGAACAGGCGGGAAGAAGTCCCTTGCTCTGTCAACTTTCTCCCAATGCCGCAGGACCTGTATCCCTGTATTGCTTCATGAGAAAACGCAGTCTTTGTTTGGACATTACCCTAATAAAACACAAATTAACTACAACCGCTGGTCTGGTTCCTGAGTCACATCCTGGGCCTGACAGTTTTCATTGTATCTTAAGGGTATATGGTCATGGCTGGGCCCTGAGTGGCTGGCACTGGCCACGTTGTTTATTTGGAGGTGGAGATATTCCTGAGATCAGACTGTCTCTGCTTAATGATTGGGTGGTCCAACCAACCACACTTCCTTTGTCCCAGTGAGACCCAGGCGTATCCTGGCAGTGTCCAAGGACACTCTGGGCTTCTAGTGGGAATCCACCTAACAGAGTTCAAAACAAAATAAGTTACCTTTAGGGATGACACTGGCTTGGGCTTCCCACAAAAGTCCTGACTACTTCAAAGAGAAAAAAGCCAATACACGTGGCTGCAAGGTAGGGAGATGGGAAGAGGAGGCTAGGGGAGTGTTCTAGCTCGAAGAAGTCTGGATGCACAGGGTTGGAGCAGACCTGAAGAAGAGTGACATAGAGTGGTTCACAAAGCAGAATGCCAAAGGACTGAACTGGAAAGAGACATAGAGCATGGAAGAACCTCAGTTGGTAGAAAAAAACTGAACCAAGTGGAGACTGAGAGGCGTCTAGTTATAGGAAGGAAACGTCCTGATGAGCATTAACTCTAAGACAAAAGGTTATCTCATTAAGGTCTAGATGGAAGGGAGAGTAAATCCTGATGTACATAAGATCACAGTGATCTTAGCTATGCTGGGACTGCTGGAGAGGGAAGGTTAAAGTCTCCACTCTTCAGCAATCCCAACTTAGTCAAGAAAGGGTTCAGATCTTGTAAGTTCAGGTCTGTGGCTTCGTTTACAGACTCAGTCCATCTCTTGTTTGGCCTTCCTCTTTTTCTACTCCCTTCTGTTTTTCCTAGGTTATTGTATTTTCTAGTGAATCATCTCTTCTCATTATGTGTCCAGAGTTTGATAACCTCAGTTTCATCATTTTAGCTTCTAGTGATAGTTCTGGTTTAATTTGTTCTAACACCCAATTATTTGTCTTTTTTGCAGTGCATGGTATGTGCAAAGCTCTCCTCCAACACCACATTTCAAATGAGTTGGTTTTTCTCTCGCCCTTCCTCCCAGAAGTACACATTAACCTTCCATGAAGAGGGAATTGTGCACATTTCCTGGGTCAATAAACATAATCTCCAACAGCCCTTGGGAAATGTGCATATATTGCCTGTATGGGTGTGGAAAAGTGTATGTATGTGTAAAAGAGACAGAGAAAAAGACAGAATGAGTGTGAATATGAGTGTGGGTATATATGAGTGTGTACATATTTAAGAATGAGAGTGATGACAACCTTGGTCTCACTCATCCACTAGTGGTTCTGGTCTCACCCACTGACATATAGCCTCCAGTTGCCCACCCACTGCTATATGTAGTCCTAGAAGCCAAAAAGGTTGTCTAGTTCATTTCCCTCTCAGATTTCCTCCTAGTCTTATTCGTGCATTCATTTGCATGCAAATACTTTGTGTTCCATTCATCTGTGAGCAGATATATTGCATTTCTATGTGTTTCAAAACTATTTATATGCTAAGGGGAAAGTAAATTGAGTGGCTAATGTGCACAATAAGCAGCCATTGTGCACATTCACCAGGTCTCTGGAAAATATGCACATTAACCTTCCATTAAGAGGGAACTGTGCACATTTCCTGGTCAATAAACATAATCTCCAACAGCCCTTGGAAAATGTGCACATATTGCCTGAATTTTGTACATTCTCTGGCCTTTATGCATAATTTCCAACAGGCCTTGGGGAATGTACATATCTCAACTATATTTTATACATTCTCCAGGCAATATACACATTCTCCAGTCAGTATGCATTGTCTCCAAGAAACATGCCTTTTTTCTCTTGTTCAGAAGTCTACAGTCTGCAGCACCCCCCAGCTGCTATCTAATCTTACATGTTCCACAACATACCCTTACACTGATCAGCAGAGCAGTAGGAAAGGGCAGGGGCTCCAGACATTTTTTCTACAGCCCAGTACCCTTTTCCCCATTCTCACCCGTTCCCTAGTTAGCTGAGCAGTACAAGGGGATGGCAGGGAGAGGAATGTTTTAATTTCCCCTTCCCACAGTTCTGA